>NC_140328.1:865000-1345774 GCF_964211825.1 Aythya ferina
TAATTGCAAGAGCTGGTTGTTGCCAATTCTCCCGTTTGTTGTATCTTTATAATGAATTCCAATGTCCAGTTTCGAGATTTATAGTCCTTACGTTTGTTTCTCTGTCCGTCTGCCGCTTCCTTATCATGAGTTCCAGTGTCTTGTTTCGAGATATACAGTCCATGTCTGGGGATTGTCCTTGCCTCCCCAATACCTCCCCAATACCTCCTTAATCAACCCAAAACCTAAGATGCTTAAAACCCAAAGCCAACCCAAAGCAGTAGGATGTGCAAAGCCCTAACCCAAAACAGTAGGATGCTCAAAACCCAAACCCTGGAGAACCTAACCAAAAAAAAAAAAAAAGGGGGATCTTAAAACACTAACCCTAAGTAACTGACCAAAAATAAAACCCTAGGACCCTAACACTAAAAAACCTATCAACACTACAACCTAAAAATTCTAAAACCCTAACACAATAACCCTGAAACCCTTAAAACCCTAACTGTTAAAACTCCAACCCAGTTATACACTTGTTACCTCCCTTAAGGGATATAGAGAAGCTCTCTCAGATATGGCAGTCCTACTTCTCCTGCATGCAGCCAGAGGTCGGTCTCATTCTGGTGCTGATGGTGGTGGAAGCAGGGGCAACGGTGGTACTGCTAGAGATACCACAGCCACCGGAGGTGGATTGTTAGGATATGGAGATGGTAGGTTATCCAACGGCTCCCGTTTATTTTCTTTTTCTTTTTCCTGTTCTTCTTCAAATTTCTTATCTGCTTTTAGTGTAAATATTGAGGCTGGAAAAGGACATGAAGTCCTCCTGATCCATAATCCTGCATAATCACTTTCTACCCAGCAAAAAGGTTCTTTCGAATTAACATGTGTATTTCAGGCCTGACAAATCCAGTCTTCAAAAGATCGAAAAACAGACCGAAAGACATGTGATCTTAAAGGCTCCTTTGGCCATTCTATCACACAATACTGGACTGTTTTTTATTTACCTTTTCCTTTTCTTTTTTTATACCGTGGCACCAAGTATATTCAGCCAGCTGGCTCCACGCTGCTCTGACTCCCAGCTCCCATTAGCCACCCCAGATATGCAAATACCAGGTGCCCCCCAAGTTAGCTCTCAGGTTGCTGGATGGTAAAGTCCCTCCACCTCAAGAAACGCACAGGCACTGATTGTCATCTTAGTCAAGTGCCAGGCTCATCATCAGCTGCAAAAAGAGTATCAGCATTCACTAGGACGCCGGCAATGGCGCCCACCTTCTCCACAATGCTGACTACTTCTGATGCAACATACGATTGTGCTCACGCGTTCCTCTCCAAATCCAAACTCCAACAGTGCAGCCAGTATCATCCACACCACCTGGGAAAACAAAGGGATTAAATGATCACTGCGTTCACAAGAAGTAACCCAGCGGTGTTTTTTTGTTGTTGTTGTTTTCTTTGTGTGTGTGTTTCCTGTGCTCTCAGGCGTCCCGGCGGCAGAGCTCTCGGCGCTAAGCTGACTGCCAGGAGAAAAGGCTGCCGTGAAATGGCTGCTCCACAATGCCAGGAGCAAGGTCTGCTGGGCTGGGGGATCGCAGGGGAGCTCGGCCTTGGGCCTGGCAACTGCGCCTGGAAGCCAGGGACGGCCTTGGTGTGCAGCTGGACACCTGGGCCTGAGAAAGCAAGGTCTCTTTCAAGACAATTGGCACCATTGTCACCCAGTGGCTGTCTCAGGGGGACGAGAGAAATGCACAGCATCTCTTGCTGCCCTGAAAAATGGATGGATTTTGACCCCAAAGCGAGCTCCTTTCTCTCGGAAGCATCACGTCCTCCTGTCTTTCTTGTATTTGGCTATGACTTTAGGAATCCCTGCAATCCCAGCAGCTGTGTCCCCTGACAGCTTCTTGTGTGCCCCAAGCATCCTCGCTTGCAGGGCAGTAGAAGATGCAGAAAAGGCCTTGCCTTAGTGGAAGCACTGCCCTGCAGCAGCTCCAACATCCCTCTCAGCAGCACGCTGTAGCCCCCAAATGCCCCCAAAACGGCACATTTCAGCTACTGGGAAGGAAATGAGCTCGCTCAAGGTGAGCTACCCGCTCAAGGCCCTGCTCTTTGGCCCAGGTGTCTCTGAGGCAGTATTGGAAATGAGTTCTATTGTGAACATAAGAACATAACATAAGAACATAAAATAACATAACATAGAAAAAATGTATAAGAACATAACGTACCGTAAGAACATAAAACAAGAACAACTATCATCATGTGGTCTGCTAAGATCTAGGAGAAAGCAGAAATCCAGCAATGCTGTGTTTCCTACTCCTCTAAACCAATTCAGTTGACAACTATGAATGCTTCCAGCTGGAAAAAAATGGAAGAATGAAGTGGAGGACTCCTTGCCATCACTGTGTTTCTGGAGCACACCTCTACCTCTCCGCCCAACAAGGGCTTCTTCTTGGGAGAGAATTGCAGAACATGAAAAAAAACATGACCAAAGCCAGAGGACCCATCTCCACAACAGCACGATAAATATAAAAGACATCTCTAGATGCAGACCTGTCGTGGTTTAACCCGGCCGGCAGCTAAACACCACGCAGCCATTTGCTCACCCTCCCCCCTCCCTCTCTGGGGCGGGGGAGAGAAATGGAAAGTGAAGCCCGTGAGTTGAGATAAAGACAGTTTAATAAGACAGGAAAATAATAATAACAAAAATAATAATAACAATAATAATAATAATAATACACTGGTGATAATAGGAAAGTAATAATAATATGTACAAACAAGTGATGCACAATGCAATTGCTCACCACCCGCTGACCGATGCCCAGCCTAACCCCGAGCAGTCCGGCCCCCACCCCCGGCTAGCCACCCCTATATATTGTTTAGCATGACGTCAGATGGGATGGAATACCCCTTTGGCTAGTTTGGGTCACCTGTCCTGGATCTGTCCCCTCCCAGCTCTTACTGCACCCCCAGCCTGCCTGTTGGCAGGACAGAGCAAAAGGCTGAGATGTCCTTGGCTTGGTATAAGCACTGCTCTGCAACAATTAAAACATTAGAGTGTTATCAGCACTCTTCTCATCTTAAGCCAAAACACAGCATTCCACCAGCTACTAGGAAGAAAATTAATTCTGTTCTAACTGAAACCAGGACAGTGACCTATTTGGGATTTGAAATTTCGGGAGGACAACGAGAACTAGGAACTGAACGTAAGGAAGTCATTTGCCGGACTCCAGAACCTCAAATGGTAAAGGAGCTACGAACCTTTTTAGGAATGACAGGTTGATGTCGCCTTTGGATTTATAATTATGGGCTAATGGTAAAGCCTCTATATGAATTGATAAAGATTAACCAGTCAAAGTTAGTCTGGACTGGAGAAGCACGAAAAGCCTTTAAACAACTTAAACGAGAATTGATGCAAGCTCCGGCTTTGGGATTACCGGATCTCTCGAAATCCTTTTGATTGTTCTCTCATGAGAGACAAGGGATAGCTTTGGGAGTACTAGCACAAAGATTGTGTCCCTATAAACAAGCAGTAGCTTACTTCTCTAAACAATTAGATGAAGTAAGTAAAGGATAACCTGGATGCCTTTGGGCTGTTGCAGCTGTTGTTATCAATATACAAGAAGCTCGGAAGTTTACAATGGGACAGAAAATGACAGTGTTAGTCTCCCGTATGGCCTCAGCAGTTTTGGAACAAAAAGGAAACCATTGGCTTTCACCTCAGAGGTTTTAAAATATCAAGCAATATTAGTAGAACAAGATGATGTGGAAATTGTGCTCACTAACATCGTAAATCCAGCTTCTTTCCTTAGTGGAACTCTGGATGAACCCATAACCCATGATTATATATAAACAATGGAGACTGTGTATTCTAGTCGACCCGATCTTAAGGAAGAACCTTTAGAAGATGCTGACAAATCTTGGTATACTGATGGAAGCAGCTTTGTGAAACAAGGACAACGTAAGGCAGGGTACGCCGTTACAACCACTCAACAGGTAATTGTGTCCAAACCATTACCCCCTGGGACATCCATCCAGAAAGCAGAGACAATTGCTCTTATGCGAGCGCTGGAACTAGCAGCAGGAAGGAATGTGGAGGAATGGTTAAGTGAAGTAGGTCATGTGAATGTTGAGCAACTTGGAGGTCACGAGCTAAGAAAGTATCGAACGCAGCTCATATGAGTCTGAGAAAGTACGTAACGTCTGGAAGCTAATCAGGCACAAGGACACGATATCCGTTGGAGGTTTGGGAAAGTACTAACTGTGTTATTTCAGTTTGATGGGAGTGAGAAACTAGCTGATAAAATAGAGAAATGCACTAACCAATCATGAGCTTAACTTTTGCAATATGTATGAGCTAATTATATTGAATTAGATAAAAGACAACTGAGCTATCCAATAAATCGAAGTTCACTGATCACTCATATTGAGCGTCTGTGTCTTCCTTCCGTCGACAACAAATGTCCTCGCAACAAAGGAAAATAAATATTTGGACAGATTCTAAATATGCATTCAGCGTGGTACATGCTCATGGAGCGATTTGGAAAGAATGTGGATTGCTGACCGCTCAGGGAGAACAGATAAAACATGCTGAAGAAATTTTAAAATTGTTAGGGGCTATAAAACAACCAGAAAAGGTAGCTATCATGCATTGTCGGGGACACCAAAAGGGGAACGCCGATTTTGAAATTGGAAATCGATTGGCAGATCAGGAGGCTAAGCGGGCAGCTGAAATAACTGAAGTGAAGGTATTGTCTTTGATACCAGATGGTAAAATCCAAACTATATACATGAACCAAAAGCCAAATTATACAAAAGAAGACTTAAAATTAATTGAAGATTTGAAAGGTAAAATGAAACCAGATGGATGGGTATATTTAAAAGATAACTGTGTAATAATACCCTCTAATTTGACATGGCCCATAGTTCTTACAGAACACAATAAAACACACCGGGGGCTGACATACTGCATAAGAGCATGAGTCAGACATTAGTGGGATGAAATTTATATACAATGATAAAACAAGTAACTCAACAATGGAGCATTTGCTTACACAATAACCCCAATACCAAGAATAGAATAAAATTTGGAATAATCGGTAAAGGAAATTATCTGGGGCAACAGTGGCAAATTGATTTTTCAGAACTCCCTAGAAAAGGGGGGTGTACTGGGTCTGGCTGGAATGTTAACTTTCCCGGCAGCAGCCCATACAGTGCCGTACTCTGTACTTGTAGCTGGAACAGCAGTGTTATCACACCAGTGTTGTGTCTACTGCTGAGCAGCAGTGGAACAGCATTGGGCCTTTCTCTAACCCTCCTAGGGGGTGGGCAAAAAAGTGAGGAGAGAAACATCACTAGGGCAGCTGACCTAAACCAATCAAAGGGATATTCCATACCATGTGGTGTCACACTCAGCAATAAAAGGTGGAAACAGGAAGAAGAGAGGAGGGGTGGGCTCTCGTTGAGAAGACGTCGGTCCTCCTCTCGAACACCGGCTGCGTGCGTTGAGGCCTTGCTTCAAGGACGTGGTCAATCATCGCTCATTTGTGGGAAGTAGAGAGTAATTTCTTTCCTCTGCACTTCCATATAGCTTTCATTTATTTTGTTTGTTTGTTTTCCTCCCTTTTTCCCCTTTCCCTTTTATTTCCCCTTAGTTAAATTGTTTAGTTCATGGTAGTCTTTATTTAATTATTATAATTATTTCCCTTTAATTAAATTATCCTTATCTCAACCCGTGAGTTGTTCTTTGCTTTACTTCTCCCCCTCCTTATCTAAAGGAGGGGGAGTGAGAGAGCGGTTGTGGGGTTTAGCTGCCCAGCACGGTAAAACCACCACAGGGGGGTATCGTGATTTACTGGTTCTGACTGACACGTTTTCAGGATGGCCTGAAGCCTTTCCCTGTCGAACAAACAAAGCAAGAGAAGTGGTTAAAGTCTTGTTAAATGAAGTAATACCACGCTCTGGGATTCCAGTAGCAATGTCTTCTGATAGAGGTTCACATTTTTGTGCGCAAGTGGTACAACAGATAAGTAAGATTCTAAAGATAGATTGGCAACTGCATACTCCTTATAGACCGCAGGCAAGTGGACAGGTAGAAAAAAATGAACCGTTTAATTAAACAACAAATAGCTAAAATCAGCTAATTTGTCATGGCCTCAATCCCTCCCTTTAGCACTACTTAGAATCAGAGTTAAACCTAAAATAAAAGGGAATATGAGTCCCTTTGAAATCTTATATGGAAGGCCGTATCAATTTCTATTTAGTGGAGAGGACCTAACGCAGTTAGGATCAGAATATTTATATGCTTATATATCTGAACTTCAGAAACAATTAAATAAAGTACATAAATTTGTTTTAGGTACCAGGGCTAGAGGGTTGGATCAACCAATCCACCCCTTTAAGCTCGGGGATTATATAAAGACTTTTTCAGGACAACCCCTAGAGGAAAAATGGAAGGGAAGTGGAGGGGACCATACCAGGTATTACTGACAACACACGCTGCCATTAAGATTAAGGAGCAAGCAGCTTGGATCCACTATTCAAGGGTGAAGAAGGCCCCGGCGAGGATATGGAGCACCACCCCAATTGGACCAGCAAAATTGCGGTTTTCCAGATCCTAATGATTGCAGGGGTGATGTTCTCGGATTTGGGGTGGGCAACTTGGGATGAGAACTTACACCTGTCCCTGATACAAACAATAGCTCAAGTAATTAATAAGACGAGATGTTGGGTATGCACCCATCTGCCAGAGCATGGGAATAAGAGTGTATCGTTAATCGGGATTCCCTTGCCTACAGATTTATCTTGGACTAATTTGTGGGAAAACACATCTTGGGGTCGAAAATATGAAGAAGTTTTGGAACTAGAAGTGAGTAGCTTCCTGCCATTGGAATCTTACTATGCATGTGTACAAAGGTGTAACCTGCCTACGGGTATGGGAAAACAGGATTGTATAAATACGAATACTACTTCTGTGGGAAATCAGACATCTTGTAATCGAACAATTGATATTAGTACGACTAGCGGTTGGGCAAATTCAACCAGCTGGCTGTTTCCAGAAGGAAAAGGGTGGTATTGGCTATACAATGATACAGTCCATAAGGTCTTGCCTGAGAATTGGAAGGGAACTTGCACTCTTGGAGCAGCAGTCCCCAATATGATGGTTACTTGAGTGATCATATCAGGAGAATCAGACGACAAATTAACAATCCGTTGATAGAGTGTCCTGGTTTCAGTTAGAACAGAATTGATTTTCTTCCTAGTAGCTGGTGGAATGCTGTGTTTTGGCTTAGGATGAGAAGAGTGCTGATAACACTCTAATGTTTTAATTGTTGCAGAGCAGTGCTTATACCAAGCCAAGGACATCTCAGCCTTTTGCTCTGTCCTGCCAACAGGCAGGCTGGGGGTGCAGTAAGAGCTGGGAGGGGACAGATCCAGGACAGGTGACCCAAACTAGCCAAAGGGGTATTCCATCCCATCTGACGTCATGCTAAACAATATATAGGGGTGGCTAGCCGGGGGGAGGGGGCCGGACTGCTCGGGGTTAGGCTGGGCATCGGTCAGCGGGTGGTGAGCAATTGCATTGTGCATCACTTGTTTGTACATATTATTATTACTTTCCTATTATCACCATTGTAACATTATTGTTATTATTGTTATTATTATTTTGTTATTATTATTTTCCTGTCTTATTAAACTGTCTTTATCTCAACTCACGGGCTTCACTTTCCATTTCTCTCCCCCGTCCCAGAGAGGGAGGGGGGAGGGTGAGCGAACAGCTGCGTGGTGTTTAGCTGCCGGCCGGGTTAAACCACGATATAGAGAGACCCACCGCTTTTCATAGTTTTGTTCAATGGTTTATCCCATGGTTAGGAGTGAGTGAATTGGAAAAGGTAATAGTTAATATTTCTGCAATTATAGAGAAGTTAGAAAACAAAACTCCGGATGCTATAGAGGCTCATCAAGAAGAGATATCTAGCTTATCACAGGTAGCATTACAAAATCGGATGGCCCTAGACTTGTTATTGGCCGCTCAAGGGGGAGTCTGTACAGTAATAAACACAAGTTGTTGTCTGTATGTAGATCAGAGCGGAAGAATCTCTGCTGACCTGGAAGAAATAGGGAAGCAAACAAAGATCATACATGAAATCAGTAAAGATGATCTTTCATGGAATTTTAGTGAAATATGGAATAAGTTAACCTCCTGGTTGCCCAATTTCCAATGGTTGAAACAAGTTTTCATTGCTCTAATTGCGCTAGTGGTGTTAGGAATATTTGTGTACATGTTGTTTAGATGCCTGCTTTGTTGTGTTACTGCAAATAATAAATCTGATGCAAAAGAATTTGCATGGGAAAAGAAAAGGGGGGATTGATTAAGGAGACTTTGGGGAGGCAAGGACAATAGACATTGGGGAGGCAAGGACAATCCCCCAATAAGGAAGCGGCAGACAGACAGAGAAACAGATGTAAGGACTATAAATCTCAAAACAGAACATTGGAATTCATGATAAAGATACAACAAACAGAAGAATCAGCAAAAGCCAGCTCTTGCAATTCAGAAACGTGCCAACTCAGCAGAATCCTGACCAATGGTGAAAAGTACACTGTGAGGAGGACTCGGGCTCTTCCTCCCAAAGACCACTGCCCACATCCCAAAGACCCCTGCCTGCAATTCTTGGGAGGCTATACACAGGTGCAAGGTGCCAAAAAGCTAATTAGCATGAGAAACGAGGGAAGGTGGGGATTGGTGATGAATATGTATAGGCGCTTGTAGAATATTAATAGATTGATTGTATAAATTCAAGACTGCTTTCCACTTTGGGTATGCATGATAGGTGGAGAGATCCCCCGTGCATCCAGCGCTGCAATAAAGAATATACCACTTCAAGGAATTTCGGCTTCAATCTTTGAATCACCTTTGAGGGAGGTACCCCTTGGGGGGAACCAGGGGGAAATAGGGTTTGTAGTGGTTCCTTTGAACACGTCAGATGTAAGAAATTTTAAGAAGGAAATGGGAAACCTTTTAGATGACCCTTTAGGAGTTGCCGAAAGATTGGATCAGTTCCTAGGTCCAAACACGTATACCTGGGAAGAAATGCAGTCCATATTAGGAATCCTCTTCACTATAGAAGAAAGAGGAATGATCAGGCAAGCAGGAATGAGACTGTGGGAAAGACAAAATCAGGGAGGTCCTCCAGGGGATGTGAAATGGCCAAATACCAACCCTAACTGGGATCATGAGGCTGCTCAGGGGAGGCAAAATATGAGGGAGCTTAGGACCATAATGATACAAGGGATAAAGGAATCGGTTCCAAGGGGACAAAATATTAATAAAGCTTTTAACGAGTGTCAGTGCAGAGACGAATCTCCAAC
The DNA here is from genome assembly GCF_964211825.1 of Aythya ferina. Classification (NCBI taxonomy): domain Eukaryota; kingdom Metazoa; phylum Chordata; class Aves; order Anseriformes; family Anatidae; genus Aythya; species Aythya ferina. Next base: position 874,340 of record NC_140328.1, read on the forward strand.
TGAAGGGTTAGACAGGCTGAGAAAAAGCCTTCAGATGTACTCGGGGATAGATCCTGATTCCCCTGCAGGAGGGGCACTGTTGAGAACCCAGTTGGTAGCAAAATCCTGGGAAGACATCCGAAAGAAATTGGAGAAACTTGACGATTGGCATGAAAAAGGATTAGAAGAATTATTGAGGGAAGCACAAAAGGTCTATGTGAGGAGAGATGGGGAAAAACAGAAGGCAAAAGCAAATGTTTTTGTGGCAGCAATAAGGGAAAGTCAAAAACCAAGTGGACAGGAAAGCAGGAAAGCATCAGGAAAAAAAACAGGGTGAAAGAGAAGCCATGGATAAATGGAAAGGACAAGATAGAATCCTTATCTGTTACTATTGTGGCAAAAAGGGGCATCTTCAGAGGAACTGTAGAAAAAAGAAACAGGATGAAGAAATGTTGAAGGAAGACTAGGGGTGTCAGGGGCTATATCTTTTGGGGACCCGAACATCGAATGAGCCCTTGATAAAATTATTAATAGGTCCCCAAAGGGAAGAGGTGTATTTTTTTGGTAGATACTGGAGCAGAGAAATCACCTATGAGAAAATTACCAAAAGGGGTTAAGGAAGGAAAGGGGAATACCATGGTAGTAGGAGCAAAAGGTGAGTCCTTTAAGGTTCCTATATTGGAAAATATAGAAATAGAATCAGAAAAGAAACTATGTCTCAATGACCTATTGCTGGTGCCTGAGGCTGAGCACAATCTATTAGGAAGGGACTTAATAATAAGATTAGGGTTGGAAATAAAGAGCCAGGGGGGAGAATTTAAAATTCAGCTATATACCCTAACCCAAGAAGATGAGGGAGAAATAGACCCACAGGTATGGTACCAAGAGGGAGATTCAGAAAAATTAGATATGGAACCCTTGGTAGTAGAAATAGTGGTTCCACAACAGCCAATAAGGATTAGGTAATATCCTATCCCATTGGAGGGGAAGAGAGGACTCAAACCAGTGTGAGGAATGTTTGAACAATTCTTGTCAATAGAGAGCTTGAAGGAACATGTATTCGTAAGTTTTTTCCTTGAAGTCTCTGATATCCGGGGGTTTCAGAACAACTGCTAACTATTATGACTTTTGCATGGGACACTATGCAAGCCCCTGATATCTGGCCAGGAGATGAAGGAGAAGGGAAAAGCTGAAGGACGGCTAAAAGACAAAGCTTGCAGGGAACGCTGTGCAAGCTTTTGACATGCACCCAAGAAGTATAAAGAAGAAGGACAAGAAAAAAAGCCTGAGAGGAAGACTATGAGCCTTCAGCATGGGAGACCCACAGAGACCCCCAGGAGGACCACCAGAGACTGATACGCATGCTCCAGTAGGGGGGTTCAGTTTCTGGAACTAATTATAATAACCCTGGTTTTTTTAGAAGTAGTAATGAATATGTATTAGTCTAGGAGCAAAAAAAAAATCATCATCTTGATGTAACGGGTGTGTGTCTGGGTGGAGCGGAGACTCCCGGCACACCCAGTGCTGTTTGCTTACCTCTATTCCTTTAATAAATTGTAAACGTTGATTATTATCCTATTTTGGGATTTAGCCATTTATAACACCAGTTATAGACAGGTTGCTCCAAAAGGGGATGCTGGAACCATGTATGTCCCCACATAATACCCCCATTTTGTAAAAAAGGCTGATGGATCATACAGGTTGGTTCAGGATCTTAGGGCTGTGAATCAGCGAACCATAACCAAATTTCCAGTGGCGGCTAACCCATATACTTTATTAAACCACCTAACACCTCTGCATAAATGGTATAGTGTAATAGATTTGAAGGATGCTTTCTGGGCCTGCCCATTAAGTGAAGGGTCTTGGAATTACTTCGCCTTTGAATGGGAAGACCCCGAAACAGGAAGGTGACAACAGCTTAGATGGACTGTACTTCCTCAGGGATTTACTGAATCCCCAAAGTTATTTGGCCAAACCTTAGAAAAATTATTACAACTTTTTGAGGTAAAGGGGGAAGTGAAATTGTTGCAATATGTGGATGACCTATTAATAGCTGGGGAGACTGAAAAAGAGACACGGAGAACCACTATCGAATTACTTAATTTCTTAGGGAAAAAGGGTTGAAGGTCTCAAAATCTAAATTACAATTCGTGGAAAAAGAAGTAAGGTACTTAGGACATGGGCTTAGCCAAAGAAAGAAAAAATCGGATGCTGACAGGGTATCTGGGATTTTAGCCCTATCATCACCCAAAACGAAGAAGGAAGTGAGGCAACTGCTCGGGCTCTTGGGATATTGTAGACCCTGGATTGAAGGGTTTAGTGAAAAGGCAAAGTTTTTATATGAAAAACTGACTGGAGAAAAAATTAAGTGGAATGAGGAAGATGAGGAAAAGTTGAGGTTGATCAAGAAAACGTTAATAGAAGCTCCAGTGCTGAGCCTCCCAGATTTACAAAGACCCTTTTATTTATTTGTAAATGTTTCTAACCAAACTGCATATGTTAGTTGCAATTACAGCTAACTCAAGAATGGGCAGGAATCAAGAAACCTGTGGGATATTGTTCCAAACTATTAGACCCTGTGAGTAGGGGGTGGCCAGTGTGCTTACAGGCAATTGTGGCTACTGCCTTACTGATTGAGGAAGCTAGAAAAGTCACTTGTAGGGCACCTCTGAAGATATATTCTCCACATAATGTTAGGGGAGTACTCCAGCAGAAGGCTGAAAAATGGTTAACTGATAGTAGGATGCTGAAGTATGAGGCCATCCTGATCGACTCCCCTGATTTAGAATGAAAAATAACTGCTGCACAGAGCCCTGCACAATTTCTATATGGGGAACCCCTAACAGAACTACAACATAACTGCGTGGAAGTGATTGAATTGCAAACCAAAATCCGACCCGATCTCGAGGAGACAGAATTAGAAACAGGGGAAAAATTATTTATTGATGGATCATCCAAAGTAGTAGATGGAAAAAGAAGATCAGGGTATGCCATCGTAAATGGGGATATGGTCCTAATAGAGTCAGGACCACTCAGCGCTGCCTGGTCCGCTCAAGCACGTGAACTTTATGCATTACTACGAGCCCTAGAACTATTGAAAGGAAAAAGTGGCACTATTTATACAGACTCTAAATATGCTTATGGAATAGTCCACCCATTTGGGAAAATTTGGGAAGAAAGGGGACTCATAGGCACACAGGGAAAAGGGCTGATTCATCAAACTTTAGTTACTCAAATATTGCAGGCACTGAGAGGACCTAGGGAGATTGCTGTGGTACATGTCAGAGGACATCAAAAGGGAACTGCCTTCCACATAAGAGGGAATAACCTAGTGGATAGAGAAGCTAGGGAAGCAGCTCTTAGGAAGCATGATGTAGTCCTAACCCTACAAGAAACGGATAACGGAAAAGGGACACAAGAGAAAAAGTATTCAGAAGCAGAAATAAAAATTATAAAGACCATAGGAGCAGAACTGAAAGAAGGAAAATGGATTCTGCCTGATGGAAGAGAAATACTGCCAAAGGAACAAACTAGGTGTCTACTTTTACAGCTACATCTACAAACCCACTGGGGAACAAAAGCATTGAGTGATCAATTTCTAAAATTTTATGGGTGTGTAGGAATATATGAGATAGCCAAACAAACCGTCCAAGGATGCTTAACATGTCAAAAGGTGAATAAGAAGGTGATTAGGCAAGCACCTGCTGGAGGAAGACAAATTGCATATCGACCATTTGAGAGAATACAGGTGGACTTTACTGAACTACGAAAGAGATGGCTATAAGAATGGTGGAAAAGGGGTGGACACATGCATCACGAGTAAAGGGACCCATAACAGGAACCTGGAAGGTTGAGTCTACTTCTGGAGATCTGAAAGTTAAGCTTAAAAGAACTTGAAGCATATCAGGGCATAGCTACCCTTTGGATGCTAATTGTATGTATATTAAATCTTGTACTGATTAGAATATTAGCAATCATTGGAAACTCATATAAAGGCCCTAATAGAAGGATTTGGGGACCCCAATATCCCATAGGGGGAGTGCCACCTCCAGTAGAGATACCCACAACATCTTGAATTACCTGAAAAATTTAAAATAATAGGTGGGAAAATTTACCTAGATGATTGGTTATCTGCTTTGAATCGAGCCCTCACTAACTCGTGGAAAAGTTGAACGCAAATAGAAGAACCATTGCATGTGTAAGTCTGGACCATTTCCTAAGAAGCATCAGGGAGAGGGCAAGACCGGAGAAGGGACCAGTACTGTGGCTCAAGACTGTGGCTCAAGAAGGTTTACCAAGGGCTGCAACCCCTTAGGGTAATAACCACCGGGTAACATGGCCTTTACCGGACCTCTCCTAATTACATGCTATTGGTCTCAGAATTGTAGTGAATGTATTGTTAACACCCGGAGGGGAAGAATTCAGGAACAAACACTACTATGCCTGTTAAACCTATGCTATGGAAACCAGAGTATGCTCGATGTAATGAAAGCAATAAGATAACCAGTTACAAGCCGAAAGAGGTCCCCTATCAATGGCGGATAGAGGTAAGAGCTAACAATGAAGGAGGGTTAATTGGGAAAAGAACAGTTATTATACACCCTGCGGAATCATGAAATTGAAACACGAGCTAACTATGGGATTCCAACCATTGCTAAAAACTTGTTTATAAATCTTACAGAGAATATTGTGAAAGCATTCTTTTATGGTTCAATTGGCCTTGGCCAAATTCAAAGCCAAGACACGAATTAATGACATTCAAAAGAAGAGGAGGGATTGTTATATATGGAGTGGTAATTTGTGACAGAAAAATGGCTGATATTAATAAAGAAGGGGGAGATTTGGGAATGTGGCAATGGGGGTCGGAAAGCCTCCTGGTTGCTGATAACATCAGACTCTTAACGGTGAGGTCATCAGGAATGTAAAGAGGTTAGAGGAAATAAAGAAGGGGGATTGAGGCAACGCCCTGCTGTCTGGGGTTGCTTGTTTTCCCCTCTGTTAAGGCACAAGGCACGGAAGTTGCTGGGGGGGTTGCTGGTTAGAACTGTTAACATTTATTGTTTTATGTTATATGATAATAATATTATTAGTGTGGTTTCAAGGGTTAATGAAACGCAGGAAAAGCAATCCCGTTTTGTTGCTTTTGGGAACCTTGTGGTGGGCAGAGCATGTGCAGAAGAAGAGGGAGACAGTCGAAGCCGCTCCTGCAGTCTGGAACAAAAGGTTGCTAATGGTGATGGGGAAACCGTGAGCCTTTCACCCACAAGGACCACCACAAAGAGAATTCTACTATGAAGCGGGGATAGGATATCCATATGTATAGGCGTACTTGGGTTTCTTGTAAATATGTAACAGCAATGTCCTCTATATATTAGGAAAGTTTGACGGTTGGGTGCGCGTGGTGGTAGAGCATAGACTCCCCACGCACCCAGCGCTGTTTACTTGCCTTTTATAAATATTCTTTTATGTTACTAAATTCAGAGGGAGTTGAGACTTCATTTATAACATGATGAGGTTGCATTGTCGGTTGTGAAGGTAAAAGGCAGTTGGTTTTGACTGTAAAAGGCAGTCAGTTTTGACGGTAAGAAGACGTTGGGATTGACGGTAAGAAATTGTAAGAAGTTGTTGGGTTTTTGATGGTAAGAAGTCGTAAGACGTTGTTGGGTTTGACGGTAAGAAGTTGTTGCGTTTCGATGGTAAAAAGGTTGTCGGATTTGATGGTAGGTTTAGTCTGAGTATTGAAGGCTTCCAGCAGTAAGCTCTGCATCTGAAAGACAAAGGGAAGAAATGTCATTCCCTGCTGTGATAGTCTACATGGAACTGTCTGGCTCACTGGTTTTCTTTCCAAAGAGAGAAGTCACAACCCTGTACACGGATTGATCTGCTCTCTGACTACAGGGCTGAACTGACTGGAGAAAGCAGCTTCCAAAGCCCTCCCATTAAACGGACTACACTTGAATTCTATGCTAAAATTGGTGAGCTGTACAGAATATTAGGACAAAGCTACCTGCTTTGATAGCAAATGGTTGACCTTAGGTAAGTTACAGTCATTTGAAGGTTTGATTGGACGGCATCCTGTTTACTAGTGATCAAAGCTGACCAAATCCTAGCCACAGAACAGAAGCGTTCACTAACTTGCTAGAGAGAGCACTTAGGAATGCAGGAATTTAACTGCTTTAATGCTGCTCTTTCTCTCACGTATCTGCAATTTCCTTAAATCACAAATTGTCACGAGCTATCCTTGTTCATTTATTCAAAGGAACATGATTCTGGTTGAAAAGGCACTCTAACAAGTCCTCCATTGTTCCTAGTCTGTCCCTAGCTTCTTTGAGAGGTTCAATACAGTAGAAAATTAAAAATAATAAACTAGCAAATAACTAACATGTGGAAGTGGTCTTCTTTCAGATTAGATTCCACCATTCAGAAAATCCTGCTTAAGAGACATTTTTTCTTTGCTTTGAAAGACTGACCTTCCCCAAAAGGAAACTAATTAGTATCTTTAGGCTTGACAAAATACTTGAATTCCTCAATTTACCAGAACTGCTTTGCACAGCCCTCCTATCCTGCTTACCTTGCAAGCAGTGTATCCAAGTGGGGTGGGTACTGCTGTATTTATCAACGAACATCTCTTTCACGTATATAGCCCAGGGATCCCCATACCCCGCACTTGTGTAATGCATGCAAGACGTTGACTTTCTTCCTATACTTTGGACTGGTTTAGAAAGAACGAGTTCGCCATCTGCTGGCCAGAGAATTCACTGAAGCCCGAAGAGCAGTAGAGCAGAGGCATTTTCTTCTGTGCTCTTCCTGATTTTTCAGCTAGAAGAGATACTTCCAGTCCAGTACAATCAGGATTCTTTTGACATTAGTATCGTAAAAAGTCCATTTTTGCAACACTGGAATTTGAAAGACCTCCGTTCAGTCCCTAATTTTGTTCTTGATAATGGGACAGATTGCATGAATGTTGGCAAGAATGTGTGAACAACCAGCCTCCCCTCCATGTCGTATTTTAAGATGACAACTTCTGGTGCTCCCTGTCTCAGAAAAGAAAAATGCTTGGAAACAACTGAACTTGCTCTTAAACTTGAAGAAACTTGTCAGTGCCAGAATCTACTGACTCTGGCAATTTACTTCATCATCCAAACTGGGCAAAAGATATGAAAACCTCTTCCGAGATTTTACTTCTCCAAACATTACGTAAAAGGCATTCAGCTGTACAGCAAGAAGCTGAAATAGCTGAAGGTAGTATGTTATTCACATGAATTATTCAGGCAGGTTTTTTTTAGGAAGGCTGTGATTCATTAGAACATTACTAGCCTCTAAGCCTCATGGCATCACCTTCCATCTTGACTGCTAAACCTCCTTGCTCCCTACTATCTTCTTTGCCAAGATACAGCTGTCCACGTTTACTTTTCCTACTTGGCTGGACTGAATTTAAGAAGGGAGCTTGCAACTCTTCCTCTTGTTTGCCTCTTCATCATCAAACCAAATGAAAACTATTTGCCTTTAACCTCTTTATTTCAGGCCTTCTTTCCTAGTGGTCATTCAAAACTGGGAAAAAAATAGTCTACCAAGTTGGGTTTTTTTTTGATTTGATAATAAATCTGCAGACTGTTAAGTCATCAAGCACTTCAAGACTGTTTGAAATAATCTCGAGATTAATATAAAAGGAATTCCTCAAACACGCTGCGGCCGCTTACCTTTAGTATAGTCGTTGGATGTGATGGAGCTGTATTTCCTGCTTTCGCCTGCACTGGAAGTCTTCCCTTCCTTCTAAGGTTGTTTACTGCTCTCACTTCTGCATTACTCACATGAAGAGCCATCTGGAGGATGGGATTCTTCCTTCTTCTCCCGCGTTATCTTCTGGAAACGAGGATCTAAGTGTTCCAAGGAGCCTTTCGCTTTCCTGGTGTTTCTCCTTTTTCTTCTTTTCCTTCTTCTTTTTCTTCTTTTTCTTATGCTTGCGATTGGCATTGTCAAAGTGGAGCGCACAGAAACACAAATCATGAAGTCTGAAAGAAACATGCAAGTTAAAAAGGGAAAAAAAGATGTGGCACTTGTTGCCTATATGAAACTTGATTTATTTTACCACAGGTGATGATTTGCAGCATGTCAGCTATTTTGTGGTGCTTTGTGCACACGCAACTTACTTTAGATGCAGCAAACTTAAGCCGTCAGATTGAAGGACCATAGGTCCTGGTTTGTACACAGATCATTAACAATGGCTAGCTCTGGAATACGTGCAAGCAGAAAAAATCTTTTAACCTAATCTGGAATGGTGTACAGATGTGATTCAAACTATGTGGTCCAAAGCTAGTGCTCTGACACAATTCAGCAAGAGCTTTCCTATCTTCACTGATCAACCTAACAACATGATCCCCAGCCAGCTGATGCTATCTAAATAACTTAGAAACTACCAGAAAAAAAAAAAAAAAAAAAAAAAGGAAGACATGAGAAGCACCCAGAAAAGAATTAGGATAAAAAATGCGGAGTATGCTGGAATCCTTGCTTACTTGGAATCCTTCTCTCCATGTTTATCCTTAGACTTCTGTTTCTTCCAGAACTTGTGATATTTTCGCATTTTTTTCACCACCTACAAGCTCCTTTTCTATCTTTCTGTCTTTCCTTTCTATTTCACTTTCACTACCTTCTGCACGGGTATATTTTCTTTTTCTGTTTCCTTCTGTTTCATTTTTCTGGCGACAGTTCTCCAAATGAGCTGACACAGGTGGAAGCGCATGTCTTTCACGAGAATGTCTTCTGGAATGTTGCTGAAGTACTGAGCAACGATGCAAGTCTGCTCGGGGTGTGCTAAAGCGACGTACATCTTCCTCTCTCAAGAGGGAACCGTGAGGCCATCTGCTTTTGTAATGATAATGCTTATGTGACCTGCTGTAGTCAGTTGCAGTCGATCTGTCAAAGGCTGCATCGCCGTGAGAGAACTTTCTCTCTCTACTGTCTCCTGTCGCATGAGGTGAATAGTAATCATTGTAATAGCTACATCTTTCCCATCTCTGTGCTTCGTCTCCTCTTGCTGGAAGGATCTGCTTTTTGACTCTCCTTCTCTTCAGTAGGAGCATGTTCCCTCTTTCTTCGGTAATGCTCTTTGTCAGTGTTTTTAGTCTTGTCCTTTGTATCTTGGTGTCTATCTGCAATAGCTAAGGAGGAAAGGTTTTTAGAGCTACATTCAGTGTCAGACTTGAGAGAGGAAGTTTGCCGCAATTTCTCACCAGGCTCACAAGACTCTTTGCCGTACAAAACATTTTCTTTTGAATTGAGGTCACGTTCTTTTGATCTTCTTGGTTTCTCCTTGTCTCCACCGTCATCACATTGGTACTGGGCGAGGTACTCATCATTCCCAGGAGATTTCGGAGGTTCCGCAACACTGCATAAAATAAAAACCCATTTCTCACTTCTGCTGAAGGACGTGAATATTAAGAGTAAAACCTTCCAAAGGCAAACAAACAAACAAAAACCTCCGGACTACAGGAACGCTCGCAAAGATATGCCATTTAGAAACCTCTCCTGTGATTAGGACACCTTCTTCAGCTCCCAGAGAAAGTGTTTTTTCCCCTCTTGCTTCTGAAGCCATTGCACTAAAAAAGCAAACGCATCTGTCTCCTTCCACCTGCTGCTCTGAGAAAAAAGGCATAGGGGCAAGCGGGGAACAGCCAATGTTTCTCCAGACAGTGGAGAAAAACGGAAAAACATTCTATAAAGGAACACAAGTTCTCCTTGAGGCACCAAGCTGCATCAGAGTGATATGCTCAGTGCTGATCATTAGTTCTGTTCGTGACACTGGACACACAGTATGGAATTGTACTAATTTAAATCCTTCCATTAAATACTATTAGTAGACAGATAAAACTGTAATGAACTTCCATAAAGTCTTGTCTTAATCAGACTGTGCTCATTTTACCTCATTTCCTCTGACAAGCTGTTCAGCTGGCTGGCTGTGAGGGACTCCGTGATGACTTCTCGATTGACTGAAGGCATAGCTCCAGGCATCTGCAATTAAAACGCACAAGTCAGCAGACAAAAAAATACTATTTGTAGTAGTACTGAGGACTAGTCTTGTCAGAATTTCTCCATTAAATGGTAAGCAAGACCGCTGTGAGTTGTATGCATTATCTACACATCAAAGATAACCCCAACTCACCCCCCAAAATCTACTTTATGAAACTTAGGAATTTTTATCTCAGCTGAGCTTAAGTTGACAAGTTCTAATGTAAGCTCAGGTCTGCAAATTCTAATGGGATAATACCACAAAGTCTTATGATCACGTGTGTGCTGTGTTTTCTCAGTATTTCACCTGAATTAGGAACACAATAAACACTCCCGACTACATCGTAGGTGAGAAATTCTCGATGGAGCAAATCTATGTTTCAAGCAATCCATTTGTTTTAGAAAAGAACATCTCAGAAGGTTTAACAGGTTCAACTCGGCAAGTGGAATCATCAAGTTTCAGTCCGTTTTCTTTAGATTCATTAACTAACCTAATAGCACCATTTAGTGAATCTGTTTTTGGCAGCTCATGCTGGGATCTTCCTTTGTCAGCATTCTGACAGGAAGAATTGGAATGCTGCAATGTACGGACTACCTTTCCAACCAAAATTCCATTAGAGGACATTGAATTGCAATTCCTTTGAAATAAGCCCTTTGACTCCTCCTCAGATTTTCCTGAAGATTCTGCACCATAAGGGACTGTGTTATCAGAGCTGAGTTTAGGATTTTCATTCACTGTTGGCTCCACAAAAATTTCATCAGAAACTTTTTTGTTTTTTTGCATTTGCTTCATTTGCATTACCAACTTTGTAATTGTGGATGAAGGAACAGCCTGGTAGAGATCTTCATCCTCCACAGCACTGCTAAGACAGTCAGGCTGTGACACAGTCTGACGAGCAGGCAATTTATTGTGAATACTGATGGTGATCTTCTGTTTTCTTGACGTATCAGTAATTGAAGGCCTGGTAATTGCCTGGTTTTGAACGCAGGCCATTGGTGGTGCTGAAGATGGCCTTTTTAGGGTGACACCAGTGGTCTTTGCGTCCTCTTTTATGGATCCATTTCCATTTAAACGGCTTGAATTCTGTATTTAAAAAGAAGAAATTGCAAGATGGATTAACGCAAACACTGCATGTAACATTTTGAAACACAAAACTCTCCTACTGAGTGTTTCTACAAATGGTCTTAACACCTAAAAAGAAAAACACACTGCCCTTTAAGGATAAATGCAAGTCCAATAAGCGTATTCAATTCCTGCTTTTGGTTTACTGCAGATTGGTATCAAATTAACATCATCTTTGAAAACCAGCCAAGCAACTTAACATTACCTGCTGCTATTCCCAAATATATTTATTTTCCCCTTTAAACATACCCTGAAAAGCCTGAAGTAATAGTTCTGGTGCTCAGGAATAAGACAATTAGTTTTCCCTGTCTTAGCTAAAGTGACGAGGATAGGAAAAACAAGTCCTCTTTTAAATGATTTGAGGATTAGTACACTCTGCTTAAATTGTCAAAGAGCGTAGCTCTCTGTGCTTTAGAAAGCTGTCTTGGAGGTATAAAGTAATGGAGTCACACGGCTGCACAATTTAGCAGTAACCACTGTTTGAATGACTCTGGCTGTAGCATGAGGGCTGTGAAGAAAGCTGCAGCGTGGGAAGGAAAACAAAACTAAGATGCCGAAAACCAAACAAAAAACCCCACACCAAACCCCAAACCCACTAGCAGTTTGGTGCCGTTATCTGCCCTCCCGCTTCCCTGAATTACCTTAATCATATGAGGAAGAAGTCGTGGTCCCATAAATCCAGCCTGCTTACTGTTAGCCCCCTGCTGACCAGGAGGGAATGAACAGGGATAAGATGGTGCTGGCAAGTAAAACGCACGTTCTCCAAGTGTCAAATCATAGCGCCTTCAGAAAAGAGCAGTGATCGTAGTTTAGTTTTTCTTTCAGCCTACTCTTGGATTAAATCCCATCCTATAATTTTAGAGGAACAGTTCATACGATATGGAAGCCTTCTCTACAGAAGGCTTCGCCAAGACTACAAACTGAAAAGTAGAGAACAGTCTTCCTACTAAGACTATCACTTTCAGAGCAATAATTCATTCTTACACCACAGATGACCTTCATTTCTCTCCTTCTCTAAATTAGCCAGCTACAGATAACACATAGATAGCAATTTACATGAGTGCTGCAGTTTAAGGCCAAGCAACAAAAGATAATAAATGACACAGAGAATTTCAGGCTAGACAGAACTGAATTAGACAAATAATAATCTTCTCCCGGGATAGCAAGAAAAACACTTGCAAAACAGAAAAATATCAATAACAGGAAAGTAAATCTCTTCTGAACACATTTTAAGATTTGTTATTACCTGATATAAAAAAGTATGTAAGCTTGCTGACCAAGAACTCTTTTAATGTCAGTACGCACTACTTTAGCATCATTCATCTGATACCAAAGTCCATTACCAGCCTGCAAATAAAGACAACGATTTCTTTAGGTGAATTGCACGTTTTCCAAATGAAATCACGGATAGGAACAAAATACACACATATCAAATAAAAATATAATGAAATCTTTTTCCCTAGAAACAGTAGCCGCTAGTGATGCTTTAATTGGTTTGCCAGCACAACCTTTACCCTGTTAGAAATGCTGTTGACTTCTACCTTTACATAGCATATATAGTGTCCTGAGTGACAGTTGACACCGTGATGTACCAGCACCGCATATAAGGCATAGAGCAGTGGTTCTCCCATTGACTGCGACATGTAGGCTCTCAGGTTCAAATACTCCGGATATTTCACCTCCTAAAGAGACACCAAGAAGATAGAAAAATTATCCCAGAGTACTTCGTGGACTAGCCAGAGAAAAACACTTCCAAAAAACACAGACTAGAATTTATTTCTAGAATATATTTCTAGAATATATTTCTTGATTCACTACAAATAAGTCTTCCCATAAACAATGGTTAAGACTACAAGTTGCAGAGAACTGTTTCCTGATGAATCAGCCTTCTCAGAGGAAAGCATATGCTTCTTGTCAAGCGGGAACTTTATTGATATTAAGAGAAAGAATAAGCCATAGTCGTTAGTCTACAATTATTGTCTGAAAATATTAACAACTTTCAGCTTTGGGGGATGTCCCATTACACAATGATATAGTTGCATTACAGTGGTAAATATACCTTGTTGATCTTTCCACCTGTGAAATCTGCAAATCTTTTCAGTGATATTGTGAGAACCTTGGAAGAACGGTGTATGGTAAATCTCTTGGACGCAGGAACCATCTTTTTACACCTTAAAAACAAGCAGAGATAAGTGTTTGAAGGCATCTTCTTTTTTCGCCCCCAAAACAAACTCCTTTGAATGTCTCACGCATGCCTATGCTATTTGAATGATATTTACTTGCATAATAGGTTGGTCTTTTTTCTTTTCATAAACCCATGCACTGCGTGTCAGGTTTGTTAATACAGAGAAGAAGGTCAATTTTCCCAACAACTCAGAGCATAGCGGGAACAGGAATCTCTCACGAAAGGGTATTACCAGGTTGGATGGCAAGGTACCATTTCTTGGTCTACAAAAGTGGCTATTTGAACTCCAATCCTGGATACATTCTTTCAGCTTTCAAGGGAAATACAAATACTGAAAGCGGAACGAGAGAGCCTTGGTCCCCAGGGCTAGAAATTGCAAATAATCTCCAACATAGGTCGACTATCAACATCAAAAATACAACAGAAGCACATGGTCATTCTACAGGAGGGAGACATTTAACAGTAGGAAGTCTTCATGTACTGAGCTTGTCTGGAAAGACACTGAAACCATCTGCCATCCTTTGAAACAAAATAGTTCAGTTTGACACATTGCCCGCTCCAAGGTAGGACCTAAGGTGTAAGCAGTGAAAATTAGCCACTAGCCCAGAGAACAACGGAAACTGGGCAGTTTACATCAAGAAAAGTACTGTCGAGAGCTAATAAATAGAAAGAACAAAAGTAGCTCTTTCTGAATTCTGATGGCAAAATACAAGCCAGAGAATTGCAAACCCATAGGGAATGCCTATGAACAAGACTTCCCCCCTCCAAAGAAACAAAAATCCAAGTCTAATAAACTTCCACAAGTCTAAAAATCCAAGTCTAATAAACTTCCACAAAACTTGTAAGTAGATCCAAAGTTTAGAGGTAGTCCAACAGAGTCATGCAACATAGAAAACTGACATCTAGGATTAAGACCTAATTCGTCAAAATCTTACTCGCTACATTTATAGCAATTCTCTCCATCCAGCTCTTCAGGTTTCACAAAGAGTTCCAGAGCTCTGGTAACAGATGAAACCGCCTAGAGCAGCGAGAAAGAAGAGCGTAAAGTCACCGTAATTCAAAATTCCAGAGACATACTAGTAGTTTATAAGAGAATCTTACTAACATACTCAAGCGATCTACTAGGAGCACTGTGAAGAAGGAGGCAGAAAGAGCATGCTCAGCATTGACCTCACCTGGAAGGCATTTGACTTTGGAACAAATACTTTTCCAGTTGCCTAGACAGCATCTATAGTGTGCTTTGTCATCAATACTGGGGACAAATTCATCAGTCTAACAATTAGATGTATATTGAGGTAGAACAACAAAGAAGTATGACAGCATTATAATTTATGCAGAAAGAGAATTCTTTCCTCTTAAACCCAATGCAAATGTGGAGACTATTTACATGGGTTCCACAGAAGGACAAAGTCCAATCCACTTCCTTAGCACCACCAAGCTCTTATGTTTTAACATTATATGTGGTTTGGTTTTTTAAGTTAAACAAGTTTAATTTAGAAAGTTATGCATGTACTTAAACATCATGAATTATATTTAGAAAACATCTTACCTTTATATCCAAAGTGATATCAAGAAATGCCTCATACGTATCTGAAACTGCTTTGCAATTCAAGCACTTCACTGGAAGCAAAATATAAATGCTTAACATTATGTGAAAGAGACTAACTGTCCAAATTCAAGTTGTTGACAGATACTACTTTAGACAAACTACAGACTGCTTTACTACCGACAAAAGACACAGATCAGTTCTAAGGACAGGAGTATTTTTTCAAGTACCTCTCGATCTTAGAAATCCTCCAAATATTTGATGAATGATGGTGGTAGCTTGAGAAGATCTGTCCAATCTGGAAATAAATTATAATCAGACCTCATAAGATTTAAGGCACAGAGTTAACTCTTCAAAGAGTTTGATGAAAACCAAGGATGATGTAGACTTTCGTTGCTGATAGTAAATAAGGCACTAAAAGGTGCTAGAGATCATTTTTGAGAGTAAATAAAGGACTAGAAGGTGCTAGAGAATGTATGAAAGTGAACTTGTTTATGCTTACTCGGTGCTTCCGTTCAAGCAAGCTTCCTGCATAGCATCAACAGTATAGCGCAAGAACTCGTGTGCGTCTTCTTGACTGCCAAAACGGAAATGTTGTCCTATTCCTAAATAAGAAGATGATAGTATTGACCTCATTTAAAAATGAAATCATTCTTGTATTTCTAAAATCTCTCTTCATTTGAGTGTTAAAACCACTTATACGCATCAAATAATTATTTGAAGATTACAAGCTATCGAAAAGAAACACATCTGAAGCCACTTACGACTGAGATTACTGATAACATGCGTAGGCTCGATGGCATCAACAGTGCAACGCAGGGCCTGGTTAATGTGAGTCTCCATCGTGCACATCATGCAAAAATCTTGTTCACGACCTGAAGAGTGAAAGAACAAAGCATCCCAGTCCAGCAAAATATCCATACCTACAAACATCTAAGTACAATTTAAACTATAGATACAATATCCACTCTCCTTGCTACATTCTATTCTCCTAAGATGCCAATGTCCCAACAGTCTTGTAACATTTCATTTCACACAACTTTACAGAAGAAAAATATCCACTAAGCCTGTATTCAAATGCATTTTGTGATGAGAAATCTAAAAGACTACTGCAAAGTCGCAGTTGTAAAGGCTGACAGGAATGTGAACTCCACAGGCTGCAAAATGTATTACTCTCTAAAATTACTACTAAATGCATTACTGTCCAATGCACTTCATTATTCCCATGAAGCAATAAATGATCCTTTAATAAACAAACAAACAAACAAACAAACAAATAACTAAATAAATAAAACATGGTGCATTAATCGCACTCCATATGCTATTCGGAGCCCACTGCTAATACAGTGCTCAAAGCCAGCTTCTACAGGTAAAATCAGGCAAATAAGCTTATCTCACAGAATCACTGCTGTTCTTTCAACTTCAGAGCTATCCAACAGATTCAAAATACTGTTAGAAAGTACTCACATGACTGGCTGTGCTCAAAGCATGTAATTGGCAAGTGGGGGTGTGTAGGTCAAACACTGTAGAGTAGCATTAAGAAAACATGTGTTGCCAAGATTGTACAGGCCAACTCCAACACTTTGTGTTTCTCGCCAATCCATACAAATCTTCTCAGGTGGAAAAAGAATGCTCTGTGGCGGAGCAATTCCATCATTAACGACTGCAAGAAAGTTAAATTTAAAAAGAGATCTTGTTTGTTTGTTTCTAAGAAAGGTATTTAAAAAAATACTATTCTGCAGGAGCACCTAGAGGAGCTAGCTACAATCCAAACCAGAAAAACTTATTGCAGACAGCTTTAATACCACCAAATTCAAATTGGCTGGTCAACACAATGTTTTGGGGGAAAAAAAAACAAACAACTTTAGTCAACCATTTTAATTTTTCTAAGGCAAGGCTAACTGCCATTCTGTTTGTAGCACCTAATGCCAAGTTCCTCTCCATCTATAATCTTTAACCTGATTAACTCAACTACTGTTTTTTTCCTTATTATAACTTAAACCACAAACTTAGACTTGAAATTATACGGTAAAAACATAAAAACTAGGAACTAGGAATGACGGTACCCCTACAGATACCAGATCTTTTCCTGAGCAATGTTATCCTTCAAAAAACCTGTGAAAAATGGAAGCTGTGAATAGCAACAATCAAACACTTTTCTTTGCAAAACAGAAAAGACATGGAGGAATCTGTGCATTACAAAAAGCTCCCCATATTTCTCTGTTGACTGTAAATATATCAAAATTAATTTCTGTAACATCAGTCACTTCAGTTGCCTTAGGGGATTCGCTTTTCAAGTCTTTGTTCACAGTAGTCCCCTTCTCTATCAGTGCAACAAGTAAGAACTGCATTTTCTACTTTTGCTTTGAAGAAAATGGAGGTAGGATAAAACGCACACTTACTTAGATCTCTTGGGGCAAAAGCCTTAGATTTTTCAGATGATCTACAGTAAATAGCACCTCCATGTCCTTGGGCCACAGAGACTTGGCTTGAATCTTCTGCAGGCAGTATCCAGCCCCAGTTTGCGGTGCGTGACATCAGTATTTTAGTACTTGGTTTCTTGGATTTGCCAGACCGCCTTGAAGAGGGCTTTTTCACAGAATCACAGAATCACAGAATTTTCTAGGTTGGAAGAGACCTCAAGGTCATCGAGTCCAACCTCCAACCTAACGCTAACAGCCCTCCACTAAACCATATCCCTAAGCTCTACATCTAAGCGTCTTTTGAAGACTTCCAGGGATGGTGACTCCACCACTTCCCTGGGCAGCCTGTTCCAATGCCTCACAACCCTTTCTGTAAAGAAGTTCTTCCTAACATCTAACCTAAAACTCCCCTGGCTCAACTTAAGCCCATTCCCCCTCGTCCTGTCACCAGGCACGTGGGAGAACAGGCCAACCCCCACCTCTCTACAGCCTCCTTTAAGGTATCTGTAAAGAGCAATAAGGTCACCCCTGAGCCTCCTCTTCTCCAGGCTGAACAAGCCCAGCTCCCTCAGCCGCTCCTCGTAGGACTTGTTCTCCAGGCCCCTCACCAGCTTCGTCGCCCTTCTCTGCACCCGCTCAAGCACCTCCATGTCCTTCTTGTAGCGAGGGGCCCAAAACTGAACACAGTACTCGAGGTGCGGCCTCACCAGAGCTGAGTACAGGGGGACGATCACCTCCCTAGCCCTGCTGGTCACGCTGTTCCTAATACAAGCCAGGATGCCGTTGGCCTTCTTGGCCACCTGAGCACACTGCTGGCTCATATTCAGCCGACTGTCCACCATCACTCCCAGGTCCTTCTCTGCCTGGCAGCTTTCCAACCATTCCTCTCCCAGCCTGTAGCTCTGCTTGGGGTTATTGCGCCCCGGGTGCAGGACCCGGCACTTGGCCTTGTTAAACTTCATGCAGTTTGTTAAACTTCATGCAGTTAGTTTTTAGGCTTTGAAGATTTGGGCTTCTTAGCTACGGTCATTGTTCACATCTGCGACAGAGACAGAAGTTCTGGTTGACGTAAGAATATCAAGAAGCATTCCAAGAAGAAAAGAGTAACAGAAGTCCTGTCACTTAATCTCAAAGAAACAGCCTTAAGAACTAAATCGCTGGTATGAATGATTTAAAAAGAATCCCCAAACTAAACACACAAAGTGAAAATTTCCATCTAAACTCTATCAGTATTACTTTTCGCTTCTGCAGAACTAGTGGCTGATGCCATTTCTTTCCCTTCCGTAGGATTTTAATCCATTACAACTCTGGAGTCTTTTTAATATAAAAATGTAGAAGACATTCTCTGAGGGGAATCAGTTATTTATTGATTTCCGGAGTTGCACAATTATCTGTTAATTATTACCTATGATCTAATAGATAATTGTTGCAATTATCTATTGCTGGCATGAGTAACGGAACACTATTACTTCACTGCCTGCGTTTTTCTGTTTCGTCTGCACAAAGGTACCCAGAATTCACTGCTACTTTTCTTCTGTCTTTCCAGGGCTCGCCCTCTACCTCACTGTCTACTGCACCAGTCATGAGGGGTTTGTTGTGATTCTATAATGAGCCTAGCTTTTAAATACACCTTTCATGGGCGTCACTTGGTGATAGCAAGTTAATTTGTGAGGGCTCCTCAGTCTACATCATGTGGTCGCTTTTTCCAGGTGAAAAAGCGGAGCCGTAAGTGGCAGTACACCAAAGCCCTGGCATGTTGAGATCCAAGAGGAGAGATGTTTGGCCCTCCTTTTCACTCCTGGGAACCATATACCTCAAAACCCACAGAGGATGGGCTATATCTCAGAGAAATCTTGGGAAAGGAGAGCATGAAGAGCATGTTTGCAAATTTATTTCTCCCTGGGCTGCTTCTGCTTCTCCAAGAAAGACGAGTTTGAATATAACTTTGGCAGCAGTATTTCTGGTGTTTTACTCCTACCACATTTAAAACTCCTACGACAAACTGAAAAGTTAGACTAAAAAGCAGCTCTTTCCGTTCTACTTTCTAAACTTGCACGTTTTCCTCATGCAAAACAACAGGGGAATGTAAGCTAGAAACGGAAATGCTGAATGTAAAACAAAACAAAACAAACCTCAGCCCTCCAGGACAAAAGCCAATAACTGCTACAAAGTCCTTTTTAAAATGCTGATTAGGTTTCAAGGTGATACCGCTTTAAATAAGCGTAGTTGTGTGTCCATAGGCAGAAGCTGAATAATGACAGGATGAACTTCTATACTTCATGTTTTGTTACTGTCTTACTGTAGCACACAGGGACTTGTTACCTTTAGGGAAACCACTAACCTCATGGAGGGTTTAAAACATAAGCTAGTTTGTTATACCAAAATGACGGAGAGAACAAAGCATAAAGTGCTTTCAGATTTCTAGCACGCCTTGATTGCTATCCATTAAACTTCAGACACGTTAAACAAAACACAGTAAATAAGAAAACTCCTAGTCCCACAGCTGGCAAATTGTGTGCAGAGGTTGTAATTAGAACTTTTTTGCCTTGACGTTTTACATTTAAAATTGATTTTAAATCCATTCTATACACACTTTCCATTCCTGAAAAAACAATACGCAAACCTGAAAAATGCATTTACATGAGAAATGAAGTTGTCCTTGTCCGATTGGAAGACTAAGGTGACAGCTCCTGGGCTCAGGGATAAGCTCCGATCTTCACCAGTGACAGCTCCTTTTTTAGGATTGAAAGGGAAAATGTTTCAGCAACACATTAGAAACATACTTAAGGGACGAGAAACAAAATCAAGACTGCAGTGAGAAGGAGAACAGAAAAACAATACTGGGGGGAAAGGGAAGGGAAGGGAAGGGAAGGGAAGGGAAGGGAAGGGAAGGGAAGGGAAGGGAAGGGAAGGGAAGGGAAGGGAAGGGAAGGGAAGGGAAGGGAAGGGAAGGGAAGGGAAGGGAAGGGAAGGGAAGGGAAGGGAAGGGAAGGGAAGGGAAGGGAAGGGAAGGGAAGGGAAGGGAAGGGAAGGGAAGGGAAGGGAAGGGAAGGGAAGGGAAGGGAAGACCTTAATCTTTATACTGACCAATGAGATAAGCCTTACACATTTTTAAGTTTATTTTTGACAACTGATTGAGGTGTTACCAGGTATTAAGTATGATTCAAGAGCAAATATTAACACTAGAAAGAAGAAATCCGATCCACCACCACTGTTTCAAAATACATCCATTTCTCATTTGGAGATGACGTCTCTCTGACAAGGTAGTAGAAAAACTGTAAATACCGATAGAGCTTCCTCTCCCGATGTTCCATATACATACCGATGCTGTTCCTACACCTACGCTCTGAGCATAAATTTATGTTGACATGAGTATCGGGTGTTACTCCTCTCTTTGTTTGCCTTGAGAGACACACCTCTTGTCCATTGAAAAGTAAATTCAAGATTCCAGATCAGTTAAGACAGTTGCTATCCCCCCATTCAGAGTTCTGCAGCAGCACTGTTCAGATATGTTTAGCAGTCTCTTTAGAAAATGTTATCACTTAGGACCTGCTTCTCAGTAGGTCCACGTTTGGCCTCCGCTTAGCAGAGAGTCAATCCCAGCTTAAGCTTTCGTACAAGAGCCCCTTCACGAAACGGAGTTGAACCCTGACATAACTGAGTTGAACCTTTAACCTTGAAGCTTCCTTAAAGAAGAAAGCAGCACCCAGGCCAGGAAATAGAAATTAATCGTCACTTTACCCTGAAACGCAGTGGGCTATTCTGTGCTGGCAGGATTGCTGCCAGGCTGGCCGACGAGGCGGCGGGCAGCTCCCCGGGGCCACAGGGCCTGGCACAGGGAGCCGCCGGGGGTCTCCAAGGTCCGGGAACCGAGGCAACAGCAGGGACAGAGGGGACAGCAGCGACAGCAGCAGCCACCTCAGCCGGGGCCGTCTCCACAACCGCCACAATGGCCTCGGAATGCCGCCGAACTCGGAGCTCCAGCGTGACGCCTTTTGAACCTGGCCGCGCTGCTCATGGCTAAAACCAGAGCGCTTCCTCCGGCGTGTTTACTGTCGGTGCCGGATCGGCCCTCACCCCGAGCTCTCCCTGCCGGGAGGGCTTTGGGGTTGGGGTTTCCCTCCCGCCGCCACCGCCGCGGGCAGGCCCCGCGCGCAAGGGGTCCGCGCTGGGGAGCAGCATCTCACCCACGGCAAGAGACAAGAGGGCACGACATGAAAAAGCCCCGACACGAAAAAGCCCCGACATGCGGCCGAGGCGGCGGGGAGACGGCTCTGAGGGAGCTGCCACTTCGCCCCGCTGTCCTCCCCTCCCGGGCCGCCCCGCCGAGCCCCGTGCGCCTCAGGTGCTGCGCTGAGGGGGTGGCTGGCTACTGAGACAGCTGCCCAGGGCACTGCTCATGGCACCGAGCCTGACGGAGGTCAACAAGTGTTGAACAATGCTCTCAGACATCGGGTCTCACTTTGGGGTGGTCCTGTGTGGAGCCACGAGTTGGACTTGGTGATTATTGGGAGTCCTTTCCACCTTGGGATGTTCTCTGATTCTAGGTCAGCAATCCAGTAGCTGATGAGAAGTGTGGAGTCATTCAAAGGGAAGAGAGAACACAACACTTCTTGTTTGCAGAAGCGGCTATTTGTTAACCAAACCGATGATTCCTTTGCTTCTAGAGCAACTAACAGCAGGGATCCGCTTTACAATAGAGGGAAAAGAGTCGTTGGCATGTCATGTGAAGTAAGCTTCAAATCCCAGAGGATGATTTTGTTGGAACTTTATTCAGCTGAAAACACGGAAGCCTTGCTTCTGCTTCTGTTAGTTACAGATCCAGTTTACTTTGGTTGGGAGGGAAGGCATTCCAGGCTAATGTGCTGTACCTGTTCCTTCAGCTCATTGTCCATAAACGGAGGAGCAAACGAAATCAGTTTAATCTCCATTAAATGCAGCAGACAAAGTGGAGTAGAGGGCGATCTAGCACTTAATTTTTCCTGTAAGCAGGAAACCCAGAACTCAACAACAGTTTTCAAATCTTGTCCTGCAGTAAATGACCAGCTGAGTGAAGCTTGCATTCAGAGGATGTGCTCCTACAGTAGATGGAAATAGCTTTTCCTCTTCACAAGTGCAACTGAGTGGTGGACTGGCAGCTATGTGGTTAACTAGTTGTGTCAAAGGGGTTGTGTTGAGTGCACAGAAAAATATGCAGGTCCCAACAGTAAAGGGTTGTCTGTAGGCATGACATTGAGTACAGATGTTGTCCGCAGGTTCGTGCAGAGTGCACCACGCCAATAAGCACCCAGAGTCGGAATGCACACGAAGGTCTTTTAATTATATAATTACTTATAGAACTCTGCAGAGTCAGGTACTTGGCCATCTTTCGCAAAGCAAGCACACCTCTGACTCGAATCGCCGTCATTTATACACAGGAAACTTGTGAAAACTCTCTCTTTGGCTCCTTTGGATTGGTTATTACAGCTCACCTAACTTATCTCGACTGAGCTTGTGCATTACAGAGGAATACCGGGGGGGAGGGGGAACAGGAGAGGGGGGACACACACCAAATCCCACATTAGCATAGATTAGTATTTTGACAGGTATGATTTTTAATGTGCTAATGACCCTTAATGAGAAAAAGGTTACTATAGGTCAGTCTGGAGCTGGTGTTCTCCTTCCTGTTTTTTCCCTTTTATCCCTTCTCTTCCTTGCTTCTGCTAGCTCAAGGCTACCTGTCTCTCTCCTTCTTTGTGCAGCTAAAAGACTGCACAAGCTACAGGCCTCCCTATTTGCTTCAACATTTCCTTGTTTTTTTTTTGTTTTTTTTTTTGGGACGACACAGGTGTGGTTTAATATTTGCCAGTATAGCTAAAACTCACGCCAGTCTGCTCACGCACAATAAGTAGTAAGATTTAAGGACTGGTTTCATCAGCTTCTTCCATACTAACATCCTTCTTATGTTTTAGATATGCTGTAGTTAAATCAACACTAAGTTACTACTTGTGGAGTAATTGCCTTAAGCGACTAGGCATCATAAGCACACCTCCATCCCAAAAGCTACCCGCCTCCAAGGTGCAACCACCCCTCACTGAGCACGCCCTCGGAATTTCTCACAGCCTGTACCTTTAAACGCAAGTGAGATCATTTCTACCAAGCACAACCAAGATATGCATGACTAGAGTCACTCAAGCTCCACCTTAAAGATAGAAAATAATATCAATTGCTTTAAGAGAAAGGGGATGTTAGGGAAGATACTATCAGGAAGGATTCCTTCTGACATCACTCGACAGGCTGAGCCTCTCACTCCCCCACCCCCACTCCATTGGGACGCCGTGGGGTAAGATCTGAACGCTTGCTTATACCAGGCGTCTCTGTGGAATCTTAGAAATCTCTAGAGTTTTGATGCTTTTTCATGTCTTAATACCTAGGCTGTGTACCTGTGCATTTCATGCATGCTAGCTTGCTTTTGCAGACAGTGAATTTATCACTGACAATCCAAAGAACCTGTGTACCTGTCCCCATAATAAATTGCACTTAATTGCATTCTTCCTAGCTGTGAGAGTCCTCCTTGAACGCGACTAGAGCGAGGCTGTACTGCGTTGTTGGTGAATCCATGACCGTGATAGTTCAGCACCCTGAATCCGACGGGACCCATGACGGTCAATCGGCTACACCCCTTAACGCGACACTACTAGAGGAAGAAGATGACAGGGCTTGCATGCACTGCATTAGGCTTTGCATGTGAAAACACCCCCAAATAACTTCATGTGCATTTAACGTTTTTAAAGGGAAAAAAACAGGAAGGTGTAGTCTCTCTGTAAGCTACAGCCCTACATAGTTAAGACATCAGCATTCATTCCTTTGCTGGATAGCAAAGTATGAACATAAAGAAGAGTTAAATATTTTCTTTGCATTCTTAAAGGCGATTTTTCAGACTTGGGCTTCAGTTGTTGAAGAAATCAGTAGACATCCTTACTTTTACGTTAAGACCAAAATCTTTATCTAAGATTGTGTTATCTAACGCAACTAAACTCCCACCCCCACGTTTTTTTTGTAACTTCGGAATGATCTTTCTGCAGTCCCACTCTGATGGTCTTTCAGTAACATACAAACTGCCGTGGCAGATTCTGTTACAGTGCTTTTCTATTGACAGTGTGCATAACACTCAAGGTAAAGCCCCTCATTTTGCAGTGGGGACATAAAGTGTTTCTTTGGACCCTGCTGCTTCTGTTAGTACTCATTTTTTCACAAACTTGTTGAACCTGAGCCGTGCCTACTGAGCCAACGAATGCTTTGATGACACAGTATTTTGTCAAAGCAGTTTTGCTTCTTGGAGCTACAGAAGCAGCTCTGGCTACGTGATAGGGAATTGTGCTGCATTGGCAAAACCAGACTTAGCTACAGACTTACAACACTTGCTAACTCGATCTATTTCAAATCTCATTTTAACTTTAAAGGACAATCAGTTTTGTGGCTCCTGTCTTACTAATTTGCCTTGTTTTGCATGGAAGGGCAGCCTGTGAATGTTTTGCTTTATTGCATGCTTCAAAAAAAAGGCTGAGGAAGAGACTGGAGGAACCTTTTCTATTCTATGGACTTTCCCCCAAGAGTGTGGAATTGCAGGCTACTTGGATGAATGTTCGAATGTGAGTAAGGGAGCAGACCTCAGCCAAAGGAGGTGGAATCCTTGCTTAATAGTAAGTATCAGTGTGGGGACATCTTTGCTTAACAGGAGCCGTTTAAACTCTTCATAGAAACAAAATAAGCTGGACATCTTATGTTTGGAAAGCAGTATGGTTACACAGCTGCTAACATAATGACTTGAGTCTTCTGCTCTGCAACTTCAGGTTTTGTTTTCAAGAAGTGCATACATCAGTTTAAGCTTTGGACAAGGAGATTTGCAATGCAAATAGTGATAAACCAGAATCAGCAGCGCTGACGAGTGTAATGGTGAAATGCAGCAAATCAAGTATTCCTGGAGAAATGTGAGATTACAAAACTAGTAAGCCATGAAGCACTTTTGTTGTTGTTGTTGTTTTTTAAATCAATTCTTATATGCTGAAATAGCACCTTCAAGAAAATCTGTTTATCTAGCCAGGTAACGGTGTCTCCCTGTAAACATGAAGGAAATGCCAGGAGCAGCCATACCTCTTTGCTGTCAAAATAAAGAGCAAATCGAGGCCAACATCATGCCATAGTGCAAAGGCTTGCTAAGAAAGATCATTCTAAGAGGTCTGCAAGAAAAGATGACTTACTTTGTCATAAGTTAGTCAAATAGAATGGACGAGTTAGTAGTCGAGTACCGACTGTGTCCGACTCTACAGCTGCGGCGCAGCTCCAAGTCCCTGTTTTCTCCGTGGACTCGTCTCACAGTTTTTGCACCAGCTCTACTCCTCAATGTTCTGGTGACTGAAACGCAGAAACAAAGGATTTTGAAACAGTGAAGATGGGATTCTCCTTATTTCACCGTTGCTCTTGTAAAATGTAAACAGACAAACAAAAAAGGCACCCTGAAGTGGACTGATTTTTCTTTACATTTCAGATCAGAAGTTGGTGTCACAACCACTGCATTCCACTTCTTTATCACTCTGCACATTTAAACTGTCTACTTAAAACTGGGACCTGTAGGGAAATTTTTGAAGAGACTGAAAGCTAGCCAGACAAAAACAAACGTGCAACTTTTGTTCCATGCAGGAGGGAAATCTACTCCAGTTATTTCTGTCTTGGAAAAGTGAGAACAATCAACACCTTTCTCTAAGTGCTCAAAACAAACACTATGACATTGCAAGCCTCTTCCTAAGAGGTGTATGTTTTATTACTCTGTTTATGCATGCAGCACTTTCATTTCCTGCATTAGGATCTAACAGCTCAAGGAGGTAAGAATCGTTTCAAGAGAAACACCCAAACACCAGATAACTCAAACTCGTGCTTTTTAGAAAAAAGCCTGCCCATTGTTTATCATACAGCACCCTTTGGCACAGGTTGGTTGCTTGCACTGTCATTAAAAGAGCCAAGAGGACAAGGGGAAGGGAAGAGCTACACCACTGTGCTGGTAGGATCACAGCTAAGGTTTACTTTTGTGGTTGCCAGCTATAAAACTAAGTTTGAACTTATCAAGTATCGATTTACTTTGCACAATTAGAACAGTTTGCTTTGTGCCTACCAAGCTGCAATTCACACTGCTCCCTCCCCAAGAATTCATAAAATCTCCTATTTGCACCTACCTCTCTTCACAGAAAAGTCACTGAGGAGTGAATTCAGCTGACTACAGAAGGCTTTGGGGCCAAATGAAAGCGATGGAGTGACCAAGTGCCATCCTCTTCAGTAACCAGCGTAAATAGGTATCCCGGGGAGTTACAGCCACTTACCTGTGTTATATTCTTTTTTTCGTTCCAATTTTGGCTTTCTCAACTGCCTACATTAAGAAAGAGGACAGGGCAGAGAAAGGAGAAAAGACTTTTTGTATTAGACCCGTCAAGGATGGGAAATTTCACCATGTTTACAAGCCAGTGCTCCATGGTATACAAAGAGAAGCCTGTAGGCCTCATGCAGGATCCAGATCCCAAGTCTGTTGCGTACCATATACATGCGGTTCTGTATGTACCCACATTTCCTAGCTTGCTCATGTTGAATTCTCAAAATTATGAGCAATAACACCCAAGTGGAAAAGATACATGTCCTGGTTTCAGTTGGGACAGAGTTAGTTCTCCTCCTAGTAGCGGGTAGGTTGCTATGTTTTGGCTTAGAATGTGTGAAAGGATGTTTAGAAGATTGCTGATACCACCCCGATGTTTCAATTGCTGCAGAGCAGTACTTAAAACAAGCCAAGGACCTTTCGGTGTCTCACTATCCTACTGGCGATCAGAATCGGCGCACAGCAACAGCTGCGAGGGGACAGACTCAGGATGGCCGACCCCAACTGGCCAAAGAATTCTATGCCTTATGGCAACACGCTGCACCATGGATAGGGTGGGGCAGCCGGGCTGCTAGGGGTTACTCTGGGCACTGGTCAGCGGGTAGTGAGCAACTGCATTGTACATCACTTGTTTTGTACACATTACTAGTAGCAGTACTATCATCATCATCATCATCATCATTATTATTTTCCTGTCTTAATAAACTGCCTTTATCTCAACTCGTGGGCTTCACTGTCCCGTTTCTCTCCCCCATCCCAGAGAGGGAGGTGGGAGGGTTGGAGAAGGGCTGTGTGGTGTTTAGCTGCCGGCCGGGTTAAACCACAACAACACCTCAAAGGGGTTGGGGAAAAAAACATGTTTTTTTTTTAGAAAAGCAGAAGACTTTCACTGAGAAGAGGGACTCTAGTTTTAAGGTACTGGTACGCCATCAGCATGCTCATAGGCCTCTGCTGATTTTAGCCGGAGGTTTATCAGGCCACAACTCACTGCACATGCTTTCTCTCTTGCTTTTCAATCTACAAATCGAACAGAGATTGAACATATAGAAATACACTACCTTGAAAAGCATCTTCTCTTGACATTTCCCCTCAGTATCGCCATACTTTCTTCAAAGCTGGAGACTGAACACTGCAGGATGCTTTTGCTCATTGATCTTAAATGGTGTCCGTTGAAACATTCAATACTGCTAGAAGAATAATCCTAGGGAAAGAAGGAAACAAGAATATGTTTATGTGAACCACATAGATTCAGATAAAGAAATTCTGCCTCACGCAAGTTTAATTGACCCTCCTGACTTGGTAGTGGGGCAACTAATGGCAGGCAGACACTGAAACGCTGCTGTGCTCAAGAAAAACCTGGAGAGAAAAAAAAAAAAAAAAAAAAAAGCTTTCAAAACTAAAGCTTCCCTCTCCCCACCGTTTTCTTGTGGATAACTTAAGCTTAATATCCTTGGCGAAAAGATATTGCAGCAAAACCTTTCACATAAAATTAGTGTTTCGTGAAAAACAACAACAACAAAAAACCCTTTAAATTCAATTGGAATTTTTTTCAAAAAATTCAATTGGAATTTAAATTCAAAACTTTAAATTCAATTGAATTTAAATTAAAAAAACTAAACTAATTAATTTAAATTAAAAAAAATTAAATTCAACTGACTGTTCAGAGGAACAGTCAAGCTTGACATTATACATCCTAGAATTAAAATCTAGTTTGAGTTTTTCTCCCATCTCCAGACCTTGCTAAAGATGCTTATTAGGAGCTCTGTCAACAAAAGTGTAAGGCTTGTTATATCAAAGCTTCGAACCCTTCTTACTGCCCTTGACCTTCTTCACATTGCTGCTCCTACAAGGGTGAGTACTATCATTTTAAGTACAGGAGGGAAGCTGTGATATCCTTGAGTGGGGGGTCGTTCTGTTTACAAAATGAAGTTCCAGTAAGAGTACATCAAATGAACCAACTTTCTTTGAACTTTAATTCATCACTATATTGAATGAATGACCTCTGGATTTCTCTCTCCCATTTGGAAGTCAATTTGAAAACAAAAGACCTCTGCCATAAAGAGCCAGGCATCAGAGACACCTGTTGCGCCTCAAGAACAGAGAAGGTATGAACGACAAGAGCAGCTGAATAAAATGCAACTTGCCATTAGAAATGGGTGTACTGGCATCTACAGGTGCCGCTGGCATCTCCTCATTTTCATTACTCTCTTCATCTGGTTTCTCATCTTCAGTAGCAGGGTTCTGCTGTGGTGACTTGGAGTTGTCGCATGGAGCACACGCTGCAGAGGTGCGACCTTGCAAGAAAGAATAGATACCAAAGATCTTCGTCGTGCATTTTCAGTTACAAATGCAGAGACAAGTCTTCAAATCCTTAGCGTTAAAGCACGTACCTCTTTTCTCACGAGATTCTTTAATTTGTTCACAAAGTCGTCCAAACTCTGTATCCGTTTCGTTCCTCACCATTGAATATGCAGTGTCTTGCAAAACATAGGCGCTGTGACGATCTGAAATTTTACAGACTTTAACTGAATGTTGTCTACCAACCAATGAAACTGTTTTGATCACAGAAAAAAATTGCTTTCTTCATAGGTTGGTTCCGAAAGGTTCTCTCAGTGAATATTTTCAGCATAACAACATCGAAGTTAATTAAAACAAAAGCACTAGTTCCTTGGGAACACTTATATCACAATTCCATGCCCAAGTAGCAAAATGATAAAATATTTACAATGTGGACGTCCAAAATCATCTAATCCATCTGAAGTCTATTGTCCGCACACAGCATTTCTCCATCTATACGTTTGACAGATTTTTTAAACTAGGGCTAAAAAGCACATCCTCACCTGTAGATCTTTGATCCGGGTAGTACTCTAAGGCATTGTTACAGATTAGATCGATGTCCTTCAGCTAGTCTCCTGCAGCGAGGTACTGGCGTGAGTCAATTTGAGTCAGAACTGTTGAAAGATCCATCGGCTCTTTAATCCTTGTGGCAGTCAGGTACCTGCAGATCAAATACAAGCATTCAGAGGTTTTCTTAACCTTGCACACTGTCTACCAAAATTATTCTGAAAACTTTAAATAAACGACTTCCTAAAAACTCTCAACATTTGCGATGCATCAGAAGATGCTGAAATTAACCAGTTTGCTTCTCAAAAATGGAAGGGCTCTTTCATTTTTCATTAGAGCGGCCACGAGAGGACAACAAGAAGTAGGGAGGTCAGAAGCACGTGCATGGTAGAGAAGAAACACTGAGGGTGGGAGATTCATTTCATTTTGCTTCAGAAAATCACAACAGTGAAAGCTGAGCAAGCCATCCGGCATTCTCTTTGTTGTCGACATTGAGGAAAAGGTGCATGAATTGCACCTGTGAAGTACCTATTGCAGGCATCTACTTTAGAATGAGATAACTGGGCCCTGAGGTGCTGATTTCTTCCCTCAGACCAGAAGAGGAGACTAATGACTAGTTCAGATGAGGACATATGTATCTCTCTAGATTTTTCACAGCTCTAGAACCTAGGAGAAAAGGGGAAGAAAAGCCAGTGGATGCCCACATGAAGAGGACTTTGCTGATCCGCAGGTATATTCAAGTTACATCTGTCTTTGAAATATACGCCCCTAGTTTAGGCTTATCTCATAAATTAAGGAGAAAAAGGCATCTAAGCAGCCAATTGGAGGAAAAAGAAAACACACTGCACTTATGGTTGATTCCTATTGAGGAATTCCAGATGAAACAGAGAACAGGATCTCAAAACTTATTTTTACAAACTGCTGCTCCTATTCCTGTTCCCACAGGAACTGACAGTCCAAGAAAGGGCTTTAGACTTCATTAAAGTAGTCCTGTAAATACTGTTTGTAATTAGAAGGAAAGATCTCTGTGCTTTTCAGTGCTGTGACACGCCTACATATCAAAGCCTTTTCACGAGCAAACTGTGTTGGCATTTGGACTGGCTTTTTAGAATGAAACCAGGGCTTTCAGCGAATAATCCCAAAAGAGACATTTGAGAGTCAGCAGAAGTAAAAGCACTGCCTCTGCTTCTTGCAAAATCCTAATAGTGCAGCCCTAAAAACAAAGTTGAACCTTCCCCAAAACGCTGAGAAGTACGAACACTGAGAAGTTACAGACACACACAGATCAGCACTACTTTACCTTCTGTGGGTCAACGGGCTTTGCAAATTCCCTGAAACGTCTGTCAGTGGCAAGTCTGTGAGTAATGTCCCTCAAGAAAATTCTAAGGTCACGCAAGGTATCCTCCTCTTCCTCCTCCAGCATCCCTACTTCTTCCTCTTGTGGCTTCTGAGGCTCAGCTGGTGGTGCTACAGACGGGACTTCCAATGCCCGATCGACTTCAACTAATCAGGAAAAATTAGCCATTTACAGTACTCAAATACAAGCATATGACAAATTACTGACTGAAAATGACCACCAAAGCAAATTTACAACCTGTACCAAAACTTCTGTGGGAACTCAAGCACTTTCAAAGCAGTTGATAATAAACACGTTTAGGTAAGACCCGTTCTCTTCCCCCAGTGACTGAGACCAAATCATCAGAATGACAACAGCGTGGTCCTGTTTTGGGCACCTTCCCTTAATGTAAACTCTCAGAAGTCAATGAAGTTCTGCACGTACTTTTACTACAGTTTATTTAGGAATACAACTAGAATTCGATTCCAAAGTTACTTTAGCAGAAATTGGAACTTAGCTTTCCAGCTTGGAAAGCTTTGGCCTATATGAAGAAAGAAACTGATTTATTTATTTATTTTTTAATCAAAGTGTTTCAATTCTCTACTAAATTGCATTATTAGCTGTTTACCCAACATAGCATGGAATGGCAGACTGTCAGAAGAAATCTCTTCAGTAAAGACATCCTCTTGTCATTTCAAGCACTGCATATTCTTGACTGAACCACTTTGTAGCCACCGGAATTATTGTATTAATTTATTATTTGCATGCATGAGAAAGGGGTAAAAGTCACTTGCTTGACTCAGAAAAAACCTTAAGCAGATGCTTTCACAGTATGCTTTTTCTCTAAGCAAATTTTAAGTGATTTGTTAGGGTGCCTGAGTAATAACAGTATGCATTTAACAAAGCACAGCATTTTGATGCTGAAAGCATTCATAAATTACAAGACACTGAAGAAATAGTAAGGAAAGTATTGACAAATACCTCTTCTGGGAGATCTGAGTGACGTACGTCAGACGTAGCAAGCAGCAAAATTGGCGGAAATGCTGGAATGTTACATAGTAGAGTTAGAAAAGTAAGTTTCAAGGCAGGTCCAACGTTGTCCCACCATAAATGGATATCTGGGATATAAATTATGCTTGGTGCTGTCTTCTGAGCATTTCGGATCAGCTAGTGAAAAGGAAAGCTTGGGTAAGAAAACTAAAACACATAGAATAACCTGTTAATACATAGCTACATAGCCATCTGACTGCCCCATGAAATGAAACTACGCGAACAGAGTGGCAAGCATCCTTTCACATAAGGAATTTCTCTGTGCACCCTTTCAGATTATCAGTATTCGGAGAACTCTAGTCAGAAGATGGGAAGGATATATTCAGGCAGTGGCTAGACACCGTAGCTATATGGCCACAGCCACAATCATCGCATAACAAAGAAAGGAAATGTCCCTCTTATGGGACACATCAGTATTCAGTCGTGGAACATGTCTGTCCTTACTTGTATGGCTCTCAAACGTTTCCACTAAAGGTAAAAATATTTTAAGGTAGTGATGCCAAACAAGAAAATGGATTTCCTGCCTAAAAGTAAAAACACCAAATCTGTTCATTTTTTCTAGTTAAAACCACATCAGCGTGCAAATGAAGTGTTTTGTGACTGTTAATGCTTTTGTTGCACATACTGCAACAGCACAAGTTGTGTATGTCCGTGTGAAAACAAAATAAACAGAAGCCCCAAACCTTGGTTGCCTTACCAATATAATTTAAAAGAAGGCTACAAAAAGTAGCCGACGTGCAGTCTGATACAGAGCCATCTACTGGGAGCACACAGTCTTAGGAGGCAAGGAGAACTACTTTCTGGATCCCAGTGACATGAGCAGCATTTCTTTCCACAAAGAGATGTTTATTAGCAACACCGCCCAGCTTCCTGAGCTGCTAGCAACAGCCTCACTGTAAAACTGGGTATGCAAAATGTGGACATGTACAACATCCAGATTGTTTGTGGTGCTGTCTAAAAGAAAGGGGGATTTTCAGACAGAAGCAAACATCCCAGCACATTAAAACAAGGCCACCTCCATTACCAATTAATTTTGCTCACCTTACTTGCAACTCGACTGATCCTTTACATACAGTCAGTGAATCCGATGAGAAGAAAAAGAAAAAAGGTAGCTGTCCGCAGATTTCTTCTGGCGGTGCAACGTTTGTAAGCAGAACAGAAAGGTCCGGGGTGTGAACGGGAAACTTCTCCAAAGCGTGCAACACCGCGGGTGCCACGTAAGAAACCTGGCCGTACCCTTCTTTTCCTACTATTAGCAGACGGGGCCGGCATGATGTTGGTTCGCAGAAAGCACTCCTAGAACAAGAGTTAAGAAAACAATGTATAAATGAGGTGCTGAATAGACACACAGATGTTCCAAGTACTTTGAAACAGAAGGGCAAAAGGTGGCAACACAAACCCATAAAGTTGGGCTATTTTTAGCTAAAAGGACGGACAGGACATTTATGTGGTCTTGAGTCTTTCAAAGAATGCCATGGATTAAGTCAACGTGTTCTGGTAGTCTACGGATCACTTTGGCTGACGAAGAGAAGCCTGGGCTTTTCAGTTTGGTCATTCAGAGCAACCTCATTACAACTTTAGTCCCTCCACCCTTTCTTCTTGTGAATACCAAGCACCCCTTCAACACACAAACTTGATGTTACCCCTTCGTCTACCACCCCTCGCACTTTTAACAGCTGGAACTGTTTACAAAGACTCAGCAGTCCTGAGAATTTGAACGTAACAGGGATCTATCTTTCTTTACCTGCTGAAACAGAGGCGTTTTTTCTCTGGTCTGTCAGGCATTCCATCTTTTAATTCATCTCCAGAAACCAAGGATGCATCGTCATCACTGTCGAACATATCATCTTGTAAAATAGGATTGAAATGCTCTGAAAGGCAAAAGAGGTTTGTTAACTTTCCTGAATAGCCTTTGTCTCTTTCTCTTCCATTAATACAGCTTCTAAATCAGTGCCAAAACCCTTTCTTCATTTGAGAGCACACACTGAAAGCTATTTCCTAGAGTTCAGCCCACCACAGATCTAAGGAGATGGCACAAGGCCCTACAAAGCTCTACTAAGTCCCACTGATGTGTATGTACAAGGTATGCTACTCTTGGTGATTTTTTTCTCCCCCTTAGAATAAAGGAGATTACGAACAATTTCTGCAGTTGCTAAATAGCTAAAAAAAAATATAAAAACAAGACCATTTCTTTCTGGAGGAGGTTCCCACAATGAAAGCACTGGGATAAAGGATGTGATGGCCACAGAATTCCATTCATCTAGTAAATATCAATGCTAATTGATCTCATGTGCACGTGTATAGTACGATCCACAAACGTTTAAATTAGGAGACTGGTTAAAAAGGATGATAGCTAAAACAATATTTAGCTTAGACCAGTTATACTTGTATCCTGGTCCTGACATTCTTCAGAAAGGAATTAGAAACATTGACCTAGAAATGCTTCCCCTCCAAATATCTGAGTTTTGATTTTTTAAAGAAAAATAGGTGCCTTATACTTCAAACCTCAAGTCAACCTCTACAAATGCTAATTATCTTAGCAGCCGTCAGAAGAAGGATGCTTCAGTAGAGAACGCATCGTCCTTTACTGTGTATTGAGTCATTCAGAGCTTCCATTTGGCATTTCAGTTTCGAATCCACAATAAAACCTATGCGTTATATTCCAGACTTGCCCAAAAAAAAGACATGCACATGCAAATAATAAAATTCTACCACCATTATGTCTGAAAGGTTTAAGTTGATTGCACAAACCACAAGTTTTTGCTTTAGCAGAATTATAAAGAAGTGGATGCTGTGGTTATACCTTGCTGTCGGTCCTCCTTTAGCGCAAGCTGTGCATGCGGGAAGATCTTCTGCACAACTTGTAAAATATTCTCTACTGATCTTTTAAAAAGTGGCTTGAAAATGGGTGATAGTGCTTGTACGGGTGAAGCCTCGATCCTGTTTGAAGCTGGAACAACCTTCTTCATAGCCATGAAAAAGTCCTTTGCTTTTATTTTAATAGAATTAACGTCTAGTAGCAACTTCTCCCTACTTGCATAAATCTGAGGATAGCATCGGCGCAGAGAGCACAGAGTAGCTTCAGTACAGAGGGATTTGATATCTGCACCACAGTATCCTAACAAACAAAAATCAAACGTTACATCGGTCAAGGCCCAGGTTTACAACATGCAACATTTAAAGAATTTGTAATGCCAAAACCAAACAGCTTAACAGGGAATTCAAAGTGCTACCGCTCTGCAGGGAAGTTTCATGTTGCTCACTGCCTGATATCCTGCGCTTATGCAGCTGAAGCAGACTCCTCATCAAAAACTATACTCTTGAGGAAGATGCCCCAGAACCATTTAACGTTCTCAGACAACAAGAGGAATGACAACAAAGAGTAAACAGATGAAAGCATCTCACTCTGATTGCTATGAAGGCGTGCCAGCTGCCTCGTTGACTAGTTGTGCAGCAAGGCACAAGAGCATGGGTACTGCCTGGTACAAGCTAAGGTTCTTTACAACTTGGTCACAAGCAAGAATCCATTTTGGTTTCAGTCTTACCAATGCATGTCTCAGCTAGTTCATCAAGCAACATGTCCGGTGGCTGAGGGGTCTAGTCACGAGTATGAATCTTGACAATTTCTTTTCTAGCCTGGAAGCAAAATCATTGCATTTTAGCTTGTCCCAAGTTTTCCTTAAAAATACCAACAAGAAACAAACAAACCAAAAGGCAAACAAACAAACAAAAAAAAAAACAGTCCTCCCTCAAAACCCCTCATCTATTAATACGCTTCTCTTACTTGCTCAACTTTCAAGTATTTTACAGTTATTTAATATACACTCTGCATTGTCAAACAGAAAATTGAATATTTCTTATTTGTTACACTGCACTTTTTTCTAGGAACCTACAATGAAAGAAAAGGCATTTATAGCTTCAATAACAAGTTTCCAAACTACGAGACCTAAGGACTCAGAGGAAAATACTGCAATGAAAAATTTATCCAGAAGCATTTCTTTGTTGTCCAAAAAACTTCTCTAAAATTTAACAAACTTTCATTGGGACAGTCTCATTACTTCATCACATTTGCTTTTCAGTCAGTAAATTCACAGAAAGCACTTCTGGCACAATGCTTCCAATTGCTACAATTACTATAAAGAAGAAAAGAATTATGACTCAAACTACTACCACTGATCCGGGGCACAATCAAATGCAAACAAGTCCCCTATTCACTCATAAGTGAAGGATTGAGACCAAAAACACAACTTCATGATGAAAACACCCAAGTGGATTAAATAATTAAGCAAACAGGTACAACTTTGGGAATGAAAGGTTTGGTTATAGAACTAACTACTTGGTGGTATCATCCTGACCATATATATCCGGTACCAGATTTGCCCTCCGTGGAACAATGCAGTGTCTCCACATATCACTCTTTTGTTCAAGTTGTCAATTATTTTTTTTTCCTATAAAGTTGGACTTTGCCACAGTAGCACTAACGTTGAATTTAAGTTCTCACCTCTTTATTTGGCAAGTTGAAGAGGAACTCTCTGCCAAAGTGTCCTGGTCTTCGTAAAGCAGGATCTATAGAATCCAGTCTGTTGGTAGCTTCGATTACCACAATCTCCCCTCTGTTATCTATGCCGTCCATAAGGGTCAGAAGAGTTGAAACAATGGAACTAATAGAAAAATATAAGTTTTACTTACTGATTCAGTAAATTTTATTACATTCCACATGACTTTCTTCCATGAGTAGTCATAAAGGACAAGCTTTTTAAGGACAAGACTCATTTTAAGACATAAAAAATAGGTAAGTTAACACAGACCACATGCTGATATCAGACTTAGTAAATTGGTTTCTGCTATCATTTAAAATCACCTGTTTTGACATTGAGTTACAAGTTTTCAGGACAAATTAACGTGTTCAAAGTAAATTAAACAGGTCATCATCCTTTTTTTTTTTTTTTTTTTTTTCCCCAAAGATCAAGCAGATTTTATGTAGGTGCAAAACTGTAATACCTATGAATGTGGTCTTGTTTACTGGAGCGCACAGGAGCGAGACCATCTATCTCGTCAAAGAAAATAATTAATAACTAATCATCTGGAAGCTGGGATATGCATCATTCGCCATTTTCTAAGAAAATTACAAAAATATAAAACCCCAGCAGTCTGAGAATGTGAGCATTGAGGTAAAGGCCTGATCAAACAAACGCGCGCAACTATGATTTGTCCTTTTAACTCAGCAAAAGTCTGCAAACTGCCACGGTAGCAAATGAGGAGAAGGAGTTGGTATTTACAGAAGTTGCAGCTGAAGATTCAGATAAACCATTCGGGTCGATGCTCCCTTCCTGCAGGTTTAAGCTGCGGTCACATCGCCTATTTCAAACCCTTTTGATTTCTACCAGTCACCCCAGATCCCACCTATTTTGCACGTTTTCCAATCAATGAATTTGCTACATGATTTCTGGCGCAGAAGAGCAGGCCTGGTGAAGAGGAGCATGCCTGGTGCCATTATTAAATCGAATCAAAAGTGTCCAGGAGAAGCCCGGGGTGTGGTACTCACAGGGAATGTTTGCGAGCGGCCAAGTTCAGCAGAACAGAATAGGCAGGCCTGGAAGCCCAGGGGAACGAAGTGTATCTGTTGCTGTAGGCAGCCCCAGCAAAATGTTACAGCTTCACTAGCCTGGGGCATGATTCCCCCCTTCCCTTTTGACAGCCAAGTACAATATTAGCTTGCCTTTTCTTTTTTTTTATTATTATTTTTATTTCTTTTTGCCATCGTCAGGCTGAGGCCGGCTGAGAATATTTTGTGTCTAGACTAATAAATGTTTGTGTGGATTTTGCAAGAGCGGCTTATGGGAACAGAATCCACTTTTTGCTTTCTGCTGGAGGAAAAAAAAATAAAATAAAAATAAAGGAGGAGCATTAAAAGCAACCAAGCACCCCCGTGCATTTGTTTTAAATTGCATATTACAGTGCTGCTATTTTATGTGCAATCAATACATAATTTGGAAGAAAAAAATGCTTTTAAAATTCAGAGCTATCCCTGAGCAGCTAAGGTTCTCTTGGAAACTGAAGGAGGACTCTGAAATTATTGTTCTTTTGTTTGCATCCCCCAGTGGGAAAGGCAGCACACAAGTAGAAAACACTGTGGTTTGAGGCGGCATGAATCATTAAGAATAAAGGTCAACCCCCCCCCATTTAAACATGAAATATTAAAACTGAATCTAGGACAAAGGTAAACTAAACAGACTCCTTCCTTCCCGGGCAGTCAGTGGGTTAAATCAAATATCAAAGGGGCAACATCAACCTTATAACTTCCTCTGCCGAAATTTAAAAAAAAAAAATAAAGGTAACTTCTATTTTGCCTGCCCCGACCCCAATCGCACCGCCCGAATGGGTGCAAACTGCTGGGATATGTGAGGGCCCAAGCCTACATTTTCCCTTTTTCATATTTGTTGGAGGAGGGCGGGGTATCTCCAGATGAAATGGCTGACCGAGCTTTTTATTTCCTCGCTTTGGGTGGAAATGACTGAATCTTTCCAGGCAGCGGAGCAGCGCTCGGCCGGCTCCCTCAGCCTCCCCGGGTGGGAAGAGCCCTGCCGGGAGCAGCCCGCGTAACCCTCGGATGCCAGCCCCATCAGGATTAGGTCCAGCAATGGGATGTTGGCTCCTCTAAGTGAGGACGCATCCTCTCGAAACACATACACAGAGATTTAAATGAGATATTCCCAAGAACACCTGCCTATTCTTTCAGCACGTGTGCAAAGAGGAAATTCATTTTACTTCATTCCTCTTTTTCTCAACTCTCCCCTCCTTCCTCCAGAAGGAAACAACCAAGCAATATTAGCAGGGCCTTCCTTTTCCCCTGGTGGAGTCCAAGAACTCAAGAATTGAGAAAAGCGACTTGTCAGGAATCAAGTTTAAAAAGAGTGTTTGTGGACTGCGAGGTAAAATACACGAAGTTGTAATCAGAAACACAACTTTTAACTAAAAAAAAGCTTCTTTCCGTTGTAAATTATTCCAGTTAGTGAAATAACAAATTAGTTCTCTGCTCAGCCACAGCCTCCTCCACCAAATTTAAATAAAACCTGCAAAGAAGTCGAAGTTGTAAAACATTTGTCAGATGCAAGGGGCAGCGTTGCGTGGGTTAGCATCACACTCGGATGCCCACAGCACCAACAGGTGCTTTCTTTCCAGAGGCACCAGCTCCTCCAAGAGTTCCCCGCACGAAGAACTGAAGAAGCTGCAGGCAGGGTGAGCCTTCCTCAGTCCTCATCCTCACAGTGAGGAGTACTGGGGACGGGGAGCTGTGTTTCGGCTTGCTGAGAAGCAGAAACCCCCCGAGTTTTCAGGCAGGCTCCGCTCAGCTCCCCTTGCGACTGCTGCTCGGGACACGACCCTGCCTTGCTCAGCACCCTCGACTCCAGCAGGTGCTGTTGCTGGCAGCTGCCCTATGTATACAAAAAAAAAAAAAGAAACCAACACAGTATTTTCCTGCTTTTAAAGTATATCCCGAAGATTTACTAGGAATTGTGATGTTCTGCAGAAGCCCACAGCTGTAACTAAGGTTTGTGGGGTGTAGAGGGGCTGGGGGTTAAACAAGGCCGAGAAGAGCCACATCTCCTCCCCAGTTGTCTCCCCTGTACTCTTTTTAGGACATCCAACATTCCCAGATCTCGTTTTGTCCCAGTGACCAAACAGGAGCCTGGCACTCATGCACTATGCTTTAAAACCTCTACAAACCGTGTGCCTAAGTCACAGCACTCATTATAAGCCGGCAGCTCTTTCTGGTCTCACAAACTATATGTGGCTTGAGAGATGCTCTCAAGATTCAGGGCGCTGAACACCTGCAGCCTTTGCCATAACCATGACAAAGTTCAGGACCTCCCTGCTGGCTCCAAGCCTGGCTCCAGCAGCGGCTTCAAGCTGTGGGTCAAGAAGGCCAAGACACCCAATGAGAACCTACAACACCAAGTGGCTTTCTGGAACAGCTCCAAACACAACTGGAAGCCTGTTTTTTTTTTTTTTTTTTTTTTTTTTTTTTTTTTGAAGTGAGCTCTTCTGGACCTGTTAGGTGCAAGCAGAAGTCAAACTTCGTGTTTGTATCATTAAGCTCTCCATGATCTATCTCCAAGGTCTTTTAAGAGCTATTAGCAACGTGTTCAGAGTTCTTGCCTGTTTTCCCCTTCACGTTCTCCCACGACAGCAGCCGTGTGCTCCCTTTGGGCTGACTTCCAGAGCTGGGTAGAAAGGATCCCCTGGAAGCAGAGATGCTGCTTTATGCAACACCTTGCAGCTCACTGCACTCTGAAGGGTACGCAAAAAGAGGTGAGTGGTCCTGCTGTGGTTCCTTCCAGCTCTCAGAAAGACAAGAGAACTGGAAATGAACCATCAGCCAAAGGGAGGCACGGCACAGCATTACGAAATGCCATCTGGCTGCTACAGGATAAGGAAATGAGGCATTTTTGGTGGCTCCCACCTCCACAGAAAAAGAAACAACTGTTTATGCAGCAGAGTGGTTGGAGTATTTCAGGAGGCCCTGAGCTACCCCAAAAACCGACAACGAAACCACAAACCAAACCGAAACCAAACCAAACTAACATGATGGACTGCAATAAAAGATGAAAATCAGAATTAATACTACCAATGACAATAAAGATGTTGAAAACTCGGGTCATCGCATCCCTTGCGTAGACTGCAGGAGGAAGCACCTTTAGTGCCTGATGTGACAGTGTCAAAAAGTTAATTAATAACACCACAAAACTGGATTCCTATGAGCACACACTTGGCAAAGGTGATACAACCGACAGCCGGACTTGAACACTGATACTGGTACCTGACTGGGAAATAGCGAGGAAACAAAGGGAGGAGGGGAAACGGTGCTATCCTGAAAATTGCACCACTTGTTTACAAGTCACCGGCAACTCCGAGGCAAACCATCTCGGGCATTTATGGATCAGTGACCTCATGTCTCTGGCACAGGACGGAGAGGGAATACCGACCGTGAGTTCACAGAAGGGAACAGCGCGTCCAGGCCCTCCTGCACTCTGCCAAATGTGGTCAGAACGTCCCCTCCCCTCATCGCCCCAAAACTTATCATGTAGGACTTCTATTAAACAGACCCCAAAGAGCTCGTTCTGTCAATTTTGCAACAGGCTCAGGATTTCTGAAAATTAGAGAGGCTAATTTCATAATATAAAAAAATACTGCATCTGGCACAGGGGAATTCTCAGCTAGACTTCAGCCTTGAGACACAAAGAGAAACTGACCATAGAAACAGAGATTGGTCATAGCTCAGCCACAAGTGAGTATGCCTCGGTTATATTTATTATGTGCAAACAGAACTAGAAAAACAGTTTACTGACTTGCTGCTTTAGAAGTTAGTTCCATAAAGACGGAAGAAATTCTCAACTCAAACTTGAAGAAAGCATCAGACTTCAAAACCAGTCGTAGATCTTTGAAGTAAGACTGTTATGAATTCAGAAGTCACATCCAAACAAAAAGATCATTTATGTTAATGGTAACTAGATTAAAAAAAAAAATTAATCCTGTCCCTCAGGCTTTGTAAGTGACTGGGGGAAAAACAGCTCAAGGATAGTAATAAGCTTAAGTGAAACACCGCAAACTGCTAAGGGAAGCAAAAGACCCAAGGAAACAGCCTTTTTGGTACATTAGGAACAAAAGGAATCCTAACAACAGCGCAAAGTCCATCACTTGACAGAAATTCTTCAGCGTAGAGAAATTTACAAAAGGCAGAACAGTTCAAAAGCCAGCTCTAACAGGCTCCAAGGACACATGGACACGCAGCGATAAACATTGTCTTTCCCAATAATAACCAGCAGAGATAAATGACAACAATTACGGCTAGCAAACACAGCGCTGGATGCAGCTGAAGCAGGCACAGGTCATCGAGGGCTTGGCAAGAGAAGAGAGAGCCCAGGAGAGCCACAAGAAGCATTAAAGGAGTAGGAAAGCCTCACAAAGAGAATGTGTGCCCTACCCCCAAGTGTTATGTCCCAAACTTGTCTTTGTTAAACAAGCACAGTGCACAGGTGCTTTACCGAAATGCAAAGGGCTTTTTGGCTGAGGAAAGCTAGTAGGACTGCCAGCCTGAAGTTAGCAGTCACCTCGTTTAGAAAAAATGGCACCTCCTTCTAACGAGCTCCGGGGAAGCCAATTAACAGCGTAACTGGAAGAGGCTGCCTTGCTGGCAATGTTTAATGACTGTAACAAGTGTGTTTTCTACATGATGTCTGCTTGTTCAGGGAGGTTTGGACTTACGGCCTGTGGTATTTGGGTCCTGAGGTTTGCCTCATACAGGTTGTTCTCAGCTGGACCAGGTTCCTCAGAGCACCCACCAGCTCCTCGTGCATGAAACCCCTCTGAGCAAACACCAACACAGCACAGGCTGCTGCTTAACACCAGCAGCGCAGCTTTCCAAACTCCCCTCTCCTTTCCCCCTCCAGCGGGCTGCTCGTGTTCACCTCAGGACTTCCACAACAAAGCCCCCTTTGCACGGATCGCCGTGCACTTTGACAGCCCCAAGGCGCTCTCTGGGGCGCCTGTCCCGGCTGGGACCGCCACCTCAGCCTTGACTCACCCTTCAACGAAGCCAAACTCCTCCGTCAAGCCTGACGGGGAGCCCCAGCACCTACCGGGCAGCGCTGACAGTCGCAGCCTCTCCGCTCCCTCAGCGCCCCGCCACCGCCTCCATTAGGCGCCTCGCCCCGCCACGTGCCGATCTCCAGCACCGCGCAGCACCTGGGGGACAGCCGGGCGTCAGGGCGGCCCCCGGCACCCCAAAAACCCCCGGCAGGGCTGGGGACATGGCCCCGCTCCCCTCCCACCGCCACACCGAGCGTGTGTGTGTATATATAGAGGGGGGGGGGAGCCCGGTCCCGGCTGGCTCCGTCCCGTTTCAAGGCACGGAAAGCGAAGCTGCTCGCCCTGCCCGTGTGCCCCCCATCCCCCCGGCTCTGTCACAGCCTCGTTTATCCCCCCCCGGGGGCCGCCAGACAATGAGGAGGAGGAGGGCGACGAGGCGGGGCGCCGCCGCCCCACCGCGCCCCGTTCCCCCCTCACAGAGCCGGGGAAGGGGTGCTCGCAGCCGCCCCTCTCCTCAGGGCCGGCCGGGGGAACGCCTCGCCTTCTCCCCGGGGGTCTTCCGTGGCCGCTTGGGGTCGCCCCCCGCAGCCGCCTCGCCCCCCTCTCCTCTCAGCCCCGGCCCGGCCCAGCTCGGCTCGGCTCAGGGCATAAAGGCGCTCAGGGCGCCCGGCTCCCCGACCTCGGCTTCTTCTCCAGCCCCGAGTTC
Source organism: Aythya ferina (assembly GCF_964211825.1). Taxonomy (NCBI): domain Eukaryota; kingdom Metazoa; phylum Chordata; class Aves; order Anseriformes; family Anatidae; genus Aythya; species Aythya ferina. Next base: position 917,527 of record NC_140328.1, read on the forward strand.
CCCTCAGGTGCCCGGTGCTGAGGGAGGAATTCCCTCCGGGGCTGGCTGGGACACCCCCAAAGCCTTTGGAAAAAAAACAAACAAAGAGCGAACAAACAAAAAACCCACCCCCCAACCCCCTTTTTTTCCACCTCCAAGTTGAATAAAGAGGAGCTCTTCCTTCAATACGTGTCCAGATATCTTAGTCTACGCTTCGCTTTAACTCCCACTATGGACTTCTCTTCAATACGCTGTGTTTCCACATACCGCTGCTTTTAGCAATGTTTTTACCTCAGACGCTAAAAGTTGATCTTTTCCCCAAGTCAGAAAAACCAGAATGGGGCTTCTGGGAACCCTGAGCTGTGACAGCTGTTCATGTAGAACCGAGATTTACACCTTTATATATATATATATATTTAAGTGTGAAGGTCTTCTTCTCTCCAGACTAATAACGGGGAGAAGTTTGCCCAAAACTTTGAAGAGCAAAAGTTTTGATGCCAGGAACGTTCCTGCTTCCTCATTGCCTGTCATTCCCTTTTAAGTATGAAATTTTCCAGTTGCAATGCAATGAGCTGACTGTGGTTCCATAGGTAAAGATGCATTTAGGATACCAGGTTTTCAACATCGTCTTGAAGTGGATAAGAAGAAACACATTTTTGCCTCAGTGATATTTTTTTTTCCTCTCCTTTGTCTGGAGATGCAATGAAAGCTTCCTGTTGTCTGCTCAACACAGGCATCTTCTTCACAGTAGCTTTTTAAATACAGTGCTAACAACACAGCTCTTTGTTCCCTTCTGTACATCTACTGAAACGCAGATTAGGTAAGAGGTGTAGGTCAGTCTTGGAAAAAGCTGCCACCCCTAACATACTGATGTGTATAAATATCTGAGATGTGGTGGACAGAGGGATTTGGCCAACCTCTTTTCAGTGGTTTGTGGGGACAGGACAAGGGGCAATGGCCACAAAATGGAGCCCAGGAAGCTCCGCACCAACATGTGAAAGAACTTCTTCACAGTGAGGGTGACGGAGCACTGGGACAGGCTGCCCAGGGACGTTGTGGAGTCTCCTTCTCTGGAGATATTCAAGGCCCATCTGGATGCCTACCTGGGCAACCTGCTCTAAGGAACCTGCTTTGGCAGGGGAGTTGGACCCCATGATCTCTAGAGGTCCCTTCCAACCCCTACAATTCTAACAAAAAGGACTGGTTCATATTCATACTGGTGCCTCAGTGGTGGAAGACGCTTATTAGACTGGCCTAGAAACCTGAAGTAGTGTGCTCAGGCGTGCTAACTAGCATCCCAAAAACTCAGCCCTGTAGAATGCAGTCACAGGAGAAAGATGACAATGCACTTATAACAGATGAGGCAAGAAGCTAGGAATCAGAAATGGATATTTTTATGGTGTGTACTCTTTTGAGCACCTGAGAAGTTATTTTCACCTGTCTTGTCTGTGATTCCTCAACTTCATGTTTATTATATAAAGGATTTCTCAAAAAGTCATTTTAGAGAACAAGATAAGCAAACCATATACACAATCCCATTAAAAATGTCAAGCATAGATAAAGAACATCATACGATGGGCGAACAATGTCTGACGGGTAGGGCTCAGAGGGTTATGGTAAATGGGGCTACATCAGGCTGGTGGCTGGTCACCAGTGGGGTCCCCCAGGGCTCCGTTTTCCTGCCAGTTCTTTTCAATGCTTTTATAAACAATTTGGATGTAGGAATCAAAGGTGTTTTGAGCAAATTTGCTGATGACACTAAACTGGAAGTTGTTGACTGTTGAGGGTGAAAAGGCCTTGCAGAGAGATCTGGACAGATTGGAGAGCTGGGCAATCACCAACCGCATGAAGTTTTACAAGAGCAAGTGCCAGGTCCTGCACCTGGGACGGGGCAACCCTGGTTATATGTACAGACTGGGCGATGAGATGCTGGAGAGCAGCCCTGCAGAGACGGATCTAGGGGGGTTGTGGTTGACAGCAAGTTGAGTATGAACCAGCAGTGTGCCCTGGCAGCCAGGAGGGCCAACCATACCCTGGGGTGCATCAAGCACAGCACTGCTAGTCGGTTGAGGGAGGTGATTGTCCTGCACTGCTCCGCGCTGTGCGGCCTCACCTCGAGCACTGTGTGCAGTTCTGGGCACCACAGTAGAAAAAGAACATTAAACTGTTGGAGAGTGTCCAGAGAAGAGCTACGAAGATGGTGAAGGGCCTTGAGGGGAAGACATATTAGGAGCAGCTGAGGGCACTGGGCCTGTTTGGCCTGGAAAGGAGCAGGCTGAGGGGAGACCTCATCACGGTCTACAGCTTCCTCATGAAAGAATCATAGAAACACAAGGTTGGAAAGGACCCACAGGATCATCTAGTCCAACCATCCTTCTAGTACCGTTACTACCCACTAAGCTACTAAATCATATCTCGTGCACCTTGTCCAGGCGCTTCCTGAACACCGTGAGGGACGGTGACTCCACCACCTCCCTGGGCAGGCCGTTCCAGTTCCTGACTGCTCTCTGAGAGAAAAAGTTGTTCCTGATATCTTATCTAAATCTCCCCAGGCACAGCTTGTGGCCATTTCCTCAAGTCCTATCATTAGTTATCTGAGAAAAGAGGCTGACCCCCTCCTCATCACAACCTCCCTTCAGGAAGTTGTAGAGTACAATGAGGTCTCCCCTGAGCCTCCTCTTCCCCAGACCAACCACCCCCAGCTCCCTCAGCTGCTCCTCACAGGACTTGTGCCCCAGGCCCTTCCCCAGCTTTGTAGCCCTGCTCTGGGCACACTCCAGGGCGTCAATGTCCTTCTGGTACTGAGGGGACCAAAGCTGAGCACAGCACTTGAGGGTCGGCCTCACCAGAGCAGAGTACAGGGGGACGATCACCTCCCTGCTCCTGCTGGCTGCACTATTTCTAATGCAGGCCAGGATGCCACTGGCCTTCTTGGCCACCTGGGCACACAGCTGGCTTGTGTTCAGCCGAGCATCGATCAACACTCCCAGGTCCCCTTCCTCTTCATAATTTTCTAGCCACTCTGCCCCAAGCCTATGGCATTGCATGGGCTTCTTGTGGCCAAAGTGCAGGACCCGGCACTTGGCCTTGTTAAACCTCACCCCATTCAACTCAGCCCAGCAGTCCGGCCTATCCAGGGCCCTCTGAAGGGCCGACCTACCCTCAGGCAGGTCGACACTATCTCCCGGCTTGGTGTCTGTAGTGGATTTATGTGGCAAGGTTTTGGTAGCAGGGGGCCATAGGGGTGGTTTCTGTGAGAAGGATCTAGAAGCTGCCCCATGTTTGATAAGGGCCCCATTGTTTTCCAGAGCTGAGCCAATAAGCGATGTTGTTTTGCACCTCTGTGAGAGCATATTTAAGACAGGGAAAAAAATGCTGCACCACACAGCAGCCAGGAGAGTGAGAGGAGTGAGGAATGGCCTTGCAGGCACCAAGGTCAGTGCAGAAGGAGGGGGAGAGGTGCTCCAGGCACCAGAGCAGAAGTCCCCTGCGGCCTGTGGTGAGGACCATGGTGGAGCAGGATGTCCCCCTGCAGCCCATGGAGTACCACGGTGGAGCAGGGTTCCACACTGCAGCCCGTGGAGGAGACCACGGTGGAGCAGGCGGCCCTGCACCGACGGAGGCTGCTGCCTGTGGAAGACCCCTGCCCGAGCAGATTCCAGGCCGGACCTGTAGCCCGTGGAGAGGAGCCCACGCAGGAGCAGGTGACCTGGCAGGAGCTGCTGCCCATGGGGGAGCCAGGTTGGAGCAGTTTGCTCCTGAGGGATGGACCCCGTGGTACGGACCCATACCTGGAGCAGCTCTGGAGGAGCTGCTGCCTGTGGGAAGCCCACACCGGATCAGTTCATCAAGGACTGCATCCCGTGGGTGGGACCCCACAGCACAGGGGATGAGAGTGACTGAGAAGGAGCGGCAGAGAAGCGCTGTAGACTGACCATAACCCCCATTCCCCCATGCTGCTCGGGGGGAGGAGGTGGAAGAGGGTGGATGGGGGAGAAGGTGCTTTTGGTTTCTTTCCTGTGTTTCTCACTTCTCTAGCTTGTTAGCAATAAGCAATAAATCTTACTATCTCCCTATGCCAAGTCTGTTTTGCCCGTTACAATAATTACTGAGTGATTTTCTCGTCCTTATCTCAACCTTTGAGCGCTTTTCACATATTTTCTCCCCATTCTTCTTTGAGGAGGGGGAGTGAGAGAGCGGCTGTGGTGGAGCTCGGCTGCCCACTCGAGCGGAACCACAACAGTGTCATCTGCAACCTTACTGAGGGTACACTCCATCCCCTCATCTAGGTCATCAATAAAGGTATTAAACAAAATAGGACCCAGTACCGACCCCTGGGGGGCACCACTTGTAATGGGACGCCAGCTGGACTTAATTAACCACAACCCACTGGGCACAGCCAGTTCTGTACCTGGAGAGGGAGTGGACGGGCAGGCACCAATCTGTTTTCTTTAGAGACCAGTCACAGGACCTGAGGGAATGGTGTCAAGCTGAGGCAGGGGAGGTTCAGGCTGGACATCAGGATGAGGTTCTTCACCGAGAGGGTGGTTGCACACTGGAACAGGCTCCCCAGGGAAGCAGTCGCTGCACCAAGCCTGTCGGAGTTTAAGAAGCGTTTGTACTGTGCTCTTAGTCACGTGGCCTGAATTTTGGGGTAGACCTGTGTAGTGCCAGGAGCTGGACTCGATGATCCTTAGGGGGCCCTTCCAACTTGGGATATTCTATGATTCTGTGGTTCTAAAAATCTGTGACATTAACCAAGTTGAAGAATAATTTAAGGAAAAATGAGGTTGACTCCTTTATTACCTTTTCAATGTAATAATACATTGTGATAAATTAGTGGGGGGTTTGTTCATTGTCTTTGAGGAATTTGAAGAATCTGCTGAGGAGATAAGGTTGTACAATTGAATGGCCTCGATACAGGGGGAAGATTAAGCAGATACCAGTGTGATAAACTAGTGGGGGAATTTGGAGAATCTGCTGAGGAGATAAGGTTGTACAATTGAATGGCCTCGATAAAGGGGGACGATTAAGCAGATACCAGGAGGGGGTGTTGGGTGAACATCCTTGAGTAAAACCAGACTCTGTAAAACTCCTTACCACAAGACATCCTTTTTGCCGCTTCACTTCCCCCACCTGAACACGAAGCAGAGGAACGACGACCCCCCTCTCAACAATAGACTGCGCAGCCTCAGCCAGTTCAACAAGTCCTGATAAGCTGGAATTCAACTGCTATAAAACAGCAACACTGAAAAGGGAAGGTGTGTGCTGTTGCGGAGCGGAGACTCCCCAGCCGCCCAGCGCTGTTTTGCTTGTGTCTGCTTACTTGATTAATAAAATAATTTCAATAGACCAGTAAATTGTGTGGTCTAATTTATAACATACATTACAATGTAAATTTTCAATATATATGTTTTTCTTCCTCCTGTGTTTGCCTTTGACATATAACCAAGACAACAAGAATGGGGTAAGCTGCTCACAAACTTTTTTTTTAAAGTTTATACAGTTTTAAGTGTAAGATTAAAAAAATGACAACAACAACAAAACAGATGGTGGCTCACTTTTTATTATTACATATCCAAACAATACACATGAAAGAAAAAATTCTTAATACTACACTGATATTGGGACAGATGCTAAAAAGCTACATATGTGTGTTCCAGTTTTCTTAAGAAAAACAGACATAGAGATTGCACAGTTAGGTATTCACCATCACTAGGTGTTGTGTACGAGATGTGACAACACAACAGCAACATATCCTGCTGCATATTTTAGCACAGCTGATACAGAATCTTATTTTCAAAAAAATTAAACCTTTCCTGCCTTAACTTAAATATCTGTGAAATTCAGAGAAATTTTTCTCTGCTGGTTTGAAGAGGTATCCTTCAAACAGAATATTGCTTTCTGTTTATTTAAATATATTTATCACCAGCAATATATTCATTTTTATGAAAATAAATATATATAATTATCTCCAGGTCAGTAGAAAACAATTTATTCAACTATAAGGCTTTCTTGTAACTAGTTTTTCATATTAAAATGGTATTCTCTGGTATCAGTAACACTGTTATTGTTAGAAGCAAGACTTAGCTTTGCATTAGAAAGTTGCAATAAGCAAATCTTGCTTTGCTTCAGTTTGTGTCGTTTACTTTTAATAGGCAAAAATCTTGTGTTTGTGGAAAGTGTTTCTCCCACATACTTTCTCTAGCGTGTTAATACTATGAAAGCCCTTTAAGGTGCTATCAGTAAATTATAAAAAAAGATACCTCCTGCACTAAGGTAAAGGAGGTTTACAAGTTTTTATAGGACATAAAAATACCTCCTGCACTAAACTGCACTAAGAGGTTTCTGAAGGAGTTGCATTTCATATATAGGTTTGTGAGGAATGTGTTAACAATTTGTGTCAATAAAGAGCAGTCCTGTCTGCCTCCCGGTCCTGCACTGGCAATTTAATTCCTGAACCACAGATATAGTTTCTCCCAGTGTGTCCCAGTCTCCCCCTCATTCTAGTCAATTTATCAAGTCTTCAGAAAATATTCCTCAAATCTATGAACCTGTTTGCTTTTGTTATTCCGAACTCCTATTTCTAACAGTTACAGCCTTTTTTGTCTTCTTCGTGATTGATTTAGCACTGCTATAGGTGTGACTGTCCCTGTGAATGGCCGATGAGGAATGTTTTAACTACTCGTGAAGTGTCAATAAGAGAGCTATTTGTGTTTGTATGTTTTTTTCTTTGAAGTCTGATGTCTGGGGGTTTCAGAACAACTGCTAACAACTAGTGACTGTTATGGCTTCTGAATGGGATACTATGCAAGCCTCTGATATCTGGCCAGGTGGCCAGGAGATTAAGGAGAAGGAAAAAAAGAAGCTGAAGACTTGCAGGGGACGCTGTGTAAACTTGACATGCTGCCAAGGAGTACAAAGGGGAAGGACAAGAAAAAAAACTTGGAGAGGAAGACTACGAGCCTTCAGCATGAAAGACCCCCAGAAACCCCCAGAGGGACCACCGGAGACTGATGCGCATGCTCCAGTTGGAGGGACTGGATCCCGGAAGCTAATTATAATAACCTATTTTTTTAGAAGTAGTAATGAATATGTATTAGTCTAGGAGCATAAAAATCAGCTGCTTGATGTAACTGGTGTGCGTCCTGGTGGAGTGGAGACTCCCGGTGCACCCAGCGCTGTTTGCTTACCTCTATTCTTTTAATAAATCCTATTTTTTATTTAATCCTACTTTGGGACTGAGCGAATTTATAACAGGTTTCTTTTAAGACATTTGTGTAGTGTCCAGTGGAATAAAGAGCACCACAGGTTACTTCAGAAAAATATATTCTGAATAGCTGACAAGGTACGTTAAAAGTCTATCCAGTTTTCAGTCATTTTCTTTTAAAAAGAGGTATTGGCATTATCCGAAAGACATTCATATCTACAGTGTTACATAGGCACTGTCAGCAGTAGCTCCGATAAAAAGAAGATGGAAAATTAAGGTGTTGTGTAATGGAAATGAAAGTCATGTCCTGTGATTTCAGAAGACTGTGTATATTCCATTCCTTCTGCCAAGCCTGCTATTTATCATGCTATATACATACACATATACATGCATATATATATATATATAGGATAATAAATAGAGAGCTACATATATAGAACAAAGATATCAAATAAAAGTACTTAAATATATTTAAGAAAGGTCAAATAAACAAATTTGTTTTAAATATCTTAAAATACCTATATATGAAATTTTATATACCTATATGAGATACCATTTACTAAATTGTTTACAAATAATAGAACATTACTAAATTGTTTACAAATAACAGAACAGTGTGCAACAAAAGCCTCTGGAGAGTAAAAATTAAGTATGTTGAAGACTACTTGTAGGACCAGAAGGCTGAGATTTCTTTCTTAATTTCCTAGTAAGAAAAAAAAAGACAAAATAGCAGTAAGCACAAATGAAAGCTTAAGAACACTTTCTATTACTATAAAAATAAATAATTTGTAATACATGGTTAGTAATATTTAGCAAACAGTGTGCTACCACCATCACAACGGCCTATTACCCCTTCTAGCTTCAGAGGCATCCTTATACATCCAAAATAGAGAGGAGGATATCAACTATATGGATCTCTCTCAGCAGTGGTTTCACAACAATTAGAAAGAAGAAACAGTTCCTGAGAAGCCACAACAAGCTCAAGTTAATTTCTGGACTTTGAATAATTACTCCTTAAGTTCTCTCTCTCTCCATACAGTAGAGCACGCTCCTGACTAACTTGTACAGTGCACTCTGAATAGGAGAGATTTGTTTGCCTAAGCTAAAGGAAGAAATAGAAAACCAAGAAAGCTACTTAACTTTTAACACTTAAATTAAATGCTAAGTTACAAAAGTTTACAGGCCATGAGATAACATAAATAAATCCCTTCTCGAGCTAAAAGATCTCTTTTTTTTTTTTTCAGGAGCGGCCTCCCTGAATCTAAATAATCCTCTCACAGGCAGAACAGAGTGTCCGTTCTAACTCTTTATCAGATGTGGAAGAAGAGATCGAGATGACCAGTGCCTAAAAAAAAAAAAGGCACTCTCTTTTTAAGGCAGACTGATCGGCACAACACATTTTATCTGTTCTCAAACACAAGCAACTCTAAGATAAATGGGTTCAAGGATCTTCAATGTGAAGAGTGAATATCCAGCGTATACTGGGAATACCTGACTTGGACCATGGACGCCTCACGCAGATTTCTGAGGAGTTCGGACAACTCAGAAATCATCTTTTACAGGAAGAGACCAGAGAATTTGACTCAGTGTAAAACTGGCACAGGCAGAAATCTCCCCAATTACAGATGCTCAAACGCATTAGTTAAAAAGAGATTAGAGTGTGACTAGAGAGAAGTCTCAAACTCTTGTTATATACTTAAATTTCTCTCCAAGGATGGAACAACTGCTATCACCGTGCATGACTGGCTGCAGAGGGAGAGAGCGAGTGAAAGACTTAGAAAAGCACCTTCCCTTTGTAGTCCTCCCACTCCCAAAATGGTTCTCAAGGAAAACTATTGACAGACTAAGGTTAACTGCTTTGAAAGGGCTGTGTGGGTGGACCCATTGTCTTCAAGTTCAAGCTTTTTCCTGCAGAAACTGCCAACAATTATGCCAAATATAACAATGGTTTTGCAAGATGGATAAATGTCTTCCAGACTGAAAGGAAGAAGTCGTACTGTTGTTGTTGTCTGTGCACAGACAGCTAAGCAGTAAAGAGCAATGCTAAACAACCACGATATCCCAGAACACACAAATACTGCATAACAGTGACAGAAAGTGCTAGAATTCAAAACAAAAATTACCTCCACCAGATCGGTTTTGTCGTAGTCTTCTCTATGGTTGTAAATACACAGATTAATGACGCCATGTACTTTTTGCAGGTGATGAATGTCAAATCCCTTCGTTATCTCAGTGACAAAGCATAACAGTTTCTGAAGACAACAATGGAGCAAAACAACAACTTTAGAATAGTACAAGATCCTTTGAATACGCTCTATATGTTTTCGGAGGTTGAACAGTAACGATACAAGTGACATCCTACTTTTTCTTACGCTATTAAATAAAATGTGACACTTCAGAGAACAAATTAAATATCCCATGAGATTTCAGCATGGAAAATAAGTTAATTTTTCATATTTCAGAGAAAGGAAAGGCTTAAATTTCGGACAATCTTTTACTACTAACCAATCTATCACATCAATGGTTGTAATTGCAAGTCGACTGCTCCCAAAGCAGCAGGGAATGACACGATCCTCTTTGTAGGACAGCTGCTGACACAGCAAAGCCACTGTTGCATTTCATTAGAGAAGCGTTGCAGCAGCGCGAGGCACTGTAAAAAGGCTGCAGATCTTGTAGATACAGCTGTGCCAGCTGGAAAAGGAAGCACCCTTAGGTGATTACCTTTACCCACGTGTGCCATGCCTACAACTCTGCTGGCAGAACAGATTGCTCAAAAGCCCAGAGCAAAGGTGGATTAGTTTGCTCAATCCTACCTTTAAATTCAGGGGTGGGTAAATAGCAAAGTGACTGCTTGTAGCAATCACCTCTCTCTCACACAGTCATTTCTATTACCAAAGATGCAGAGACGATAATCTCTGGCACAGCAACAGTGACAAGCTAGTGGCAGCACCTTCTTCCACTGCCACAGCTGTCCATTAGCTGTGTGAGCCTGCGAGTATGTAGCTTTAGGGAGCAGCCATACCAAATGGAAATACTACTGCCCCCTGGAAATAATGCTGCTTATCATCTTATCAGCAAACTCTGCCTCCCTCATGTATATATATACACACACACACAATATAAGAAATTCTAATACTGCACTTTCAAGGAATTTCAGAAAAGTAGTCACTTCTCCACGGCTAGCTAGTTTACGTCAACCTGCTAACTTCAGGTTTAAAATCATCACTGCAAGAAATAAAGATCCTTTTCAGGTTCTTAATACATCAAAGCATGAAAAAAAATCCCCAAATAAAAGCCCTCAAACCCATCATAAGAATTATGAATCATTAAAATGATATCCATAATAGTACTAGCAGGTTGTCAGTGTAGTATTTTAAAATTCAGCAAGGCCTTTTATCTTAAAAATTAGGCAAAGAATCTGTCTCCTAATCTACAGATGACCAGAAGCAAATGGTAGCCTACACAAATCTACACGAGGTGTGGAAACTAAACAGTCACAGTGCATTACAGGCTGAATTATTTCACTATCTATATGTCCTTCCAATTAATTGTTTTAATTGGCATTGGTTAACAATGGGCTTAATTTGCAATTTTACATGTCGCAGGAATATGTCCTATTTGAGCATTAAAAAAAAGCTGAAATTAGACATACTTTGAGCTCATAGCAATCCACGATAACTACATACTCTGTCTCTGTAGGAACTTGTACAGTGTTCTCATCACTTATCTGTTGCTGGTCTTCCCAAGAACGTTCATGAGTCACCGCTTGAAATGCCCAGGAATCTGGAAGGACACAGATTTCTTCAGTCAGGTTTTCTGTTTATCTAGAATACAGTCTCAGTGAAGTATCCTGTACCTGCAAAACAGTCTCTTTCTACAAATACTGAGACAGAATTGTTATCGTCTTCACTGAGAAATACTTGGCTTCTCCCTTCTTTCCAGCTAAAGTCACTGCTCCATAAAAATTAGAAACTAAGACAAAAAAAAACAAACAAAAATACCCACAAACAAACAAAAAGCACTAATTAAAAGGTTAATAGTGGAAAAAAATAGTCATGTTGCCAGTTCAGGTTAGGGAACACATCTTAGAGTACAACATTAGGGCTTAAGTCTCCTATTCCACATGTTACTCTGGATCCACGCATCTTGAAGTGCAGCTTTTTCACCTAAGCTGCTTGTTATTGGAAAGCACCTCATACAATAAAAGAATGTCAGTGACTGCTGGCTTTCAGGTACCATTAGAAAAAAACAGACTTCAGAATCAAAAAAAACAGCACCTACAGAAACATGTGGGCTTGGCTTGCACAATTAGAGGAGCAACATCATTACGGAATAAACTGTGTGATGATTTTTGAGAGCTGTAACAGAAAAAATAGAGTGAAATTGAAGGCTAAAGCTAATAAATAGTGCAATCCTCCTCAGCAAGAATAAGGTGCTAAAGGATCTGTTGGACTTCTCCCTTACCATTTGAACTTGGATTTTCAATAGTTATAGTTCCCCATCTTGATGGGGAATATCCACAAAGCTTAGCACTTTCCTTTTCAGTGTTAAGTTTAACTTGACATATGTCAGAAACATGTTTGTCCACAAACTCTTCTTCATCACTATCATTTTGGTCATCTGTTGGTACTCTGTTCTCTTTATCAAATTGAGAACTCCTTCTTCTCTTTGCTGCAGCATGCGCACAGTTGTTCCTTCTGCGCTTTCCTTCTGACGCACCTACAAAGAGACAGCATAAAAAAATAATCCAAAACATAACCAAAAGAATTCTTTCTTCAAAATCCATTATCTTCATCTTACTTGACTGACAAGGAAAACAAAGGAACTGAGCTACCACTGCCTATATCCCTACATATGCTGAGAAAAGAGTTGAAAGTTAATGGGGTAAGTTTGCTATTAAGATTAAAAACAAGCAAACAAACCACACACAGAGCTATGGAATTTCATTCACTAAACAGTCACTTTCAGGATTTTACATGCTGAGGATTCTTACTTTGGATGGGCAGTATTAATACAACGTGAGGTTATTTGATAAAGTCACTGTCTTACTACATGAACTAATACAGATGAACATCATAAAAGCCTCTGGAAATAAGCTCTCCTTCGAGTCTGGTATCAAGCTGAAGACTTCAAAAGCTGAATACGTGTTTGGAAGAGATTAATAATTGAGACAATTTTAAGGGAATATTCAAAGGAGAAAAAACGTGAAGACTTATACCTCGTATGCTTCCTGATTCGGTAAACCTTTTATGAAAAAACAAACTTTGTGATTTTGCCCAACATTTGTAGTATTCATAGAGTATTGCAAAAGGATATGGGTGGAGTCCATGGCAAAATTCCCACTCTCACTAGTTAGACTTCCCTCCTTCAACTGGAAATCGCAGTATGAGGTAGCTAAGATTTTAGCATTTGGGGAAGGGAGGGGTGGAGTGGGGGTAAAAATACCATTTTGCATAATTAAAAACTAGTTAAGTATTCAGAAACTGCCATCCACAACATTTTTTACCACAAAATTAGCAGTTTAGGGACGATTAAATGTCAATTGGGCCATCAAAGTTGTTATTTGTTTTGTTTTGTTTTTTATATTGTAAGCCAACTTTCTTTGAACTTTAATTCATTACTATATTGAATGAATGACCTCTGGATTTCTCTCTCCCATTTGGAAGTCAATTTGAAAACAAAAGACCTCTGCCATAAAGAGACAGGCATCAGAGACACCTGTTGCGCCTCAAGAACAGAGAAGGTATGAACGACAAGAGCAGCTGAATAAAATGCAACTTGCCATTAGAAATGGGTGTACTGGCATCTACAGGTGCCGCTGGCATCTCCTCATTTTCATTACTCTCTTCATCTGGTTTCTCATCTTCAGTAGCAGGGTTCTGCTGTGGTGACTTGGAGTTGTCGCATGGAGCACACGCTGCAGAGGTGCGACCTTGCAAGAAAGAATAGATACCAAAGATCTTCGTCGTGCATTTTCAGTTACAAATGCAGAGACAAGTCTTCAAATCCTTAGCGTTAAAGCACGTACCTCTTTTCTCACGAGATTCTTTAATTTGTTCACAAAGTCGTCCAAACTCTGTATCCGTTTCGTTCCTCACCATTGAATATGCAGTGTCTTGCAAAACATAGGCGCTGTGACGATCTGAAATTTTACAGACTTTAACTGAATGTTGTCTACCAACCAATGAAACTGTTTTGATCACAGAAAAAAATTGCTTTCTTCATAGGTTGGTTCCGAAAGGTTCTCTCAGTGAATATTTTCAGCATAACAACATCGAAGTTAATTAAAACAAAAGCACTAGTTCCTTGGGAACACTTATATCACAATTCCATGCCCAAGTAGCAAAATGATAAAATATTTACAATGTGGACGTCCAAAATCATCTAATCCATCTGAAGTCTATTGTCCGCACACAGCATTTCTCCATCTATACGTTTGACAGATTTTTTAAACTAGGGCTAAAAAGCACATCCTCACCTGTAGATCTTTGATCCGGGTAGTACTCTAAGGCATTGTTACAGATTAGATCGATGTCCTTCAGCTAGTCTCCTGCAGCGAGGTACTGGCGCAAGTCAATTTGAGTCAGAACTGTTGAAAGATCCATCGGCTCTTTAATCCTTGTGGCAGTCAGGTACCTGCAGATCAAATACAAGCATTCAGAGGTTTTCTTAACCTTGCACACTGTCTACCAAAATTATTCTGAAAACTTTAAATAAACGACTTCCTAAAAACTCTCAACATTTGCGATGCATCAGAAGATGCTGAAATTAACCAGTTTGCTTCTCAAAAATGGAAGGGCTCTTTCATTTTTCATTAGAGCGGCCACGAGAGGACAACAAGAAGTAGGGAGGTCAGAAGCACGTGCATGGTAGAGAAGAAACACTGAGGGTGGGAGATTCATTTCATTTTGCTTCAGAAAATCACAACAGTGAAAGCTGAGCAAGCCATCCGGCATTCTCTTTGTTGTCGACATTGAGGAAAAGGTGCATGAATTGCACCTGTGAAGTACCTATTGCAGGCATCTACTTTAGAATGAGATAACTGGGCCCTGAGGTGCTGATTTCTTCCCTCAGACCAGAAGAGGAGACTAATGACTAGTTCAGATGAGGACATATGTATCTCTCTAGATTTTTCACAGCTCTAGAACCTAGGAGAAAAGGGGAAGAAAAGCCAGTGGATGCCCACATGAAGAGGACTTTGCTGATCCGCAGGTATATTCAAGTTACATCTGTCTTTGAAATATACGCCCCTAGTTTAGGCTTATCTCATAAATTAAGGAGAAAAAGGCATCTAAGCAGCCAATTGGAGGAAAAAGAAAACACACTGCACTTATGGTTGATTCCTATTGAGGAATTCCAGATGAAACAGAGAACAGGATCTCAAAACTTATTTTTACAAACTGCTGCTCCTATTCCTGTTCCCACAGGAACTGACAGTCCAAGAAAGGGCTTTAGACTTCATTAAAGTAGTCCTGTAAATACTGTTTGTAATTAGAAGGAAAGATCTCTGTGCTTTTCAGTGCTGTGACACGCCTACATATCAAAGCCTTTTCACGAGCAAACTGTGTTGGCATTTGGACTGGCTTTTTAGAATGAAACCAGGGCTTTCAGCGAATAATCCCAAAAGAGACATTTGAGAGTCAGCAGAAGTAAAAGCACTGCCTCTGCTTCTTGCAAAATCCTAATAGTGCAGCCCTAAAAACAAAGTTGAACCTTCCCCAAAACGCTGAGAAGTACGAACACTGAGAAGTTACAGACACACACAGATCAGCACTACTTTACCTTCTGTGGGTCAACGGGCTTTGCAAATTCCCTGAAACGTCTGTCAGTGGCAAGTCTGTGAGTAACGTCCCTCAAGAAAATTCTAAGGTCACGCAAGGTATCCTCCTCTTCCTCCTCCAGCATCCCTACTTCTTCCTCTTGTGGCTTCTGAGGCTCAGCTGGTGGTGCTACAGGCGGGACTTCCAATGTCCGATCGACTTCAATTAATCAGGAAAAATTAGCCATTTACAGTACTCAAATACAAGCATATGACAAATTACTGACTGAAAATGACCACCAAAGCAAATCCCAAAGAGCTAGTAACTTCGATAGGAAAGTTTTAGATGTACTTCTCATATCCTCCTCACCTCTTTTCTTTACAGGAGGCTTAGCCACTTCATTTAGAATTAGGTCCTCAAAAGAAGCTGCTCTCTCTGCCCTACCAGGCAACTCAATATTGCACACTTCTCCAAATTCCGTATTAAATAATTTTTGGATCTAAAGCAGAAGGAGGAGAGACATTTCAGATTTAAGGCCACAAAAACTCATCTTCTATTCCAAAAAGACGAGTACCTTTTCAAATTAATAATAACCTGAAGAACACAAACTGAAAAAAGTTATCTTCCTGGCCTTAAAAGGCTACATTTTCACAGGCTGGCACGGCAAATTCAAATATCACCTTTAAGAATCACCTGTAGAATTAAAGCTCGCTGAAGGGATTGTACGCTACACTGATAAAGTAATGGCTTTCACCACATCCAACAGCGCCTCCTTTGTATTTACTTGCCTTGCTGCATCCTTTACTTAGAACCTTTATGGCTATAGAGGGAAGAGAAAGGCTTCAGCAGACAAGTGAGGGCTTTTTGCTGAGTTTTTATTTCTCTACCAAAAGGTGTCTGAAGTAGCTAGTACCTCTACGTCTTCCTCCATGTTCAAGTTCTAGTATTAAAAGGTAGGTAAGGAATTTCACTACTTATTTTAGAAGGAATTTACAACCTGTACCAAAACTTCTGTGGGAACTCAAGCACTTTCAAAGCAGTTGATAATAAACACGTTTAGGTAAGACCCGTTCTCTTCCCCCAGTGACTGAGACCAAATCATCAGAATGACAACAGCGTGGTCCTGTTTTGGGCACCTTCCCTTAATGTAAACTCTCAGAAGTCAATGAAGTTCTGCACGTACTTTTACTACAGTTTATTTAGGAATACAACCAGAATTCGATTCCAAAGTTATTTTAGCAGAAATTGGAACTTAGCTTTCCAGCTTGGAAAGCTTTGGCCTATATGAAGAAAGAAACTGATTTATTTATTTATTTTTTAATCAAAGTGTTTCAATTCTCTACTAAATTGCATTATTAGCTGTTTACCCAACATAGCATGGAATGGCAGACTGTCAGAAGAAATCTCTTCAGTAAAGACATCCTCTTGTCATTTCAAGCACTGCATATTCTTGACTGAACCACTTTGTAGCCACCGGAATTATTGTATTAATTTATTATTTGCATGCATGAGAAAGGGGTAAAAGTCACTTGCTTGACTCAGAAAAAACCTTAAGCAGATGCTTTCACAGTATGCTTTTTCTCTAAGCAAATTTTAAGTGATTTGTTAGGGTGCCTGAGTAATAACAGTAAGCATTTAACAAGGCACAGCATTTTGATGCTGAAAGCATTCATAAATTACAAGACACTGAAGAAATAGTAAGGAAAGTATTGACAAATACCTCTTCTGGGAGATCTGAGTGACGTACGTCAGACGTAGCAAGCAGCAAAATTGGCGGAAATGCTGGAATGTTACATAGTAGAGTTAGAAAAGTAAGTTTCAAGGCAGGTCCAACGTTGTCCCACCATAAATGGATATCTGGGATATAAATTGTGCTTGGTGCTGTCTTCTGAGCATTTCGGATCAGCTAGTGAAAAGGAAAGCTTGGGTAAGAAAACTAAAACACATAGAATAACCTGTTAATACATAGCTACATAGCCATCTGACTGCCCCATGAAATGAAACTACGCGAACAGAGTGGCAAGCATCCTTTCACATAAGGAATTTCTCTGTGCACCCTTTCAGATTATCAGTATTCGGAGAACTCTAGTCAGAAGATGGGAAGGATATATTCAGGCAGTGGCTAGACACCGTAGCTATATGGCCACAGCCACAATCATCGCATAACAAAGAAAGGAAATGTCCCTCTTATGGGACACATCAGTATTCAGTCGTGGAACGTCTGTCCTTACTTGTATGGCTCTCAAACGTTTCCACTAAAGGTAAAAATATTTTAAGGTAGTGATGCCAAACAAGAAAATGGATTTCCTGCCTAAAAGTAAAAACACCAAATCTGTTCATTTTTTCTAGTTAAAACCACATCAGCGTGCAAATGAAGTGTTTTGTGACTGTTAATGCTTTTGTTGCACATACTGCAACAGCACAAGTTGTGTATGTCCGTGTGAAAACAAAATAAACAGAAGCCCCAAACCTTGGTTGCCTTACCAATATAATTTAAAAGAAGGCTACAAAAAGTAGCCGACGTGCAGTCTGATACAGAGCCATCTACTGGGAGCACACAGTCTTAGGAGGCAAGGAGAACTACTTTCTGGATCCCAGTGACATGAGCAGCATTTCTTTCCACAAAGAGATGTTTATTAGCAACACCGCCCAGCTTCCTGAGCTGCTAGCAACAGCCTCACTGTAAAACTGGGTATGCAAAATGTGGACATGTACAACATCCAGATTGTTTGTGGTGCTGTCTAAAAGAAAAGGGGATTTTCAGACAGAAGCAAACATCCCAGCACATTAAAACAAGGCCACCTCCATTACCAATTAATTTTGCTCACCTTACTTGCAACTTGATTGATCCTTTACATACAGTCAGTGAATCCAATGAGAAGAAAAAGAAAAAAGGTAGCTGTCCGCAGATTTCTTCTGGCGGTGCAACGTTTGTAAGCAGAACAGAAAGGTCCGGGGTGTGAACGGGAAACTTCTCCAAAGCGTGCAACACCGCGGGCGCCACGTAAGAAACCTGGCCGTACCCTTCTTTTCCTACTATTAGCAGATGGGGCCGGCATGATGTTGGTTCGCAGAAAGCACTCCTAGAACAAGAGTTAAGAAAACAAGTTTATAAATGAGGTGCTGAATAGACACACAGATGTTCCAAGTAATTTTCCTATAGACTTTCTTTTCCCTCCCCAAATAATCCAAATGGCAGCGGTACATTAAATACATGTAAGATTTCCAGTTAAGTTATTCAGTCATTCCAATTGTTTCATCTTCTTCCCTTTGTTTCATCTTCTTCCCTTGTGTTTCCTATTCTTTACTAAACCAAGACTGCAAATTAATATCCCTGCAATCTTGCTTTACTACTAGGAAATAAATTTGTGAGGAGCATTTGTTTCCCCACTACAATCAGGCTGTACCTTTGCTGGCTTAAATCAAAGATGCTAGAGACTTAGCCTTGCTCTAAAGCACAGAAAATCTTCTGGACAGCACAGCAATAGAAACTGAGAAAAATAACTGATCCAGCTGTGACAACATGATCTAGCTGTGGACTTGCATGACTTCCATATTAAAATATCACAAGATTAACACAACTTGGTGGCTTAACAAATAAAGACACCATTCAAATTTTTCTCAAGGTGTTTTATCAAGCCATTTCTCAGTTTTCTTTCTGCTACATAATTCCCTCAGGACATTTATGTGGTCTTGAGTCTTTCAAAGAATGCCATGGATTAAGTCAACGTGTTCTGGTAGTCTACGGATCACTTTGGCTTAGGAAGAGAAGCCTGGGCTTTTCAATTTGGTCATTCAGAGCAACTTCATTACAACTTTAGTCCC
This sequence comes from Aythya ferina, assembly GCF_964211825.1. Classification (NCBI taxonomy): domain Eukaryota; kingdom Metazoa; phylum Chordata; class Aves; order Anseriformes; family Anatidae; genus Aythya; species Aythya ferina. The sequence continues at coordinate 936,301 of NC_140328.1, forward strand.
TCCACCCTTTCTTCTTGTGAATACCAAGCACCCCTTCAACACACAAACTTGATGTTACCCCTTCGTCTACCACCCCTTGCACTTTTAACAGCTGGAACTGTTTACAAAGACTCAACAGACCTGAGAATTTAAACGTAACAGGGATCTATCTTTCTTTACCTGCTGAAACAGAGGCGTTTTTTCTCTGGTCTGTCAGGCATTCCATCTTTTAATTCATCTCCAGAAACCAAGGATGCATCGTCATCACTGTCGAACATATCATCTTGTAAAATAGGATTGAAATGCTCTGAAAGGCAAAAGAGGTTTGTTAACTTTCCTGAATAGCCTTTGTCTCTTTGCACACACTGAAAGCTATTTCCTAGAGTTCATCCCACCACAGATCTAAGGAGATGGCACAAGGCCCTACAAAGCTGTACTAAGTCCCACTGATGTGTACGTACAAGGTACGCTACTCTTGGTGATTTTTTTCTCCCCCTTCGAATAAAGGAGATTACGAACAATTTCTGCAGTTGCTAAATAGCTAAAAAAAAATATAAAAACAAGACCATTTCTTTCTGGAGGAGGTTCCCACAATGAAAGCATGGGGATAAAGGATGTGATGGCCACAGAATTCCATTCATCTAGTAAATATCAATGCTAATTGATCTCATGTGCACGTGTATAGTACGATCCACAAACGTTTAAATTAGGAGACTGGTTAAAAAGGATGATAGCTAAAACAATATTTAGCTTAGACCAGTTATACTTGTATCCTGGTCCTGACATTCTTCAGAAAGGAATTGGAAACATTGACCTAGAAATGCTTCCCCTCCAAATATCTGAGTTTTGATTTTTTAAAGAAAAATAGGTGCCTTATACTTCAAACCTCAAGTCAACCTCTACAAATGCTAATTATCTTAGCAGCCGTCAGAAGAAGGATGCTTCAGTAGAGAACGCATCGTCCTTTACTGTGTATTGAGTCATTCAGAGCTTCCATTTGGCATTTCAGTTTCGAATCCACAATAAAACCTATGCGTTATATTCCAGACTTGCCCAAAAAAAAGACATGCACATGCAAATAATAAAATTCTACCACCATTATGTCTGAAAGGTTTAAGTTGATTGCACAAACCACAAGTTTTTGCTTTAGCAGAATTATAAAGAAGTGGATGCTGTGGTTATACCTTGCTGTCGGTCCTCCTTTAGCGCAAGCTGTGCATGCGGGAAGATCTTCTGCACAACTTGTAAAATATTCTCTACTGATCTTTGAAAAAGTGGCTTGAAAATGGGTGATAGTGCTTGTACGGGTGAAGCCTCGATCCTGTTTGAAGCTGGAACAACCTTCTTCATAGCCATGAAAAAGTCCTTTGCTTTTATTTTAATAGAATTAACGTCTAGTAGCAACTTCTCCCTACTTGCATAAATCTGAGGATAGCATCGGCGCAGAGAGCACAGAGTAGCTTCAGTACAGAGGGATTTGATATCTGCACCACAGTATCCTAACAAACAAAAATCAAACGTTACATCAGTCAAGGCCCAGGTTTACAACATGCAACATTTAAAGAATTTGTAATGCCAAAACCAAACAGCTTAACAGGGAATTCAAAGTGCTACCGCTCTGCAGGGAAGTTTCATGTTGCTCACTGCCTGATATCCTGCGCTTATGCAGCTGAAGCAGACTCCTCATCAAAAACTATACTCTTGAGGAAGATGCCCCAGAACCATTTAACGTTCTCAGACAACAAGAGGAATGACAACAAAGAGTAAATAGATGAAAGCATCTCACTCTGATTGCTATGAAGGCGTGCCAGCTGCCTCGTTGACTAGTTGTGCAGCAAGGCACAAGAGCATGGGTACTGCCTGGTACAAGCTAAGGTTCTTTACAACTTGGTCACAAGCAAGAATCCATTTTGGTTTCAGTCTTACCAACGCATGTCTCAGCTAGTTCATCAAGCAACATGTCCGGTGGCTGAGGGGTCCAGTCACGAGTATGAATCTTGAAAATTTCTTTTCTAGCCTGGAAGCAAAATCATTGCATTTTAGCTTGTCCCAAGTTTTCCTTAAAAATACCAACAAGAAACAAACAAACCAAAAAGCAAACAAACAAACAACAAAAAACAAAACAGTCCTCCCTCAAAACCCCTCATCTATTAATACGCTTTTCTTACTTGCTCAACTTTCAAGTATTTTACAGTTATTTAATATACACTCTGCATTTTCAACCAGGAAATTGAATAGTTCTTATTTGTTATACTGAACTTTTTCTAGGAACTTACAATGAAAGAAAAGGCATTTATAGCTTCAATAACAAGTTTCCAAACTACGAGACCTAAGGACCCAGAGGAAAATACTGCAATGAAAAATTTATCCAGAAACATTTCTTTGTTGTCCAAAAAACTTCTCTAAAACTTAGCAAGCTTTCATTGGGATAGTCTCATTACTTCATCACATTTGCTTTTCAGTTAGTAAATTCACAGAAAGCACTTCTGGCACAATGCTTCCAATTGCTACAATTACTATAAAGAAGAAAAGAATTATGACTCAAACTACTACCACTGATCCGGGGCACAATCAAATGCAGACACGTCCCCTATTCATTCATAAGTGAAGGATTGAGACCAAAAACACAACTTCATGATGAAAACACCCAAGTGGACTAAATAATTAAGCAAACAGGTACAACTTTGGGAATGAAAGGTTTGATTATAGAACTAACTACTTGGTGGTATCATCCTGACCATATATATCCAGTACCAGATTTGCCCTCTGTGGAACAACGCAGTGTCTCCACATATCACTCTTTTGTTCAAGTTGTCAATTATTTTTTTTTCCTATAAAGTTGGACTTTGCCATGGTAGCACTAACGTTGAATTTAAGTTCTCACCTCTTTATTTGGCAAGTTGAAGAGGAACTCTCTGCCAAAGTGTCCTGGTCTTTGTAAAGCAGGATCTACAGAATCCAGTCTGTTGGTAGCTCCAATTACCACAATCTCCCCTCTGTTATCTATGCCATCCATAAGCGTCTGAAGAGTTGAAACAATGGAACTAATAGAAAAATATAAGTTTTACTTACTGGTTCAGTAAATTTTGTTACATTCCACATGACTTTCTTGATGCCGTAAAAACCTTCTTCCTACTGGTCATTTTGAATGGGAAAAGAACAGTCTACCAAGTAGGGTTTTTTTTGATTTGATAATAAATCTGCAGACTGTTAAGTCATCAAGCACTTCAAGACTGTTTGAAATAATCTCTACGTTAATATAAAAGGAGTACTGCACACTTCTGCTCAGGAAGAAAATCATGGAAAATGTCAACTTTGATTTTAGATGTTGAATTTGTTGCAGTGAGATCTTCCTCATCGCACGATTCTATTTGGATTTAAACCATATTATCTATGGAGAGACCAAGATTAGGACAAGAACAGCACAGAGTTCAGCATAAAGCCAATCAGGAGCTCAAGTTTGTATTCTTTGTATTCAACTTTATCCTTCTCTTGCTGGAAGGACCTGCTTTTTGACTCTCCTCTTCAGTAGGAGCATGTTCCCTCTTGCTTTTGTAATGCTTTTTCTCAGTGGTTTTAGTCTTGTCCTTTGTATCTTGGCATCTCTCTGTAACAGCTGAGGAGGAAAGGTTTTTAGAGCTACATTCAGTGTCAGACTTGAGAGAGGAAGTTTGCCGCAATTTCTCACCAGGCTCACAAGACTCTTTGCCGTACAAAACATTTTCTTTTGAAATGAGGTCACGTTCTTTTGATCTTCTTGGTTTCTCCTTGTCTCCACCGTCATCACATTGGTACTGTGCGAGGTATTCATCATTCCCAGGAGATTTCGGAGGGTCCGTGACACTGCACAAAATAAAATCACATTTCTCACTTCTGCTGAAGGACGTGAATATTACGAGTAAAATCTTCCAACATCGAACAAACAAACAAAAACCTCCGGACTAAAGGAACCCTCGCAAAGATATGCCATTTAGAAACCTCTCCTGTGATTAGGACACCTTCTCCAGCTCCCAGAGAAAGTGCTTTTTCCCCTCTTGCTTCTGAAGCCATTGCACTAAAAAAGCAAACGCATCTGTCTCCCTCCACATGCCGCTCTGAATAAGAGCCAAAATATTCAAAACCACTCTATTTGTTCTCCCCACATAGCTGAAAAAACACCAGTTGAAACAGTTTTCTACCTCTCTCCCACGAATTTACATTCACATGTCCTATGACTGCAAAAATAGAAGGCGGGGCTCAGGAGGAACAGCCAGTGTTGGAAACGAAAAAATGCAGCCTGTTTCTTCAGAGTCTTAAGCCTATGCTGCTAGGAAAAAAAAAAAAAAAAAAAAAAAAAAAAAACAAGAGGAGAGGAGAACAACAGCGGAAAATTTACCTATTCTCCAGGTGTTCAATTGCAAAGCCTCCTCTGGAGGATCAACAGCTGTGAATTCAGCATGCTTAGGAGAAATCAGATCTACATCTGAACCACAACTATTTCAGTCGTATCACTAACTTCTGTTACTCTGAAGAAGCAGTCAGCACCGTTTCTATGTTAGGAAAGAGCTGGACAGAGTATGATATTCACATGAAGTAGTCAGGCAGGTTTCTTTAGGAAGGCTGGGTTTCACTAGAACATTACTAGCCTGTAAGCCTCATGGCATCACCTTCCATCTTGACTGCTAAACCTCCTTGCTCCCTACTATCTTCTTTGCCAAGATACAGCTGTCCACATTTACTTTTCCTACTTGGCTGGACTGAATTTAAGAAGGTATCTTGCATCTAAGAAAGGGAACAAAAGCTGCTGCCCAGCAGCGTCTGGCTCAGGGAGGAGTGAGAAAGCTCTGTGCAGCCCCCAAGGTCCGTGCAGCAGGAGGCAGGAGGTGCTCCAGGCTCACAGCAGCAGTTCCCCTGCGGCCTGTGCAGGGAGAGGCCCCTGGTGGAGCAGGCTGTCCCCCTGCAGCCCATGGGTCCCCCGTGGAGCAGATCTCCACGCTGCAGCCCCCCTGCGGGTGGAGGAGCCCCCGGTGGAGCAGGTGGCTGTGGCCTGGAGGAGGCCGCGGCCTGTGGAGAGCCCCCTCAGGAGCAGGCCCCGGGCTGGACTGGAACAGGCTGTGCTGAGCCTGCTTTGCCCGTGACGCTCCTTGTGGAGTGATCTCCCTGTCCTTCTGGCAGCCCTTGAGCCCTTGCCAGCCTCTTTTCTCCCCTTGGCGTTGGAGGAGGGGCAGGGAGAGAGCGCTTGTGCTGGAGCTCAGCTGCCCAGCTGAGGAAAACCACCACGGCTCTGTCTTGCCGCTGCTGTAGCACGCTGGTAGCAGCCAGCACCGTCTGTTCTTCGAGCCTCAGCAAGCCCACAGCATCTTCCTTGAAGGGATCCCTTTCCTTCACGACTGACAGGCGCCGCCTCCAGAGGCTGAGGGCTTGTGCCCCGTTTGCAAGCGCTTTCTCAGTGCCTCCTTCCCCAGAGAAGGATCCCAGCTGCTTGGCTTCCCTGCCCTCTGCTGCCAGGCTCCCGCAGCTGCTATCCCAGCAGCGCAGCAGCCAGCTGACAATGTGCTCGCCTGGAGGACAGCTGCAGTCTTGTCCCATGGCTCGCAACTCGCCCAGGGATGGGGATCACCTGCTTCCAGCTGCTTTTCTCTCTGCTCTCCTTTCCAACAGCCTCCTGTGCCCTGGGATGGCCCTACCTTGGGGTAGGCTGCCTCGCCTTCCTCTTGCTCCTTCCCCTTCTTGGGAGGACTTTCTGCCCTTCCGAAACGAGATGACTTCTGCATGCATTCCTTCCCCTTGTGTGTACTGGTGCCTGAGACAGCAACAGGGTCGTCCCTGGAGCCAGCTGTAGGGCCTGTGCCAGGCTTGGAGTGGCTGCAGGGAACATGCCAGGGGCTGGAGGGACTGCAGGGAACATGCCAGGGGCTGGAGTGGCTGGATGTGAAGTACTATCAGTAAAGAATTTCTTCCTAACATATATCAGAAATCTAACTTTTCAGTGTAAAGCTATTACTCCATGTCCTGTCACTCCAGGCCCTGATAAAGACCCCCTCCCCAGCTTTCCCATAGGTTGCCTTTTGTAATACACAATAAATGTTGTTCATTGCCTTTTGTATTATAAAGCAAGGAGTTCCGTTTGAGGAGCAGGAGTTGCAAAAGCTTCCTGCTGAAGTAAGGAGCTGTATAATACTTGGCTAGACACTATGAAAATTCTTTTGCTTAATGTAACAAAAAAGAGAACCCCCTCCCCTTCTCTCCTTCTGCATCTCAGTTGCCTCTTTTGTTCAAAGACACTGCTGCAAAGTTCATGTAACCATCTCCTGATAAGTTGCTAAACTAGTGTATCAACATCCTGCCTTCCTGTCTCACGCTGGGCCAACATGACCAAATAAAAAAAAGAAGTTGAACCACAACGCTGAGGAAGACTACGGCCTTCATCTTCACGACCACCAGAGGGACAGAGACGACCCCCTAGCAACAGTGTGCGCAGTCGCAGAATATACCAGGATGTGCTGCGTAATCCCGGAATTACCAAGATATAAAAAGGGACCCTGGCGGGGGTGAGGTGTGTGCCGTTGGCAGAGCCGAGACTCCCCGGCCGCCCAGCGCTGTTTTGCTTGCTGTTGCTTACTCAATAAATTCCTTTCTATTATTAATGCAATGCTCTCTGAAAATTAATTAAGGGGGCAACTTATAACACCTTTAAGTACAGGAAGGCTCTCAGCCTGGCACACAGTAAAACTGATGGCAGATTCTTCACAATATTTTTTGAATTTCATGTAAATAGAACAGACTATCAAATTACTTAGGAGAAGTAATACAATTTCAGAACTATTCAAAACCAAAACTGACTGCCAGGAGAAAAGGCTGCCGAGAAATGGCTGCTCCACAATGCCAGGAGCAAGGTCTGCTGGGCTGGGGGTTCGCAGGGGAGCTCGGCCTTGGGCCTGGCAACTGCGCCTGGAAGCCAGGGACGGCCTTGGTGCGCAGCTGGACACCGGGGCCTGAGAAAGCAAGGTCTCTTTCAAGACACTTGGCACCATCGTCACCCAGTGGCTGTCTCAGGGGGACGAGAGAAATGCACAGCATCTCTTGCTGCCCTGCAGTGCTGCTGTCCTACGCCCTTGGGTGTCTCTGGGATAGAAAAAGGGACGGATTATGACCCAAAACCCAGCTCCTTTCTATCAAAAGCATCATGTCCTCCTCTCTTTCTTGTTGTCCTGGTTTCAGTTAGAACAGAATTAATTTTCTTCCTCGTAGCTGGTGGAATGCTCTGTTTTGGCTTAGGATAAGAAGAGTACTGATAACACCCCGATGTTTTAATTGTTGCAGAGCAGTGCTTATACCAAGCCAAGGACATCTCAGCCTTTTGCTCTGTCCTGCCAACAGGCAGGCTGGGGGTGCAATAAGAGCTGGGAGGGGACAGACCCAGGACAGGTGACCCAAACTAGCCAAAGGGGTATTCCATACCATCTGACGTCATGCTAAACAATATATAGGGGTGGCTAGCCGGGGGAGGGGGCCGGACTGCTCGGGGTTAGGCTGGGCATCGGTCAGCGGGTGGTGAGCAATTGCATTGTGCATCACTTGTTTGTACATATTAGTAGTAGTAGTACTATTATCATCATTGTATTATTATTATTATTATTATTGTTATTATTATTTTCCTGTCTTATTAAACTGTCTTTATCTCAACTCATGGGCTTCACTTTCCATTTCTCTCCCCCGTCCCAGAGAAGGAGGGGGGAGGGTGAGCGAACGGCTGCGTGGTGTTTAGCTGCCGGCCGGGTTAAACCATGACAGTCTTTTTGGCGCCCAACGTGGGGCCCGAAAGGTTGAGATAACGGCAGATCTGACCAGAGTGTGTTAAACTAAAATTGGTATAAGTATTAGACCTGCTTAATAGTCACTTGTCATAATGCTGATTGCTTTAATCTCAACTGTGCTGCGCCTGTTTTCCAAATTGAGTATTATAGCACGTTATTTTCCGTATGTGCTCTCTGTCATGTTGTTTATCCTCTCCGGGCCCTGGTTTCAGACCATTATGGTACTGTGTGTTGTATCAGTGGCTTATGAGATGATGAAATATCTGGCCATGACTCTAACCTGGTATTTGTACTCAGTAACATCTTCGACTCTATACTTTGGAAACTGTATTTTGGAAACTATTAGCAATTATATCTGTTGCCTTTTTTCATTAGGGAGTCAATCTGTGGAGGGGAAAAGGGAAGATAATTTTTCTTACTTGATCACTCTCCCTTCCTCCTTCACCACCCTCTTATCCTCCGAGCTTATTACAATAGCTCTCCAAGATATTGAATATCCTTGGGATACTCAGACCAGCATAGTCCTGTTGTTCTGCCTCCTGAATGCGCTTCAGATTCTGCTTAAAGTTAAACAACTACTTAGGAAGCTCATCTGGAGATCTGCCCGGAGGCAGTATAGTTGTGGGTGGCAGGGAGTATGGGAGGATATGGGCAGGCATCTAGAGCAGTTGGCACCCCCAGTGTTTTGGAAATTCACCCCTGAACAACTGCAAAATCCTCAAAAACTGGCAGAATGCTTGAAAAAAAGGTGTCACGATTCTGGCAGTTCCAAAGTAACACAAATCATTGTAACATGCTGGGGCCTGGCTCATGCCTATCAAGCTGCGATTGATACTACTACCAACTCAGTGACAGACCCTGCGGCCACTCCAAGCCCTGTGACAGATCCAACAGCCACTGTGACCCCTACGGTGGAGTCTGCAGCCGCTCCAGTTCCAGCTCCTGCAGCTGCTCCAGTTCCAGCTTCTGCAGATGCTCCAATCACAGCTCTTGCAGCTGCTCCAGTCTCAGCTCCTGCAACTGCTCCAGCTCCAGCTCCTGCAGCTGCTCCAGTTCCATTTCCTGTAGCCGCTCCAGTCCCAGCTCCTGCAGCTGCTCCAGCTCCGGTTCCTGCAGCCGCTCCAGCTCCTGTGGCTGTGTCAGAGAAACGAGCTGTAGCAGTGCAAGTTGACCCTGCAGAGGGTATTCCAACCCCTGTAGCAGACCCTGTAATGGGGTCAGAGAAATGAGCTGTAGCAGTGCAAGCTGCCCCTGTAGAGAAGGTGAAAAAATGGTATAGAGATTCAGGTCGTCTAGAACGCAGAGAGTCTTCTGCCAAATCTAGGTATAGAGATGACGATGACACTGGGCCATCAGGGATTCAGGAGGAGGAAGATGAGGATGCCGAAAAATCAACAGTAACTACCCGAAGCCTAAACGAGCATGAGTTACGAGATGTGCAAAAAGATTTTGGTCGCTGTATAGGTGAGCAGCTTGTCACCTGGCTGCTCCGGTGCTGGGACTCTGGAGCCAATTGTGTGGAATTAGACGGCAGGGAAGCCAAGCGACTGGGATCCCTTGCTCGAGACGCAGGCATTGACAAAGCAATTGCAGATGGAGCACAATCTCACAGCCTCTGGAGGCGTCTCCTCTCAGCTGTGAGGGAAAGGTATCCCTTCAAGGAAGAACTTTTATGTCTACCAGGCAAGTGGACCACTATGGAGAAGGGAATCCAGTACCTGAGGGAATTAGCTGCACGGAAAGTGATTTATGAGGATCCAGACCTCAGACAAACATCCAAAGATCCAGATGAAGTCAGGTGTACACGACCCATGTGGCGGAAGTTTGTACAGAGTGCACCATCATCATATGCCAGCTCATTGGCAATAATGGCCTGGAAAGAGGATGAGGAACCCACAGTGGATGAAGTGGCTAAACAATTCCGGCAGTACGAAGAAAGTCTCTCCTCTTCCTTACAGGCCTGCGTCTCAGCTGTGGAGAAACTTTCTGAAAAGGTTCACCAACTTGAAGAGAATCTATCATCCTCCCCACCTGAACCAACCAGTGTCCACTGACCAAAAGAGAACACTTGGGAGAAACTTTCCAAAAAGGTTCACCAACTTGAAGAGAGATTATTCTCCTCCGCACCTGTACAAAGCAGCGTCTCAGCTATCAGGGGTAGGCGTTCATCCACACAAGGAAGACGATATGGTGGGTACTCACCCCGTGCCACCCTGTGGTTTTACTTACGAGACCATGGAGAGGACATGAGAAAATGGGATGGAAAATCTACCGCGACCCTAGAGGCACGGGTACATGAGTTGCAAAAGAAAACAATCAGGAAGAAGGGATTCTCTGAAAAGTTTGCTGCTCCAACTTCCAGCAGACAGTCCTTCAAACACAGAAACGAAGAAGATTCTGACCAGGATTAGGTGGGCCCTGCCTCCAGCCAGGGGGAGGAAAGGGGCAATCGAGTTTATTGGACTGTGTGGATTCGATGGCCTGGCATGTCAGACACACAGAAGTATAAGGCTCTAGTAGACACCGGTGCACAACGTACTATAATGCCATCGAGCTATAAAGGGTCAGAGCCCATCTGTATTTGTGGAGTGACAGGGGGTCTCAGCAGTTGACTGTATTGGAGACTGAAGTGAGTCTGACTGGGAATGAGTGGGAAAAGCACCGCATTGTGACTGGCCCGGATGCTCCATGTATCCTTGGAATAGACTATCTTAGAAGAGGATATTTCAAGGACCCAAAAGGGTTCCAGTGGGCTTTTGGTATAGCTGCCTTAGAGACAGAGGGCATTAAACAATTCTCTACCTTGCCTGGTCTCTCACAGGACCCCTCTGTTGTGGGGTTGCTGAGCGTCGAAGAACAGCAAGTGCCAATCGCTACCACAACTGTGCACTGGCAGCAATATCTCACTAACCGAGACTCCCTGATTCCCATCCATAAGCTAATTCGTCAATTGGAGAGCCAAGGAGTGATCAGCAAGACTCATTCACCTTTCAATAGTCCCATATGGCCAGCGCGAAAGTCTAATGGTGAGTGGAGACTAACAGTGGACTATCGTGGCCTGAACGAAGTGACGCCACCACTGAGTGCTGCAGTGCTGGACATGCTGGAACTTCAGTACGAACTTGAATCGAAGGCAGCCAAGTGGTACGCCACAATTGATATTGCTAATGCATTTTTCTCCATCCCTCTAGCAGCAGAGTGCAGGCCACAATTTGCCTTCACTTGGAGGGGAGTCCAGTATACTTGGAATCGGCCGCCCCAGGGGTGGAAACACAGCCCTACCATTTGCCATGGGCTGATCCAGTCTGTGCTAGAGCAGGGGGAAGCTCCTGAACACCTGCAGTACATTGATGACATTATTGTGTGGGGTGACACAGCAGAGGAAGTTTTCGAGAAAGGGAAGAAAATAGTCCAAATCCTTCTGAAAACCGGTTTTGCCATAAAACAAAATAAAGTCAAAGGACCTGCACGAGAGATCCAGTTTTTAGGAATAAAATGGCAAGATGGACGTCGTCAAATCCCAATGGATGTGATCAACAAAATAACAGCTATGTCTCCACCAACTAACAAAAAAGAAACACAGACTTTCCTAGGTGTTGTGGGGTTTTGGAGAATGCACATCCCAAATTACAGTCTGATTGTAAACCCGCTCTACCAAGTAACCCGTAAGAAGAATGAGTTTGAATGGGGCCCTGAACAACGACAAGCCTTTGAACAAATCAAGCAGGAAATAGTCCATGCAGTAGCGCTTGGGCCAGTTCGAACAGGACCAGATGTCAAGAATGTGCTCTACACTGCAGCCGGGGAGAACGGCCCCACCTGGAGCCTCTGGCAGAAAGAACCTGGGGAAACTCGAGGTCGGCCCCTGGGGTTTTGGAGTCGGGGATACAGAGGATCTGAAGCCCGCTATACTCCAACTGAAAAGGAGATATTGGCAGCATTATGAAGGATTTCGATCTGCTTCGGAGGTGGTCGGTACTGAAGCGCAGCTCCTCCTAGCACCCCAATTGCCGGTACTAGGCTGGATGTTCAAAGGAAGGGTCCCCTCTACACATCATGCAACTGATGCTACATGGAGCAAGTGGGTTGCACCGATTACTCAGCGGGCTCGAATAGGAAACCCCAGTCGCCCAGGAATACTGGAAGTGATTATGGATTGGTCAGAAGGCAAATACTTTGGGACATCATCAGAGGAGGAGGTGGGTTGTGCTGAAGAAGCCCCACTGTACAACCAGTTACCAGAGATTGAGAAGAAATATGCCCTGTTCACTGATGGGTCCTGTTGTATTGTGGGGAAGCATCGGAGATGGAAGGCTGCTGTATGGAGTCCAACACGACGAGCTGCAGAAGCTGCTGAGGGAGAAGGTGAATTGAGTCAGTTTGCAGAAGTGAAGGCCATTCAGCTGGCTTTAGACATTGCTGAACGAGAAAAATGACCAGTTCTCTATCTCTACACCGATTCATGGATGGTAGCAAATGCCCTGTGGGGATGGTTACAGCAATGGAAGCAAAACAACTGGCAGCGCAGGGGCAAACCCATCTGGGCTGCTGCATTGTGGCAAGATATTGCTGCCTGGGTGGGGAACCTGGCTGTAAAGGTACGCCACATAGATGCTCGTGTGCCCAAGAATCGGGCTACTGAAGAACATCAAAACAACCAGCAGGTGGATCAGGCTGCTAAGATTGAAGTAGCTCAGGTGGACCTGGATTGGCAGCATAAAGGTGAATTATTTATAGCCCGATGGGCCCATGACACCTCAGGCCATCAAGGTAGAGATGCAACATACAGATGGGCTTGTGATCGAGGGGTGGACCTGACCATGGACGCTATAGCACAGGTTATTCATGACTGTGAAACATGTGCTGCAATCAAGCAAGCCAAACGGTCAAAGCCTCTTTGGTATGGAGGAAGATGGCTGAAATATAAATATGGAGAGGCCTGGCAGATTGATTACATCACACTCCCTCAAACTCGCAACAGCAAGTGCCATGTACTTACAATGGTGGAAGCAACCACCGGATGGCTGGAAACATACCCTGTGCCTCATGCCACCACCCGGAACACTATCCTGGGCCTTGAAAAGCAAGTCCTATGGCAACATGGCACCCCATGACATGTTGTGCTTCTGGCACTGGAACCATGCGGCCTCCTTGCAGCCCGGTGCAGTGGTGTTGTACTGTTGTCCTTCAGTTGCCATCACACCCCCCATATCCCACTGCCCCTTGAAGAGCAGTGTGAGGGACAGCAGCTCTCTTCCCAGAGGCTGGGTGTCGGGCCTTGGTGTTTGCTTTGATAAGACACATCAAGGTTTCCTCAGCGTCAGGGCCACCTTTACTTTGCCTTTGCTTGTCTGTCATCACTGCCTCTTGTTTTCTTCTTTAACGAGTCCATAGGGGAGTAGTGGTGGTAATGGTCCCCAGTGGGACCAATTAACACTCCCAGAAACTTCAGCTCATTACAATGCAGAGAGTGCTCTTGTGCCCTCTTTCTGCCCAGCAGTTCCTTCAAGGCTTCAGGGCTTGTACATCTAATTCAGGAGATTTCAGGAGGATGGTGAATGAGGCAGATTTCAATGAGCAGTTGGTACTAAGGGAGTTTTCCCTTTGAGTAAGATTCTTTATTGATTTATTTCAATTGCCTGACCTCTGCCATTGCTATTGATCCAGAAGGTCACCTAAAGAGGCCTAGTTAGCTTCGAAAAGCAGTCCCTTGAGACCAAACACTCTGTGGGCAACCTTGCTCCTCACCTCCCCAAGCCCACCGTTTCTCTCAGGAGCCACGTGGGCCTTTCAGCACTTCTCCTCCCATCAGACTTCTCCTTTCAGGTCTGCAGCTGCATGTTACAGCTCCTTTGCACCAACTCCTGTCCCTTTTCCCCACAGACCTGTCTGCACACAGGCACTGAGCAATGGAGAGGGACCGGCTTCCCATGGAGAACAATGTATCAATGTCTTAGAACTTTGCCTTTGTTTGTATTGTTTTGATGTTTTCTTTGCATTTTTATTGACTTTTTAAAAAATATTTCTGGTACTGTTAGGCCAATGACATTAAATAAGATTATTCCATGTCTTGTACAAAGCACCGTGCCCACTAAAAACCTCAGTCTGCCCAGGAATGTCCATGAAAATTCACAGTCTTTGCACAAAGAAAATCACTCTGAACTGAAATGTTCTGGAGATGCTTGAGTTCCCTTGGAAATGCCTCAGTACCTAGGTGAGATGATTGTGGGATACAGGGATTTGCTTGAGCTTGAAGCAAGCGAACACCTCCATGGGGCACAAAAGCACCACTCATGGGCACCCCAGCAACTCCATAGGGCATGCATGAACATCCCTGGAACTCCCAAGAACCTCCCTACAGCCATCAAGCACCTCTCAGGAGAAGACACACATCTCCCTGGGATGCCCAGGATGTCCCTGAGTCACCCACAAACCTCCATGGACTCCTGAAGCCCCTCAGCCTGACACACCACATGTCTCTGGGGCACTCAAGCATCTCTTCAGAGCACCCAAGCTTATCCAAAGGGTAGACAAGAATCTTCCTGGAGGAACCAAGGACCTCCTTGGGGTAGCATGGCATTTCCACAAGGCACCCAGTCATCTTCCCAAGGGAAACCAGCACCTCTCTTGAGGCACCAAGCATCTCTGCACAACACTCAAACATCTCCCTTGGAGCAATCAGATATCTTCCCAGGACACAGGAGCATCTCCGCCAGGTTCCCAAGCACCTTCCTGCAGCACACAAACATCTTACCAGGGCATCCAAGCATCTTCCCGGAACACTCAAGTAACTTCTTGGAACACCTACAAATGTCCCTAGGGGATCCTAGAATTTCCTGTGCAGTCCCCAGCAAGTTTCTGGACCTTGCCAAGGACCAATCCAAGGCACCTTGAATGTCCCTGAAGGCTCCAGGCATCTCCCTGGAGCAGCCAAGCATCACTGCAGGGCACTCAAGAATGAATATTTTAAGGTCTCAAGCATTCCACAGGAGCAGAAAAGGATTTCCAAGGGTGCTCAGGCATCTCCTCTGGGCACATAAGCAAATGCCTGGGCATATCAACACCTGACTGGAGCACCCATGATTCTGCCTTAGTCAATCCCAGTGTTCTCCCCAAGTCACCCAAGCATATCCCTGTGGCACAAATCACTTCCCTGGAACACCCGAGCACCCCATTGGAGTACCCACCAGCCTCCCCACCACACTCCAATCAAGATCTGACTGGAGAAACCAAGATATCCATAGGAACCCAAGCATATCCTGATGCAGTCAAGCATCACCCCAGAGCATCCAAGCACCTCCCAAGGCAGACATGCAGAGTCCCTTTTGTGCCCAAGGAAGAGGTTTGTATGATCAGGGAGAAAGATTTGTTTCTCCAGGGAGGATTTTGGGTGCTCCAGGGAGATGCTTGTGTGACTTTGTGAGATGTTTGTCTCCAGGGAGATGGTGGAGTGCTGTGGGGAGATGCCTGCACATTGGCATTTGTGTCTCCTGAGGGATGCCTGCATGCCTACAGATGCAGACTTGAATGACCCTTCTAGGTGCTTGTGCTACCCACAGAAGGGGTTTGGCCTGCTCCTCCACCAGTTCTCTCAGTACCCTCGGGTGGATCCCATCCGGCTCCATAGAATTGCGTACATCCAAGTGCTGTAGCAGGTCGCCAACCATTTTAGTTTTAGTTTCAAAACATTAGTCCTTATCTCATTATGACAGTCCCTGACAAAAGGTCTCTCCCCGGCTTTTCTGTAGGCCTCCTTTAGGTACTGGAAGGCTGCTATAGGGTCTCTCCAGGCTGAAGAGAACCAGCTTTCTCACCCTGTCTTCACTGAAAAGGTGCCCCAGACTTTCAATCCCCTTTTTGGCCTCTTCTAGACTCATTCTCATACTTCCGTGTCCTTGAGCTTGGGCCCAAGTGCTGTACACAGTACTCCAGGTGGGGTCTCATAGGACCAGAGCAGAGAAATAGAACCAGCTCCCTGGACCTAGTGGACAAACTCCCTTTGATGCAGCCCAGGATGGCTTTCTGGGCTGCAAGCACACATTGCCAGCACATGTGGAATTTCTCATCCACCAAAATGCCTACGTCCTTCTCCTCACAGCTGCTCTCTATCCATTCTCCACCCAGCCTGCATTTGTGCTTGGGATTGCCCCAACCCAGTTGCAGAACCTTGTATTTGGCTTTTTTCAATGTCATGAGGTTCTCACAGACCCCTCTCAAATCTGTCAAGGCCCCTGTGGATGGCATCCCTTCCCTGCCACGTGTCAACTGCACCACCCAGCTTCGCGTCGTCAGCAAACTCACTCAGACTGCACTCAATCACACTGTCTACGTACCAACAGATGTTGTACTACCAATGCTGTAAGCCCATTGGAGATGGTCACCAGAGTTGACGGGCACGATCTGCCCTCAGTGAAGCCATGTTGGCTGTCACCAACAGCCACTGGTTGGCTGTCACCACCAGTCCAGAAAGGCAGGGTAGCATGACATAGCAGAGAGGGATACTTGCAATGATCCTGTGCAAGAAGGGTGACAGAAATATCAAGGCAACACTGGGGCCAACCACCCAGAATAATGTCAGGGCTCTGGGAGGTCCCCATACCTGAGCTGGCCTCGTGCACTGCTCATCCACGCAGGGCTGGTCAGAGACATGAGTCCCTGCCTTGCACACACACACAGGCAGTGTACTGCAACACTTGCTGGGTCCCCCTGGCTCCTGCAGCCACTGCCAGAGGCTGGGAGGCACCTCAGCCCTGTGGAGAATCACCCTGCTCTGCCCTCTTCTGAGATGCCCCGAGGCATGAGGAATGGTCACAGGGTCCTTGGAGGTTCAAGGAGGCACATCCCAGAGCTGCATTCAGGTCTTGCACTTTGGCCTCCAGTTGCTGCATGGCCGCACAACAGCACTGGCACTAAGATACAGGAGTGGCCAGGCCTTTCACAAGAGCTGCATTTAGGTCTTACACTTTGGATTAGTCAGTCTCTGACAGTGCTTTCCACCTGGCCTATTCTGTGCTATTCAGGCAGATGCCCCATGGATGTTACTCTCAGGATGAAGGGACCTGTAGACAATGTCTGCCCCACTGGCCTTCATGCCACCCCTGGGGATAGTTGATGGCCTTTGTGCTCAATCATCTTCCTCTGTGCCTGCTGGCAGCAGCAGCAGAGGTTGTCTGTTCCTGTGTCTCCCCTGCACATGGACAAGGCCCTGCCTCTGACTGCCTCCCACAGGGGGAAATGCTGTTTTGGAGGCCAGTTGTGTCACCCAAGTGTCGACTGCCTGTCCCTGCCTGCAGTCTCAGCACAGCCGCACAGCAGCTCTGGCATCAAGCTACAGGAGCAGCTGGGCCTTACACCACCAGCAGGGCTCAGAAGGAGAGGGTGGCAGTGGCAGGAGAGCAGCTCTGGATGGACCAGAGTTAGTGCTCCCTGGCCGTACTGCTGGGCTACGGCTACTTTCTCCTCCAACTCTGCACATGGGCACTGCCACTGCAGTCACAGAAAAGGTCTCAGGAAGGATATAAGACGAAAGGATACTTTAATTGCTTTACATACAGAAGCAAAATGAAGAATTATATTTCTTTCTGGACAACATGTGATAGGATACAACAGGAAAACAAACAAACAAACAAACAAAACAATTACGTTAGACAGACAGGATTCGCCTACCATAAGAAACATTATGAGTGACTTATAGAAGAAGGCAGGCAGTATATTGCTCAAGAAAACCTGCCAGTCATCTGTTTCCACATGGCATTCTTGAGTTCCTGGTTCCTCATGCTGTAGATGAGGGGATTCACTGCTGGAGGCACCACCAAGTACAGAAATGCCAGAACAAAATCCAGGGGAGGGGAGGAAATTGATGGGGGCTTCAGGTGGGCAAACATGGTTGTGCTGAGATAGAGCGAGACCACAGCCAGGTGAGGGAGGCATGTGGAAAAGGCTTTGTGCTGTCCCTGCTGCGAGGGGATCCTCAGCACAGCCCTGAAGATCTGCACGTAGGACAGTAAAATGAAAATAAAGCACACCCCAAATAGAAAAGCAGTAACCGCAAGAACTTGAACTTCCCTTAGGTAGGAGTCTGAGCAGGAGAGCTTAAGGATCTTGGGGATTTCACAGAAGAACTGGTCCACAACATTGCCATTGCGGAGAGGCAATGAAAATATATTGGCAGTGTGCAGCACAGCATGGAGAAAGCCACTGCCCCAGGCAGCTGCTGCCATGGTGGCACAGGCTCTGCTGTCCAGGAGGCTCCCGTAGTGCAGGGGCTTGCAGATGGCAATGTAGCGGTCATAGGCCATGACAGTGAGAAGAAAAAATTCTGCAGTATTGAAAAAGACTAGCAGAAAGATCTGAGCAGCACATCCTGCATAGGAAATGGCCCTGGTACCCCAAAGGGAATTGGCCATGGCTTTGGGGATAGAGGTGGAGATGGAGCCCAGGTCAAGGAGGGCGAGGTTGAGGAGGAAGAAGTACATGGGGGTGTGGAGGACATGGTTGCAAGCTACAGCAGTGAGGATGAGGCCGTTTCCCAGGACGGCAGCCAGGTAGATGCCCAGGAAGAGCCCAAAGTGCAGGAGCTGCAGCTCCCATGTGTCTGTGAATGCCAGGAGGAGGAACTCAGTGATGGAGCTGCTGTTACACATTTACTATCTCTGAGCAAGGGAGCCTGTCCAAATGAAGCAAAGACAGTGCAAAATTTAATTTCTTCTCTGACCAAAATCCATTGCATGTCTCGTAGAATACCCCACAAACACCACACTGTATCACTGACTTCAGGAAGAGCTTTCTGCAGCTCCCTGGCTTACCTCTGGTTGCTGCTCTGAGGGTGCCACAACAAGCAGGGGGCTGTGCTGTGGATTCTGCAGCAGGCAGTCCTGGTCTACGGCGTCATGTAAAAGAGAACCAGGAGTCATCTGAGAAGTCCACAGGCCAAGGATATCTCTCTGATCTCAGAACATGAGGAGAATGTCAAATAATCCCTTAAGAAACAGCAAAGGTGATGTTGGTACAGTTTGTAGGCTGAGCTGTGTGAGGTGCCTCAAAGCTGCAGCAATGCTCTAGGAGCCTTAGTCTCTAATACAGATGTTACTACTCCGTTACTATCCCTCTGCCTCAGCACACAGTCAGAAAAATGGAAACAGAGACTGTAGAAATTGCATTGCCTTCAGGTAGCTCTTGCCTTGCAGTTCTACTGTGCAATGCCCTGCAGAGGTGTGGGGCTGTAAGCAGACTGCCCCACGTAGCAGACTCTGGGCAGCAGCAGGACCCTGCCCTGCCCTGCCGAGGGGCATCCTTCCATTCAAAGCTTCTCACCACAGCCCCTGGGCAGCTCCCCGGGCAGGCTGAGTGCTGAGCCTGGCAGGCAGCAGAGCCCCTGCCCCAGCACACAGCCCCTGGAGCACAGCAGGGACCCTGCTCTGCACCACAGCCCTGGACACCGCTGTCTCCATCTCTAGCTTCAGAGCCTGCAGCTGGCCCCAAGAGAAGGGAGCCCTCGGGCCCTGCATGCTGACCCTGCAGCACACAAGCCCTGCATGCCCTTCAACTCCAACACCGAGCGTCCTCCTGACAGCTCCCATCGGCTGAGGGCTGTGCCAGCTCGAGGAGAGCCTGGCGGGGTGCACAGCAGCATTGCCCTGCACCCAGAGACCTACCATGGGGAGGTGGCTGTGAAGATTTCTCCCCCAGCAAGCTCTTCCCCTGCATTTCCCCCCAGGATGCTCTGAACCTCATTCCCAGTTCTCTCCTTTCCCCGTGCCTTCTGCAGGCAGTGGCCCCAGCCCTCCTGCACCTTGCAGAGGAGATACACCTGGACAGAGCTGTGTCTCTGCATTGCTGCCTGCTTGCCAGGAGCTCCGTCCCTCCATGCCATGAGCTGTCCCAGCTCAGCAGCACAGGCCCAGCCCAAGGCGTTTTACTGACCCTCCCGGTGGGTTTGGGCAAAGCCCAGGAGCCTCAGACACTGAGAGGAAATAGAAGACATTTCTCAAGTAGAGAATACAGATGCAAACACCAAAGCCTCTCACGGCGTTAATGAGTCCCACTGAGGGACGTTCCTGACAAAGCCCCCCCATGGGCTTGTTAGAGCAGAAAAGTGCAAGCAGTGATGATGGGGATACCAGGCCAAGTAAAGGTGGTCTTGATGCTGAGGAAACCCTGGTGTGTCCCATGAAGTCCAACAGTCAGGCCCTGAGCCCAGCCTCTGGGAAGGGAGATCCTGTCCCTCCAGTGGGATTTAGGGCTCCTCCTGGATCAGTGCAATGTGGGTAAGGGCAATGCCAAGTACAAGGCTACAGAAGGACATCTCCTAGGCTCATGGAGGGGGATGAGGAGACACTGAGATCTGAATGGTGTGAGAATAATATGTCTCCCAATAGGCATCACTGACAGAGACAGGAGCCAGATCCTGGCAGACAAAGCTGTTGGCTCTGTCAGGGGCTTTCATCTTGCAAAAGTTGGCTGAGTTAGGGGAAGCTTAGGCTAGACATCAGGAAGAGGTTCTTCACTGAGAGTGTGGTTATACACTGGAATAGACTCCCCAAGGAAGCAGTCACTTCACCAAGCCTGTCAGAGTTTAAGAAGCATTTGGACTGTGCAATTAGTCACATGGTCTGAATTTTTGGGTAGACCTCTGTGGCGCAAGGATTTGGATTCAAAGATCCTTATTAGTCCCTTCCTACTCGGGATATTCTACGATTCTATGTAGTGTCAGTCATTTGTTACAGGCAAAAGTAACTGAGTTCTTAAATTGACCTAGAATACTTCCTTGGTTGTGAGCTGCTCCAAGAATTTTCAGGAACTTGAAGCCCTTTTAATTTTCCAACTGATGGCTATACTGTATATATGTATCTACAGCTACCTTTGCTGATGGTTTTCTCTGAAGCAACTTCAAAACCTGCCCAGAATATTTCCTTTGTGCTGACATAATTTCTGATGAAACCTGTACCTAGGTTGCTGCTTTCTTTAACATATAAACTGTGTTGTGTTGAACTTCTCTTTAGGTTGGATTTGAGAACGTGGGTGGTCTTTTGCAGCTTTAAAAAGAGATGGTGATTTTTCCCCTCCTTTATCCAAAAGTCTTTGAAAGATTTAATATTCAGCCTCCAAGGTAACTCATTAAAGCGGTAAATTGTTAGTCATTTGTTTTCAGGAGAATGTTCAATTAAGGTATCTATAAGTTTCCATGCTTCAACATTTTTGGCAGTGCTGAACATTTGTTGAACATAGTAGTAGTAAAAAGTAATTTCTTAGAAAGGGATAGAATCCAGAATATATGTAGATTAAAAAGATAAGCAACACCTTCAAGTTTTACTACCTGGTGTTTTAAAATGAGAAAATACTTCAGAAGTGCCTGGGTTTTAAAAAGTTGGGTTGGAGTGGTTTTGTTCAGAGTTTTATGTACAAGCCAGCTTGATTAGTTTGTAAGCAAGAAGGGATTATCTAGTGGAAGTCAATGGTAATATGTTGCTTGGAAGCCCAGTTGTTTCTCCCACCTACTTTTGCTTTCTTTCTTTTTTCATTTTTCTTTTTTCTTTTTTTTTTTTTTCTTTTTTCTCTGAGTGATAAGGCATCACTTTTCCTTCCAGCTTTAGACTTCCTCCCTTGTCATCAGCAATAGATGGTCTGACAGACCAAACCCAGTAACTCAATGCTTTTGAAGGGAGAATTAAATGTTTTCATATCAGATTTTTTATGTTGTAAAAGCAAGAATATGCAGCTTATCACTGAAGAATGAACTGGTGATTCACCATTGAGCCCACTCTCAGATTCTGTGCTGAAGTTTGCTCGTTTGGCTCCACTTTGGTGTAATCACCCTGTTTGTCCGCAGTTTTGGAAGTGTCCTTCTGGGATAGTATCCTCTCGTTTGAAGGTTTTGTACAATTGAGTTATCCCCCTTATTCATTTCTCTGGGTGAAAGAAATAAGTTTTCCTGTGGAATCTTGTAGGAATGCAAAACTTCTATCTGTTCTGACTCTACCTACACTTCAACTATTAATGCTGTCTTGGACATGATGTGTTCATGATGTGTTTTGCTTAGGAAAGAGGACTTGTTTTTTTCTAGAGACAATGGTTGTAAGAGGTACTCATCATGATGTTTTTTTCCTGTCTGAATCTTCTTTATTGCAGAGGCTATTTATTCTATACCCACCCCAAGGAATGGGAAAGATGCTGGTTGCTCATGCTCTTGCTAATGAATGTAGCCAAGTTGACAGAAAAATATCATTTTTTATGAGGAAAGCTTTGGACTGCCTGAGACAATGGGTGGGTGAATCAGAACGTCAACTTCGCTCATCATTTGAACAGGTAAGGTTGAAATTTACAATGTATTCTGTTCGAGTTGAAACTGTCAAATTTATGGTCAACATTTTTAAGTAGAACTTGCTCTTGTTTTTGTGTTTTGTTAGGTGGTGGTTGTTTGTTTGTTTTTTTTTTCCCACTAAAATGGAAATGACAGTACTTCCTTTTTCAGTGACGCCATAGTTTGGATCAGGGGCTTGAAATTGAGTTGTGTGAGGAAGGAACAAAACGAGAAAACCTTCCAAAGCAAGAAATTACCTCCCACCAAAACAGCCGCTGAAAAGTCTGCAGGAGGCAAGAGATGATGGCTTTGGATGAGAGGGAAACAGATACAGGCTGGAAACATGGTTATTTAACTTCATAAGGGATTCTTGCTTCCCAAAGCTGTAATTGAATTAAGTTCTTAATTTTTTACTTTTGTTTGTTTTTTAATGGTAGTGAAAAAGCTGTAAAAAGTACTACTATGATTTGTTTCCTGTTGCCCAGTAAAATTGGGTTGACACAAACTGCCATCTTCTGTTAGTCATGACAGATACTCTGTGAGCTGTATAAGTAGAAGTCCCAGATGCTAAAGTGAAACATCAAGTTTAGGTGACATTCCAACCATAAAGTTTTTGAGCATTTTTTCTTTAAATACTGCGGTTTTACTCTGTGTTTTCATTCTAGGCCTATCAGATGTGACCTTCAGTTATTTTCTTTGACGAGAAAGGTGGCCTCTGTGCAGTCCAGCAAACAAGACCAAACTCATAGGTACTACATTTTTGCACCTACCTAAAATCTGCTTGATCTTTGGGGAATAAAAAAAAGGATGATGGCATGTTTAATTTACTGTGAGCACATTAATTTATCTTGAAAACTGGTAACTCAATGCCACTAAATTTCAGGTGATTTTAAACAACAGTTGAAAACAATACTCTAAGCCCGATACCAGCTCTTGGTCTGTGTTAACTTACCTATATATATTTGTTGTTGTTGTTGTTGTTGTTGTTGTTGTTGTTGTTGTTTTTTATGGCTTAAAATGAGTCCTGTCCTTAAAAAACTTGTCCTTTTTGACTACTCATGGAAGAAAGTCATGTGGAATGTAAGAAAGTTTACTGAACCAGTAACTAAAGATTATGTTTTTCTGTTAGTTCCATTGTCTCAACACTTCTGACGCTTAAGGATGGCATAGACAACAGAGGGGAGATTGTGGCAATCAGAGCCACCAACAGACCAGATTCTATAGATCTTGCGGAGACCAGGACGCCTTGACAGAGTTCCTCTTCAACTTGCCAAATAAAGAGGTGAGAACTTCAATTCAATGTTAATGCTAATGTGGCAAAGTCCAACTTTATAGAAAAAAAAAATTACAACGTGAACGAAAGAGTGATATGTGGAGACACTGTGTCATACTGTGGAGGGCAAATCAGGTACTGAATATATATGGTCAAGATGATACCACCAAGTAGTTGTATAATCAGATCTTTGATTCCCAATGGTGTTCCCATTTGCTTGATTATTTAATCCACTTAGGTGCTTTCACCTTGAAGTTGTGTTCTTGGTCTCAATATTTCATTTATGAATGGATAGGGGACATATTTGCATTTGATTGCTCCCTGGATCAGTGGTAGTAGTTTGAGCCATAATTATTTTCTTCTTTATAGTAATTGAAGCAGCCTGAAAGATAGCGCTAGAAGTGCTTTCTGTGAATTTACTGACTGAAAAGCAAATTTGATGAACTAATGAGACTGTCACAAAGAAATTTTGCTCAATCTTAGAGAAGTTTTTTGGAGAAAAAAGATCTGTTTCTGGATAAATTTTTATTACTGTCTTTTCCTCTGGGTCACTAGGTCTCATATTTTGCAAACTTATTATGGGAGCTATAAATGCCTTTTCTTTCATTGCAGGTTCCTAGAAAAAGTTCAGTGTAACAAATCTAGAAATACTGGATTTCCTGGTTGAAAATGTGGACTGTATATTAAGTAACTGTACGATACTTGAAAGTTTAGCAAATAAGAAAACTGTGCTAATATATGAGGGGTTTTGAGGGAGGGTTGTTCTTTTTTGTTGTTGTTGTTGTTGATTTTTGGTTTGTTTGCTTTTGTTAGTATTTTTAAGCAAAACTTAGGACAAGCTAAAATGCAATGATTTTGTTTCCAGGCTAGAAAAGAAATTTTCAAGATTCATACTTGTGACCTGATCCCTAAGCCACCGGACCTGTTGCTCGCTGAGCAAGCTGAGAAATGCATTGGTAAGACTGAACACAAAATGGATTAATGCTTGTGACTAAGTTCTAAAGAATCTTAGCTTGTACGAGGCAGTACCCAAGCTCTTGTGCCTTGCTGCACAACTAGTCAGTGAGACAGCTGGCATGCCTTCGTATCAATCAGCATTAGAAGTTTTCATCTATTTTTGTTGTCAATCCTCTTGTCTGAGAACACTGAATAGTTTTGGGGCATCTTCCTCAAGAGTATAGTTTTGATGAGCAGTCTGCTTCAGCTTCATAAGCACAGGATAGCAGGCAGTGAGCAACATAACAAAACTTCCTTGCAGAGCAGTAGCACTTTCCAGTCCCTGATAACTTGTTTGGTTTGGGCTTTATTAATTCTTTAAATGTTGCGTATTGTAAACCTGGGCCTTGACTGATGTAACATGTGGTTTTTGTTTATTAGGCTACTGTGGTGCAGATATAAAATCCTTGTGTACTGAAGCTGTGCTGTGCTCTCTGCATCAACACTATCCTCAGATCTATGCAAGGAGGGAGAGATTGTGACTAGACGTTAATTCTATGAAAATAAAAGCAAAGGGTATTCTATGGCTCTGAAGGAGGTTGTTCCAGCATCAAACAGGATTGTGGCTTCACCTGGACATGCACTGTCACTCATTTTTAAGACACTTTTTGAAAATTGAGTAGTGAATATTTTACAAGCTGTGCAGAAGATATTTCTGCATGCAGAGCTTTTAGCTAAAAATAACCAACTTTCTGAATTTGTGTTGCCACCTTTTGCCCTTCTGTTTTCCAGGACTGTTAAGCCAGTAGTGAATTCTGTAACAGAAAGAAAACTGAGAAATGGCTTGTTAAAACACCTTGAGAAGAATTCAAATGGTGTCTTTATTTGTTACCATTAAGCCACTAAGTTGTGTTATCTTCTGGTATTTTAATGTGGAAGTCATGTAAGCTCACGGTTGGAAAGTTAGATTATGTTGTCACAGTCGGGTCCGTTATTTTTCTCAATTTCTCTTGCTGTGCTGTCCAGAAAATGTTCTGTCCTTTTGGGCAAAGTTAACTCTCAAGCATCTTTGATTTCAGCCAGTAAAGGTACAGGTTTACTGTAGTGGGAAAAAGGCAAATGCTCCTTGCATATGTATTTCCTAGGAGAAAAGCAAGATTGCCAGGCTAT
This sequence comes from Aythya ferina, assembly GCF_964211825.1. Lineage (NCBI taxonomy): Eukaryota > Metazoa > Chordata > Aves > Anseriformes > Anatidae > Aythya > Aythya ferina. The sequence continues at coordinate 961,754 of NC_140328.1, forward strand.
TAGGTCACAATCTTGCTTTAGTAAAGAATAGGAAACGTAAGGGAAGAAGATGAAACAATTAGAATGACTGAATAACTGGAAATCTTACATGTATTTAATGTACTGCTGTCATTTAACCAATCCAGTTGTGTGCTGCTTTAGATACGGCCCATGTGGTTCAGTGCCCACACATATTTTTTTTCTAGAAAAGCTGTTCTGCTCCTTTCTTGCTATATTCTCCAGTAACTAGGGCCACATTTTAGCTAAACTTGACAGATGTAGAGATCTCTCAGGCACTTAAACTTGAGACCTTCTGAAGACTGGTGTATACAGGAAGTGATGAAATCCAGATTGGTGTGTGCTGGGAAAGTTGCTGTGCTCCCCATTTGAGGTAGCAGACCAGTTGTTGTCTATGTATTCGGTTAGACGGTCCGTGTGTACGCCTGAGGAGTCATTACTTGCCCCATCCAAATGAATAGCTGACATGATAGAGATGGGCAGGATTTCTTAGGGGGAAGTATGGTACAAGATTGTAAGAGAAAGGGCTTTGATAGTCTTGCTGATCACAGAAGAGCTTATTGCTGGAATATGGAGATTTTTTATTTATTTATTTATTTATTTTGGGGGAGGGGGAGAGGGAGGAAGTGTATAGGAAAAGTACTTGGAACATCTATGTGTCTATTCAGCACCTCATTTCTAAACTTGTTTTTCTTATGACTCTTGTTCTAGGAGCGCTTACTACAAACTGACATCATGTTGGCCCCACCTGCTAATAGTAGGAAAAGTGGGATATGGATGTGGTTTCTTATTTGGCACCTGCAGCGTTGCATTCTTTGGAGAAGTTTCCCATTCACACCCTGGACCTATCCTTTCTGTTTACAATCATTGCACCACCAGAATAAGTATGCGGACAGGTATCTTTTTTCTTTTTATTCTCATAGGATTCATTGACTGTATGCAAAGGATCGATTGAGTTGCAAGTAAGGAAAGCAAAATTCATTGGTACTGGAAGTGGCCTTGTCTTCATGTGCTGTTATGTTTGCTTCTGTCTGAAAATCCACTTTTCTTTTAGATAAAACCATAAACAATCTGGATGTTTTAAACATCCACATTTTCCATACCAAATGGAGGATGTTGCTAGCAGCTCAGAAAGCAGGGAGGTGCTGCTAATAGGCCTCTCTATGTGGAAAGAAATGCTGCTCATCTCAGTGAGATCCAGAAAGTAGTTTTCATTATAGAATCATAGAATCATAGAATATCCTGAGTTGGAAGGTGTTATAAGTTGCCCCCTTAATTAATTTTCAGAGAGCATTGCATTAATAATAGAAAGGAATTTATTGAGTAAGCAACAGTAAGCAAAACAGCGCTGGGCGGCCGGGGAGTCTCGGCTCTGCCAACGGCACGCACCTCACCCCCGCCAGGGTCCCTTTTTATATCTTGGTAATTCTGGGATTACGCAGCACATCCTGGTATATTCTGCGACTGCGCGCACTGTTGCTAGGGGGTCGTCTCTGTCCCTCTGGTGGTCGTGAAGATGAAGGCCGTAGTCTTCCTCAGCGTTGTGGCTCAACTTCTTTCTTTATTTGGTCATGTTGGCCCAGCGTGAGACAGGAAGGCAAGATGTTGATACACTAGTTTAACAACTTATCAGGAGATGATGGTTACATGAACTTTGCAGCAGTGTTTTTTTAACAAAAGAGGCTACTGAGATGCAGAAGGAGAGAAGGGGAGGGGGTTCTCTTTTTTGTTACATTAAGCAAAAGAATTTTCATAGTGTCTAGCCAAGCATTATACAGCTCCTTACTTCAGCAGGGAGTTTTCACAACTCCCGTTCCTCAAACAGAACTCCTTGTTTTTATAATACAAAAGACAATGAACAAACATTTATTGTGTATTACAGCTTTTATAATACAAAAGACAATGAACAAACATTTATTGTGTATTACAGAAAGGACCCTTAAGGATCATCAAGTCCAACTCTTGACACCGCACAGGTCTACCCAAAAGTTCAGACCATGTGCCTAAGTGCACAGTCCAATCTCTTCTTAAATTCAGACAGGCTCGGTGCAGTGACCACTTCCCTGGGGAGCCTGTTCCAGTGTGCAACCACCCTCTCTGTGAAGAACCCCCTCCTGACGTCCAGCCTAAATTTCCCCTGCCTCAGCTTAACCCCGTTCCCGCGGGTCCTGTCACTAGTGTTAATGGAGAAAAGGTCTCCTGCCTCTCGACACCCCCTTACGAGGAAGTTGTAGACTGTGATGAGGTCTCCCCTCAGCCTCCTCTTCTCCAGGCTGAACAGGCCCAGTGACCTCAGCCGTTCTTTGTACGTCTTCCCCTCAAGGCCTTTCACCATCTTCGTAGCCCTCCTCTGGACACTTTCCAACAGTTTCATGTCCTTTTTATACTGTGGTGCCCAGAACTGCACACAGTACTCGAGGTGAGGCCGCACCAGCGCAGAGTAGAGCGGGACAATCACCTCCCTTGACCTACTAGCGATGCCGTGCTTGATGCACCCCAGGACACGATTGGCCCTCCTGGCTGCCAGGGCACACTGCTGGCTCATATTCAACTTGCTGTCTACCACGACCCCCAGATCCCTCTCTTCTAGGCTGCTCTCCAGCATCTCATCGCCCAGTCTGTACATGCAGCCAGGGTTTCCCCGTCCCAGGTGCAGGACCCGGCACTTGCTCTTATTGAACTTCATGCGGTTGGTGATCGCCCAGCTCTCCAACCTGTCCAGATCCCTCTGTAAGGCCTTTACGCCCTCATTTGAGTCCACAACTCCTCCAAGTTTGGTGTCATCAGCAAACTTGCTCAAAATACCCTCTATTCCTACATCCAGATCGTTTATAAAAATATTGAAAAGTACCGGCCCTAAAATGGAGCCTTGAGGGACCCCACTGGTGACCGCCCGCCAGCCTGACGCAGCCCCATTTACCATAACCCTTTGGGCCCTGCCCGTTAGCCAATTGCTCACCCATCGTATGATGTTTTTATTTAGCTGTATGGTGGACATTTTGTCCAGTAGGATCCTATGGGAAACCGTGTCAAAAGCCTTGCTGAAGTCCAAAAAAATCACATCAGCTGGTTTCCCTTGGTCCACCATACGGGTGATCTTATCATAAAAGGAAATCAGGTTAGTTAGGCAGGACCTACCCTTCACAAACCCATGCTGGCTGGGACCAATGACTGCTTTGTCCCCCAGGTGCGCCTCAATAAGTTCGAGAACCAACTTCTCCATGATTTTACCAGGCACTGACGTGAGACTGACAGGCCTGTAATTGCTAGGGTCTTCTTTCTGACCCTTCTTGAAAATCGGCAGAACATTTGCCAGCTTCCAGTCTACTGGGACCTCTCCAAATTCCCAGGATCGTTGAAAAATAATTGAAAGAGGTTCCGCGATGACGTCCGCCAGCTCTTTCAGCACCCGGGGATGAATCCCATCCGGACCCATGGACTTGTAGGGATCCAGGTGGAGTAGCAAATCCCGCACACGTTCAGGGTCAGTTGGGAGTTTGTCATCCCCACCGTCCCGGTCCTCCAGCTCAGGGCACCCTGGGTCCCGAAGCCCATCATCGGCATTGAAGACAGAGGCAAAGAAGGCATTAAGCGTCTCTGCTTTGCCTATGTCATCGTCTGTGAGGAGACCTTCCCTATCAAGGAGCGGCCCTATGTATTCTTTAGTTCTCCTTTTTCCATTTACATATCTAAAAAAACCCTTTTTATTTTCTCTCACAGACACAGCCAGCTTCAACTCTAGCTGTGCTTTGGCCACACGAACTTTCTCCCTACAAACACGAACAGCATCCCTGTATTCTTTCCATGATGCCTGGCCCTCCTTCCAGTAGCGAAACACTCTCTGTTTCCGCCTAATCTCCATTAGAACGTTCCTGGTCAGCCACGCCGGCCTCCTGCCCCGCCTGCCTGACTTGCGATATTTAGGAATTGCCTGATCTTGTGCTTCTAGGAGGCATCGCTTAAAGAGTGACCAGCACTGGTGGACATCGAGGCCTTCATTGTCTCATAAGACTGTGCTCCCAGTAAATGGCTCTGTATCAGACTGCATGTCATGTACCTTTTGTAGCCTTGTTTCTTATTCTGTTTGTAGAGCAACCAAGGTTTGGGGGCTTCTGTTTATTTTGTTTTTACATGTACATATACAACTTGTGCCGTTGCAGTCTGTGCAATAAAAGCATTAAAATTCATAAAATTTGCATCTGCACACTGATGCTTTTAACTTGAAAAAATAAACATAAACAGATTTGGTGTTTTTACATTTAGGCAGGAAATCCTTTTTGTTGTTTGGCATCACTGTCTTAAAATATGTTTACCTTTAGTAAAAACATTTGAGAGCCACACAAGTAAGGACAGACCCGCTACATGACTGTATCGTTATGTCTTAACAGGCTATTCTACGTGGTTTAGTTTTCTCATCCAAGCTTTCCTTTTCACTAGCTGATCCAAAAAGCTCATAAGACAGCACCAACCATAATTTATGTCCCAGATATCCATTTGTGGTGGAACAACGTTAGACCTGCCTTGAAACTTACTTTTCTAACTCTACTACATTCCAGCATTTTCTCCAGTTTTGCTGCTTGCTACATCTGATGTGTGTCACTCAGATCTTCCAGAAGAGGTATTTCTGTCAATACATTGCTTCCTATTTCTTCAGTTTCTTGTTAATTTAGGAATGCTTTCAGCATCAAAATGCTGTGCTTTCTTAAATGCATACTGTTATTATTCAGCCACCCTAACAAATATCTTAAAATTTGCTTAGAGAAAAAGAATGCTGTGAAAGCATTTACTTAAGGTTTTTTCTCAGTCAAGCAAGCAACTTTGACCCCCTGTCATGCATGCAATTAGTAAATTCACTTAAGACAATAATTCTGATGGCTACAAAGTGGCTTAGTCAAGAATATGCAGTGCTTGAAATGTAAATGACAAAAAGATATTTTGACTGAAGAGAGTTCTTCTGACAGTCTGCAATTTCATGCTCTGCTGGGTAAACTGCTAATAATGCAATTTGTTAGAGAATTGAAAAGCTATAATAAAAAAGTCAGTTTCTTTCTTCATATAGGCCAAAGCTTTCCGAGCTGGAAAGCTGAGTTCCAATTTCTGCTCAAGTAACTTTGAAATCAATTTTTAGTTGTATTCCTAAACAAACTGTAGTAAAAGTACATGCATAACTCGGTTGACTTCTGAGAGTTTAAATTAAAGGAAGGTGTTCAAAACAGGAGCAGGCTGTTCTCATTCTGGTTATTTGTCTCAGTTATTGGGGGAGAGAATGGGTCTTACCTAGATGTGTTTATTGTCAACTGCTTTGAAAGTGCTAACATTTCTACAGAAGTTTTTATGCTGGCTATAAATTCCTTCTAAAATAAGTATTGAAATTGCTTACCTACCTTTTGCGACTAGAAAATGAATAATGGAGGAAACCCGAGAAGTACTAGCTACTTCAGACACCTAATATTTTGTACAGAAATAAAAACTCAGCAAAAAACCCTCACTTGTCTACTGAAGCCTTTCTCTTCCTTCTATAGCCATAAAGGTTCTAACTAAAGGACAGCAAGGTAAGTAAATACAAAGTAAGTGGTCTTGGATATGGTGAATGCCATTACTTTATCAGTGTATTGTACAATCCCTTCATTGAGATGTAATTCTACAGCTGTTTCTTAGAGATGATATTTGAACGTGCCATGTTACTGTTTAACCTCAGGAAACATAAAGAGTGTACATGTATTCAAAAGATCTCGTGCTCTTGTAAAGTTGTTTTTTGTTTGTTTATTTTTTTCCCATTGTTTTCTTCAGAAACTGTTGCACACTGTCATTGAGCTAACTCAGGGATCTGACATATTTCACTTGGAAAAAGTATATGGCATGATTAATTAACGTATTTACAAACACTGGGAAGACTATGACAAAACCGATTTGGTAGAGGTAATTTTTCTTTTTGTTCTATAGCATTTTCTGTCACTGTTACGCAGTATTTGTGCATTCGGGCTATCATGGTTATTTAGCGTTGCTCTTTACTGCTTAGTTGTCTGTGCCCAGACAACAACAAAAGTCAGACTTTCTCGTTTCAGTCTGGAAAATGTTTGTCTGTATTGCAAAACCATTGCTATATTTGGCATAATTGTTGGCAGTTTCAGCAGGAGAAAGCTTGAACTTGAAGGCAATGGGTCCACCCACACAGCCTTTTCAAAGCAGTTAACCTTAGTCTGTCAGTAGTTTTTCTTGAGAACCATTTTGGGGCTGGGAGGGCTATGAAGGGAAGGTGCTTTTCTAACACAGAGGCACCCAGGCATGTCTCTGGAGTACCCAAGCATCTCCTTTGTGCACTGTAGCATCTCCTCAAGGCACACAAACACCACCGGGGGCATCCAGGCATCTTCCTGGGGACACCCAGTGCTTCCCTGTGGTCCACAAGCACCTCCCAGGGGGACACGAGCTTGTTTCCAGAAAAACAGTGCTTCTCACCTGAGGAAACATCTCCCCGAAGCATCCAAGCATCGTTATTGAGTACTCAGCAATCTTGTTGGAGCACCCAAGCATCTCAACAGGACAAACAAACGCCTGCCCAGGGAACTCAGCAATACTCCTGGAGCACTCAGGACCCTCCCTGGAGGAGACAAACTACTGTGCAGTACTCAGGCACATACTGGGGCACCCAAGTATCTCCCAGGGGAATAGGAGCATCTTCCTAGGGAGCCCAAGGACATTCCCAGAGCACACAAGCAGCTCCCTCCCCAGGGCACATAAGCAAATTCTGACTGCACCCAAGGTTCTCCCCTCAAGGACCCTGAGTGACCCACTCAAGGTCACTCAGGCATCTCCCTGGAAGTCCTAAACCATCTTGGTGGAACATGCAACTAGCTTTCTGGGCACACCACCCGTCTTTGTTGACCTGCAAAGCATCTCCCCCAGGAATCCAACACCTTCCTGGAGCACATGACTGGGGGTAAGCTCAGGGTAAGCAAGCACCTCCCTTGACACCAAAACCTATCCCTGGAGAACCCGTGCCTCTTCCTGGAATAACCAGGGATCTCCCCAGGGTACCCAAGCATCTTCCTAGCGCACCCAAAAACTTTCATATCACCGCTTGGGCTGAAGGTCTGCAACAGCATTTCTGCAGCAGACACTTGGTTCCCCTTGTGCTGTGGGGGCTGCTCAAAGCCAGCCCCTGCTCAGGCTGCAGCAGCACTTTGGCCATTGCTCACTCACCTCCCTGCTCTGCCCTCTGCCGCCAGTGGCTTCTATCCCAACTGAGGCCTGTCTGCACCCCTGGCCCTTTTTCACAACTGGGCTGCCATGTCACAGCCCCACTATGACACCTTGGTGACACATGCACCTCTGCTCCCCCGCCTACTGTGACACCTGGGTGACACAGGCAGCGCTACCCTCCTGTCCACTTTGACACCTGCTTGACACAGCCACAGCTGCTCCCCTGCCCCACTAGGACACCTCAATCAGACAGCCACCAATGCCCTCCTGCCCACTGGGACACCACTCAGTATCTATATCTTTGAACTCAAAGGTTTGTCAGTGACAGTTAAATTTAAAAGAATTTGACAGATTCACCCCCAGAAAAACAAAACAAAACAAAAAAGTTCTGGCAAATTCCATAAACCTCACTGGTAATGAAGAAGAAACAATTCTTGAAGTTTTAATCAAAAGTGATCGTGGTTGTATTTCGTTGTGTGTTTCTTGTCCATATTTAGCAAGCCTTTAATTTTTCGAAAGTTTAAAGTTGAACACATATGCTTTCCTCTTTCTCTAGCTTGGATAGTTCTCTTATAAAAAGATCTATTTCTAGCTGCTTTCTTTACTCTTCTGTTAAGAAGGATCCTCATGGTTTGTGTCTTGTCCTTGTCTCTATATTTGCTTGGTCAGGTCCGTGTCTCAACACTTCTGTTTATTATCATAGAATCGTCGAATCGTTTAGGCTGGAAAAGACCTCTGAGGTCTTCTGAAGTCCAAGCACTAACCCAGCGCTGCCAAGTCTACCACCAAACCACATCCCCAAGCACCACATCTACACAACTTCTGCATAGCTGCAGGGACAGTGACTCAACTGCTTGTTGTCCTTCTCTGGACATGCTCAAGCACGTCCATGTCCTTCTTGTAGTGAGGGGCCCAAAACTGAACACAGTATTCGAGGTGCGGCCTCACCAGAGCTGAGTACAGGGGCACAGTCACTGTCCTCGCCTTGATGGCCGCACTGTTTCTGATCCCAGCCAAGATGCTGATGGTCTTGTTGGCCACCTGAGCACACTCATGTCTCATACTCATCTTGCTCATTATTTTTTTTAATGCCCCTTCAAATTCCTACTTCAGTTTAGAACTGCTCAGTCAGACCGCCTTGTGTGAGTCAGCATCCCCATGTTCTGCCCCGTTCCTTATCAATTGGCACAACTGACCAGGTCTGGCTCCCATCACGGTCTTCCTTATCAGAATCCCTTGGTGCACTGGAAGAGGCCCTTAACCAGATACCCTGGAAGGACAGACCCTCTACTTCTGCGTGCCCTTACACAAACCACCCAGGAGGCTTTGGGAGCTCCTTGATGACATCTGGCTGACACGGGTGACTGAGGAGCCAGTGAGGTGAGGTGACCTGCAGGACCTCATCCTTAGAACTCCAAATGAAATGCTCAGGGATTTGAAAGAGGTGAGAGGGTAGAGTTGAGGATGCTGAGAGAGGGGACCAAGGCAAAGCAGAGGAGTTGAGGTGAGCAGGATCTGCTGAGGGACCTGCATGGAGGATTCCTTTGGGATATGGAATACTGGAAGGGACTTTAAAGATTCTATAAATGCAACAGCCGTGCCTTGGGCAGGGATACCTTCCACTAGATCTGCTTGCTCAAAGCCCTGTCCAACCTGGCCTTGAACACTTTCTGGGATGGGGCATCCACAGTTTCTCTGGGCAGCCTCTTCCTAGGACTCATTATCCTGATAAGAAAAGAATTTCTTCCTCATACCTAATCTAAATCTACCCTTCTTTGGGATTCAAACCATTTCTCCTTGGTCTATCGTCTCCTCGTCAAGCTCATGAATGGTCCAACCCGACACACAGGAAGTAACCAAAGGTGGCAGGAGGCTGGCATGAATGAGAAGGGACTCCTGACCAGGAGGGGATGATGGGGCAAGCTCCTGGCTAGACAGAGGGTCCAAGTCCAGCTGCTGGAGGGGTGCATATTGTATGTGTGTCTGTACAGGTGCATGTTTTCCCAGAAAATACCCTAGCAGAGAACATGCCCAACATTCATTCCGTTTGGTCCTGGCTTTGCTTGCTTTGTAGTGTCATTGGGTGTTTCAGAGATGGTTCTCATGGTAATTCCTGCCCTGGTCAGAATTTCCTCAAAATGAGTACCTCTTTCAGTGCCTGTAGAGTCCTGACACTCCTCATGCTGTTATCCTATGAGCAACACGACCATCAGGGTGAGCTATGTGGATCCAACCATGAATAGGTGACAAAACGGAGCTTCAGTGCAGGGGGTATTGACCTTGGGAATCTCCAGCCTTCAGCCAACAGAAACCCCTGAAGCTGGCAAGGAGACGTGGCCGGTGCTGCACATGGGGCAGAATACCTGCATCCATCAGGGCAGGGTTGGACATGAGCTGCTGAGGGGGGACCCTGAGGAGAAGGCCTGGGTTCTACGAGGACACCTTAGGAGCCAGTGGGACATGCTGACAGGGAGCAAGGCCAGTTCCTTACAGGGCTGCACTAGGGGCAGCATGGGCAACCCGGATCACTTGAGTTATCCCCCCTTGGCTGAGTGCTGCTGTGGCTACCTCTGGAGCAGTGTATCTCAGGGTGCGGCTCCAGGTTTTGCAGGAGTGCAGAGAAACTGGAGAGTGTGGAAGGGAGGTCTGCCAATGTGGGCTTCAGGGCTAGAAGCACATGAAATGAACAGTTTGAGAGACCTTGTCTCCTTTGGCCCTGTGTTGTGGTGGCTCCAGGCAGTAGAGAAGTACGCAAAAACTGCTTGAGGGGCGGCTTCTGACATGTAGGTGCTTTTCTTCCTGGTAGGAAAGAGCATGAGAATGAATGAATATCACAAAATGCAGCTGCGAGCACTAAGACTGAGGTGGAGGAGAAAGGTTTATTGAAGGACAGAGGTCACCCAGAGCCACTGGCTTTGTGCTTCAAGGATTACTGAGGGCAGAGGGGAGCTCACTGGGGAGACTTCAGTACCACCGCCTCATCGTGGCACTGACTGGCTGTAGAGGGAGAGAGAGGAAGTGAAAGACTTAGAAAAGCACCTTCCCTTCATAGCCCTCCCAGCCCCAAAATGGTTCTCAAGAAAAACTACTGACAGACTAAGGTTAACTGCTTTGAAAAGGCTGTGTGGGTGGACCCATTGTCTTCAAGTTCAAGCTTTTTCCTGCTTAAACTGCCAACTGTTATGCCAAATACATCAATGGTTTTGCAATACAGACAAACATTTTCCAGACTGAAACGAGAAAGTCTGACTTTTGTTGTTGTCTGGGCACAGACAACTCAGACAACTAACCAGTAAAGAGCAACGCTAAATAACCATGATAGCCAAAATGCACAAATACTGCATAACAGTGACAGAAAATGCTATAGAACAAAAAGAAAAAATACCTCTACCAAATCTGTTTTATCATACTCTTCCCAATGTTTGTAAATACATTGATTTATCATGCCATATACTTTTTCCAAGTGAAATATGTCAGATCCCTGAGTTAGCTCAATGACAGTGTGCAACAGTTTCTGAAGAAAGCAACGGGGGGGGAGTGAAAAACAAAAAAACAAACAAACAAACAAACAAAAAAAACGAACAACAAATGGGCCAGATGGGATCCACCCGAGGATACTGAGACAAGAGGCGGAGGAGCTGGCCAAGCAGCTTACCATCATTTATTGGCAGTCCTTAGCTATCAGGGGAGGTCCCAGTCGACTGGCGGCTAGCAAACATGACGCCCATCTACAAGAAGGGCTGGAGGGCAGACCCGCGGAACTATAGGCCTGTCAGTTTGTCCTCAGTGCCAGGGAAACTTATGGAACAGATTATCTTGAGAGTCATCACGCAGCACTTACAGGGCAAGCAGACAATCAGGCCCAGTCAGCATGGGCTTATGAAAGGCAGGTCCTGCTTGACGAACCTGATCTCCTTCTATGACAAAGTGAAGCATTAGCATTAACATTGAAGTTCTTGCCTCTTAAAAATGAGTGACAGTGCATGTCCAGGTGAAGCCACAATCCTGTTTGATGCTGGAACAACCTTCTTCAGAGCCATAGAATATCCTTTGCTTTTATTTTCATAGAATTAACGTCTAGTCACAATCTCTCCCTCCTTGCATAGATCTGAGGATAGCTTCGATGCAGAGAGCACAGCGCAGCTTCAGTACATAAGGATTTTATATCTGCACCACAGTAGCCTAATAAACAAAAACCACGTTACATCAGTCAAGTCCCAGGTTTACAATACGCAACATTTAAAGAATTTGTAAAGCCCAAACCAAACAAGTTACCAGGGACTGGAAAGTGCTACCGCTCTGCAAGGAAGTTTTGTTATGTTGCTCACTGCCTGCTATGTCTCCTCATATCCCTCCATGAGCCTAGGAGATGTCCTTCTGTAGCCTTGTACTTGGCATTGCCCTTACCCACATTGCACTGATCCAGGAGGAGCCCTAAATCCCACTGGAGGGACAGGATCTCCCTTCCCAGAGGCTGGGCTCAGGGCCTGACTGTTGGACTTCATGGGACACACCAGGGTTTCCTCAGCATCAAGACCACCTTTACTTGGCCTGGTATCCCCATCATCACTGCTTGCACTTTTCTGCTCTAACAAGCCCATGGGGGGGCTTTGTCAGGAACGTCCCTCAGTGGGACTCATTAACGCCGTGAGAGGCTTTGGTGTTTGCATCTGTATTCTCTACTTGAGAAATGTCTTCTATTTCCTCTCAGTGTCTGAGGCTCCTGGGCTTTGCCCAAACCCACCGGGAGGGTCAGTAAAACGCCTTGGGCTGGGCCTGTGCTGCTGAGCTGGGACAGCTCATGGCATGGAGGGACGGAGCTCCTGGCAAGCAGGCAGCAATGCAGAGACACAGCTCTGTCCAGGTGTATCTCCTCTGCAAGGTGCAGCAGGGCTGGGGGCACTGCCTGCAGCAGGCATGGGAAAAAGAGAGAACTGGGAATGAGGTTCAGAGCATCCTGGGGGGAAATGCAGGGGAAGAGCTTGCTGGGGGAGAAATCTTCACAGCCACCTCCCCATGGTAGGTCTCTGGGTGCAGGGCAATGCCACTGTGCACCCCGCCAGGCTCTCCTCGAGCTGGCACAGCCCTCAGCCGATGGGAGCTGTCAGGAGGACGCTCGGTGTTGGAGTTGAAGGGCAAGCAGGGCTTGTGTGCTGCAGGGTCAGCATGCAGGGCCTGAGGGCTCCCTTCTCTTGGGGCCAGCTGCAGCTCTGAAGCTAGAGATGGAGACAGCGGTGTCCAGGGCTGTGGTGCAGAGCAGGGTCCCTGCTGTGCTCCAGGGGCTGTGTGCTGGGGCAGGGGCTCTGCTGCCTGCCAGGCTCAGCACTCAGCCTGCCCGGGGAGCTGCCCAGGGGCTGTGGTGAGAAGCTTTGAATGGAAGGATGCTCCCCAGCAGGGCAGGGCAGGATCCTGCTGCTGCCCAGAGTCTGCTGCCTGGGGCAGTCTGCTTACAGCCCCACACCTCTGCAGGGCATTGCACAGTAGAACTGCAAGGCAAGAGCTACCTGAAGGCAATGCAATTTCTACAGTCTCTGTTTCCATTTTTCTGACTGCGTGCTGAGGCAGAGGGATGGTAATGGAGTAGTAACATCTGTATTAGAGACTAAGGCTCCTTGAGCATTGCTGCCGCTTTGAGGCACCTTTATTGTTTCTTAAGGGATTATTTGACCTTCTCCTCATGTTCTGAGATCGGAGAGATGTCCTTGGCCTGTGGACTTCTCAGATGACTCCTGGTTCCCTTGTACATGATGCTGTAGACCAGGACTGCCTGCTGCAGAATCCACAGCACAGCCCCCTGCTTGTTGTAGCACCCTCAGAGCAGCAACCAGAGGTAAGCTAAGGAGCTGCAGAAAGCTCTTCCTGAAGTCAGTGATACAGTGTGGTGTTTGTGGGGTATTCTACGAGACATGCAATGGATTTTGGTCAGAGAAGAAATTAAATTTTGCACTGTCTTTGCTTCGTTTGGACAGGCTCCCTTGCTCAGAGATAGTAAATGTGTAACAGCAGCTCCATCACTGAGTTCCTCCTCCTGGCATTCACAGACACATGGGAGCTGCAGCTCCTGCACTTTGGGCTCTTCCTGGGCATCTATCTGGCTGCCGTCCTGGGAAACGGCCTCATCTTCACTGCTGTAGCTTGCAACCATGTCCTCCACACCCCCATGTACTTCTTCCTCCTCAACCTCGCCCTCCTTGACCTGGGCTCCATCTCCACCTCTATCCCCAAAGCCATGGACAATTCCCTTTGGGGTACCAGGGCCATTTCCTATGCAGGATGTGTTGCACAGATGTTTCTGCTAATCTTTTTCAATATTGCAGAATTTTCTCTTCTCACTGTCATGGCCTATGACCGCTACATTGCCATCTGCAAGCCCCTGCACTACGGGAGCCTTCTGGGCAGCAGAGCCTGTGCCACCATGGCAGCAGCTGCCTGGGGCAGTGGCTTTCTCCATGCTGTGATGCACACTGCCAATACTTTTTCACTGCCTCTCTGTAATGGCAATACCCTGGACCAGTTCTTCTGTGAAATCCCCAAGATCCTCAAGCTCTCCTGCTCAGACTCCTACCTAAGGGAAGTTCAAGTTCTTGCGGTTACTGCTTTTCTATTTGGGGTGTGTTTTATTTTCATTTTACTGTCCTACGTGCAGATCTTCAGGGCTGTGCTGAGGATCCCTTCGCAGCAGGGACGGCACAAAGCCTTTTCCACATGCCTCCCTCACCTGGCTGTGGTCTCCCTCTTTCTCAGCACAACCGTGTTTGCCCACCTGAAGCCCCCATCAATTTCCTCCCCTCCCCTGGATCTTGTTCTGGCATTTCTGTACTTGGTGGTGCCTCAAGCAGTGAATCCCCTCATCTACAGCATGAGGAACCAGGAACTCAAGAATGCCATGTGGAAACTGATGACTGGCAGGTTTTCTTGAGCAATATACTTCCTGCCTTCTTCTATAAGTCACTCATAATGTTTCTTATGGTAGGCGAAGCCTGTCCGTCTAACGTAATTGTTTTGTTTGTTTGTTTGTTTGTTTGTTTTCCTGTTGTATCCCATCACATGTTGTCCAGAAAGAAATATAATTCTTCATTTTGCTTCTGTATGTAAAGCAATTAAAGTATCCTTTCGTCTTATATCCTTCCTGAGACCTTTTCTGTGACTGCAGTGGCAGTGCCCATGTGCAGAGTTGGAGGAGAAAGTAGCCGTAGCCCAGCAGTACGGCCAGGGAGCACTAACTCTGGTCCATCCAGAGCTGCTCTCCTGCCACTGCCACCCTCTCCTTCTGAGCCCTGCTGGTGGTGTAAGGCCCAGCTGCTCCTGTAGCTTGATGCCAGAGCTGCTGTGCGGCTGTGCTGAGACTGCAGGCAGGGACAGGCAGTCGGCACTTGGGTGACACAACTGGCCTCCAAAACAGCATTTCCCCCTGTGGGAGGCAGTCAGAGGCAGGGCCTTGTCCATGTGCAGGGGAGACACAGGAACAGACAACCTCTGCTGCTGCTGCCAGCAGGCACAGAGGAAGATGATTGAGCACAAAGGCCATCAACTATCCCCCGGGGTGGCATGAAGGCCAGTGGGGCAGACATTGTCTACAGGTCCCTTCATCCTGAGAGTAACATCCATGGGGCATCTGCCTGAATAGCACAGAATAGGCCAGGTGGAAAGCACTGTCAGAGACTGACTAATCCAAAGTGTAAGACCTAAATGCAGCTCTTGTGAAAGGCCTGGCCACTCCTGTATCTTAGTGCTAGTGCTGTTGTGTGGCCATGCAGCAACTGGAGGCCAAAGTGCAAGACCTGAATGCAGCTCTGGGATGTGCCTCCTTGAACCTCCAAGGACCCTGTGACCATTCCTCATGCCTCGGGGCATCTTAGAAGAGGGCAGAGCAGGGTGATTCTCCACAGGGCTGAGGTGCCTCCCAGCCTCTGGCAGTGGCTGCAGGAGCCAGGGGGACCCTGCAAGTGTTGCAGTACACTGCCTGTGTGTGTGTGCAAGGCAGGGACTCGTGTCTCTGACCAGCCCTGCGTGGATGAGCAGTGCACGAGGCCAGCTCAGGTATGGGGACCTCCCAGAGCCCTGACATTATTCTGGGTGGTTGGCCCCAGTGTTGCCTTGATATTTCTGTCACCCTTCTTGCACAGGTTCATTGCAAGTATCCCTCTCTGCTATGTCATGCTACCCTGCCTTTCTGGACTGGTGGTGACAGCCAACCAGTGGCTGTTGGTGACAGCCAACATGGCTTCACTGAGGGCAGATCGTGCCCGTCAACTCTGGTGACCATCTCCAATGGGCTTACAGCATTGGTAGTACAACATCTGTTGGTACGTAGACAGTGTGATTGAGTGCAGTCTGAGTGAGTTTGCTGACGACGCGAAGCTGGGTGGTGTAGTTGACACGTGGCAGGGAAGGGATGCCATCCACAGGGGCCTTGACAGATTTGAGAGGGGTCTGTGAGAACCTCATGACATTGAAAAAAGCCAAATACAAGGTTCTGCAACTGGGTTGGGGCAATCCCAAGCACAAATGCAGGCTGGGTGGAGAATGGATAGAGAGCAGCTGTGAGGAGAAGGACGTAGGCATTTTGGTGGATGAGAAATTCCACATGTGCTGGCAATGTGTGCTTGCAGCCCAGAAAGCCATCCTGGGCTGCATCAAAGGGAGTTTGTCCACTAGGTCCAGGGAGCTGGTTCTATTTCTCTGCTCTGGTCCTATGAGACCCCACCTGGAGTACTGTGTACAGCACTTGGGCCCAAGCTCAAGGACACGGAAGTATGAGAATGAGTCTAGAAGAGGCCAAAAAGGGGATTGAAAGTCTGGGGCACCTTTTCAGTGAAGACAGGGTGAGAAAGCTGGTTCTCTTCAGCCTGGAGAGACCCTATAGCAGCCTTCCAGTACCTAAAGGAGGCCTACAGAAAAGCCGGGGAGAGACCTTTTGTCAGGGACTGTCATAATGAGATAAGGACTAATGTTTTGAAACTAAAACTAAAATGGTTGGCGACCTGCTACAGCACTTGGATGTACGCAATTCTATGGAGCCGGATGGGATCCACCCGAGGGTACTGAGAGAACTGGTGGAGGAGCAGGCCAAACCCCTTCTGTGGGTAGCACAAGCACCTAGAAGGGTCATTCAAGTCTGCATCTGTAGGCATGCAGGCATCCCCCAGGAGACACAAATGCCAATGTGCAGGCATCTCCCCACAGCACTCCACCATCTCCCTGGAGACAAACATCTCACAAAGTCACACAAGCATCTCCCTGGAGCACCCAAAATCCTCCCTGGAGAAACAAATCTTTCTCCCTGATCATACAAACCTCTTCCTTGGGCACAAAAGGGACTCTGCATGTCTGCCTTGGGAGGTGCTTGGATGCTCTGGGGTGATGCTTGACTGCATCAGGATATGCTTGGGTTCCTATGGATATCTTGGTTTCTCCAGTCAGATCTTGATTGGAGTGTGGTGGGGAGGCTGGTGGGTACTCCAATGGGGTGCTCGGGTGTTCCAGGGAAGTGATTTGTGCCACAGGGATATGCTTGGGTGACTTGGGGAGAACACTGGGATTGACTAAGGCAGAATCATGGGTGCTCCAGTCAGGTGTTGATATGCCCAGGCATTTGCTTATGTGCCCAGAGGAGATGCCTGAGCACCCTTGGAAATCCTTTTCTGCTCCTGTGGAATGTTTGAGACATTAAAATATTCATTCTTGAGTGCCCTGCAGTGATGCTTGGCTGCTCCAGGGAGATGCCTGGAGCTTTCAGGGACATTCAAGGTGCCTTGGATTGGTCCTTGGCAAGGTCCAGAAACTTGCTGGGGACTGCACAGGAAATTCTAGGATCCCCTAGGGACATTTGTAGGTGTTCCAAGAAGTTACTTGAGTGTTCCGGGAAGATGCTTGGATGCCCTGGTAAGATGTTTGTGTGCTGCAGGAAGGTGCTTGGGAACCTGGCGGAGATGCTCCTGTGTCCTGGGAAGATATCTGATTGCTCCAAGGGAGATGTTTGAGTGTTGTGCAGAGATGCTTGGTGCCTCAAGAGAGGTGCTGGTTTCCCTTGGGAAGATGACTGGGTGCCTTGTGGAAATGCCATGCTACCCCAAGGAGGTCCTTGGTTCCTCCAGGAAGATTCTTGTCTACCCTTTGGATAAGCTTGGGTGCTCTGAAGAGATGCTTGAGTGCCCCAGAGACATGTGGTGTGTCAGGCTGAGGGGCTTCAGGAGTCCATGGAGGTTTGTGGGTGACTCAGGGACATCCTGGGCATCCCAGGGAGATGTGTGTCTTCTCCTGAGAGGTGCTTGATGGCTGTAGGGAGGTTCTTGGGAGTTCCAGGGATGTTCATGCATGCCCTATGGAGTTGCTGGGGTGCCCATGAGTGGTGCTTTTGTGCCCCATGGAGGTGTTCGCTTGCTTCAAGCTCAAGCAAATCCCTGTATCCCACAATCATCTCACCTAGGTACTGAGGCATTTCCAAGGGAACTCAAGCATCTCCAGAACATTTCAGTTCAGAGTGATTTTCTTTGTGCAAAGACTGTGAATTTTCATGGACATTCCTGGGCAGACTGAGGTTTTTAGTGGGCACGGTGCTTTGTACAAGACATGGAATAATCTTATTTAATGTCATTGGCCTAACAGTACCAGAAATATTTTTTAAAAAGTCAATAAAAATGCAAAGAAAACATCAAAACAATACAAACAAAGGCAAAGTTCTAAGACATTGATACATTGTTCTCCATGGGAAGCCGGTCCCTCTCCATTGCTCAGTGCCTGTGTGCAGACAGGTCTGTGGGGAAAAGGGACAGGAGTTGGTGCAAAGGAGCTGTAACATGCAGCTGCAGACCTGAAAGGAGAAGTCTGATGGGAGGAGAAGTGCTGAAAGGCCCACGTGGCTCCTGAGAGAAACGGTGGGCTTGGGGAGGTGAGGAGCAAGGTTGCCCACAGAGTGTTTGGTCTCAAGGGACTGCTTTTCGAAGCTAACTAGGCCTCTTTAGGTGACCTTCTGGATCAATAGCAATGGCAGAGGTCAGGCAATTGAAATAAATCAATAAAGAATCTTACTCAAAGGGAAAACTCCCTTAGTACCAACTGCTCATTGAAATCTGCCTCATTCACCATCCTCCTGAAATCTCCTGAATTAGATGTACAAGCCCTGAAGCCTTGAAGGAACTGCTGGGCAGAAAGAGGGCACAAGAGCACTCTCTGCATTGTAATGAGCTGAAGTTTCTGGGAGTGTTAATTGGTCCCACTGGGGACCATTACCACCACTACTCCCCTATGGACTCGTTAGAGAAGAAAACAAGAGGCAGTGATGACAGACAAGCAAAGGCAAAGTAAAGGTGGCCCTGATGCTGAGGAAACCTTGATGTGTCTTATCAAAGCAAACACCAAGGCCCGACACCCAGCCTCTGGGAAGAGAGCTTCTGTCCCTCACACTGCTCTTCAAGGGGCAGTGGGATATGGGGGGTGTGATGGCAACTGAAGGACAACAGTACAACACCACTGCACCGGGCTGCAAGGAGGCCGCATAGTTCCAGTGCCAGAAGCACAACATGTCATCTCATAGGCTCTAGTGGAAGAGACAAGAGCCATAGCCACGGGGACAATGACCTCTGCTCTGTCAGGGCCTTCCAGCCCTTGTCAGTGCCCTTGGCCATCTCCCCACAGGTTGTCCTATTCAGTCCCATGCCTGAACCACCTCCCCTACAGCCTGGGAACATTCAATCTGCTTCCCCACCAGAACATCTCCCTACCCATACTAGGAACTCCTTGTCCTCACTGCCTTTGACTTGAAACACAAGCCATGGGCTGAACCAGACTCCCTCTGAAACACCACAGCACTGCCCTTGGAGTGGCATTTCTTTCTGCTCATCACCACGCTGGACCTCCAAAACAGCAGATTATGGTGGCTTTCCTTTCTCATATTCTTTTCCCCTTAGCCAAAATGTGCCATCATCTCTGAAAGCAGATTTCCAGCTCTCAGGAACTCCTACAAGTCTGCCCTGAGCCTGTGCTTCACCAGACCTTGGAAGCAGAGGTCTCTCAGCCTTCTCACACATGACCCTAGCCCTGTCTTGGCACACCTTCTCTGAACCCTCTCCTTTCCTCCCTATTCCTTCAGAATAGGAGTCCAACTCTGGAAAGCTCTCTTCCAGTTAGGGCCATACCAGTGTGGAGTCATGGAGGAATATAGGTCCCTTGCCGGGGTGGATACACTCTTCCCAGGGCAGCCCAATGTGGACATGACCATATCTGTGTTTAACACTGCTGGCTCATATGGCTTCCCTGGTTGTGCCCAGGCTCTTTTCCTCCAGGTTGCTCTTCCTGCAGTCCAGTCCAAGACTGCTGTGATGTATGGAGTTAGTCTGCCCCTGATGCAGAGCATCAGAAGATAGGAAAGAGATGCTCTCTTCTTCTTGGAAAACAGAATGAGATTCATTTGTGAAATCCCAGAGTTTCACAAGGTCCTCTGCAAGGAAGATTTAACCTGCATGAATGAGTCTTAGGTTAGGAACCATGTAAAGAAACTGAAAAAGTGATGAGCCCTGCCTGCCCTCCTCCTGCCATGCTCCATCAGGCAGCTGCAGCAGAGGGGACCCACAGCCAGCCCTTGTCTGGGCTCTGCCACCCACCCCTCCAGTGCCATCACTGCTGCCTTGGGGTGCTCTGTGATGCTCTGGATGACCTCACAAGGCCTGCTGGCCAGCACATCTACTGTTGGGCAACCAGGCCACACAGCAGCAGGGACCCCACTGCCATGGCCCTTCCAGCCCCCTCCCCTCAGCCCTGGCCTTGTCTCTGCTGGCAGGAGCAGCCTTGGGAGGCACTTGCAGCAAAGTGGGAGCTGAGATGGGGCTCTGTGGTGCAGAGGAGGCCCTATGCAGAAAATCTCAGGTTAAACAGCAGCCTTGCAGAGGGGGTCTCCATTTTGGTTGGGCACGGGAGGCTTCTGGCCACAAAGGGGCAAGGGATGGGTCAGCCACAACTTCTCTGGGCAACATGTTTCTGTGACCACCACCCTCAAAGAAAAGAGTTTCTTCCTTATATCTATTTTAAAGTACCATCATTTAGTTTTAAAACATTATCTAAAGGCCCCCTTTAGGTACTGGAAGGCTGCTATAGGGTCTCTCCAGGCTGAAGAGAACCATCTTTCTCAGTTTGTCTTCACTGAAAATTCGCTCTAGACTTTCAATGATTTTTCTGGCCTCTTCTAGATTCCTTGTAATTCTTCCATGTCCTTCTTGAGTTTGGGGCCCCAGAGCTGAACACAGTACTCCAGAAGGTGTCTCCTGGGAGCAGAGCTGAGGGAATCACCTCCTTCAACCTTTGGGCCAAACTTCTTTGATGCTGCCCAGAATACGGTTTGCTTTCTGGGCTGCAAACTCACATTGCTGGTGCAGGTTGAGCTTCTCATACACTAACACCCCAGGCCTTCACCTCAGAGCTGCCCTCCATCCATTCTCCACCCAGCCTGCAGTTGTGCTTGGGATCACCCCAATCCCATTGCAGGACCATGCACTTGGCCTTTGTGAACCTCGTGAGGCTCTCACAGGAAAATCTCTCAAGCCTGTCCAGGTCCATCTGCATATCACCCCTTCCTCCAGTGTATCGACTGCACCACCCAGCTTGGTGTCATCAGCATACTTGCTGAGACTGCACTCAGTCACACTGTCCATGTCACTGACAAAGTGTTAAGCAGTGCTGGTCCCAATGCTGACCCCTGAGGAACACCACTCTTTACTGATCTCCACTTGGACACTGAGCTGTAGACTGCAGCTCCTTGAGGGTGACCATCTAGTCAATTCCTTACCGACCAGGTGACCCATTCATCACATCCATGTCTCTCCAACTGAGAGACAAGGCCATCATGTGGGACAGTGTCAAATGATTTGCATTAGTCAAGGTTCATGAAATGAGTTGCTCTTCCCCTCTCCACCAATACTGTAAGCCCATCACGGAAGGCCACTAGACTTGTCAGGCACAATCTGCCCTTTGTGAAGCCATGTTGGCTGTCACAACCAGTTCAGAAGAAGGGTAGTGTGATTTATCAGAGAGAGGCATTTGCAATGAACCTGGGCAAGGAGGGTGACAGAAATATCACAGGAACACTGGGGGGTGTTTCTAGAGACCCACACAGAGAAATGTCAGGACTCTGTAAGATGCCCACATCTGAGCTGGCCTCATGCACTGCTCATCTACACAGGGCTTTTCAGAGACACAAGTCCCTGCCTTGCACACACACACACACAGGCAGTGTACTGAAGCACTTGCTGGGTCCCTCTGGCTCCTGCAGCCACTACCAGAGGCTGGGAGGCACATCAGCCCTGCAGTGCATCACCCTGCTATGCCCTCTTCTGAGATGCCCCATGGCATGAGGAATGGGCACAGGGTCCTTGGAGGTTCAAGGAAGCACATCCCAGAGCTGCATTCAGGTCTTGCACTTTGGACTAGATGGCCTCTGAAAGTGCCTTCCACCTGAACTATTCTGTGCTATTCAGGCAGTTGCCCAGTGGCTGTTTCTCTCAGGATGAAGGGACCTGTAGACAATGTCTGCCCCACTGGCCTTCATGTCACCCCTGGGGATAGTTGATGGCCTTTGTGCTCAATCATCTTCCTCTGTGCCTGCTGGCAGCAGCAGCAGCAAAGGTTGTCTGTTCCCGTGTCTCCCCTGCACATGGACAAGGCCCTGCCGCTGACCGCCTCCCACAGCGGCTCTTTGGTGGCCATGGGCTGCTCAGAGGTGCCCGGCCTGGCAGAGCAAGGAGCCTCTTTGGACTCTCTTCCTTGGGCACTTTCGGATATGACAGCAGCTCTGAAAGCAGACATGAGCCTTCAGGCACGGCCCTTTTAGGAGGGCAATGCTGTTCTGGAGGCCAGTTGTGTCACCCAAGTGCCGACTGCCTGTCCCTGCCTGCGGTCCCAGCACAGCCAGACAGCAGCTCTGGCATCAAGCTACAGGAGCAGCCGGGCCTTACACCACCAGCAGGGCTCAGAAGGAGAGGGTGGCAGTGTCAGGAGAGCAGCTCTGGGTGGACCAGAGCTGGTGCTCCCTGGCCGTACTGCTGGGCCTGACTCATTTTCTCTTCACCTCTGCACATGGCTACTGCCCATGCAGAAAAGGTCTCCCAAGAAAGATATAAGAAAATGTCACTTTAATTGGATAACATACAGAAGCAAAATGAAGAATTATATTTCTTTCTGGACAACTTTCATAAGAATAAAACTGAGAGAAAAATAATCAGAACAAGGACATAAGAGAGGCTTTGCTTATCAGGAGTACCTTTAAGAATGATTTGCAGAAATAGGCTGTCAGTTTATTGCTTATGAAATACAGCTGCTCATCAATTTCTGTACAGCATCCTTGAGATCCTTGTTCCTCATGCTGTAGATGAGGGGGTTCACTGCTGGAGGCACCATCGAGTACAGAACTGCCACAACCAGGTCCAGGGAAGAGAAGAAGATAGAGGGGGGCTTTAGGTGGGAAAACATGACTGTGCTGACATTTAGAGAGACCACAGTCAAGTGAGGAATGCACGTGGAAAAGGCTTTGTGCCGTCCCTGCTGCGAGGGGATCCTCAGCACAGCCCTGAAGATCTGCACATAGGACAGAGCAATGAAAACAAAACACCCACACACAAGAAAAGCACTAACCACAAGAACCTGAACTGCCCTTAGGTAGGAGTCTGAGCAGGAGAGCTTGAGGATCTTGGGGATTTCACAGAAGAACTGGTCCACAACATTGCCGTTGCAGAGAGGCAATGAAAATATATTGGCAGTGTGCAGCACAGCGTGGAGAAAGCCACTGCCCCAGGCAGCTGCTCCCATGGTGGCACAGGCTCTGCTGCCCAGGAGGCTCTCGTAGTGCAGGGGCTTGCAGATGGCAACATAGCGGTCATAGGCCATGACCGTGAGAAAAGAAAGCTCTGTTGAAAACAAAAAAACTAACAGAAATATCTGTGCAGCACATCCTTCATAGGAAATGGCCCCAGTACCCCAAAGAGAATTGTCCATGGCTTTGGGGAGAGTGGTGGAGATGAAGCCCAGGTCAATGAGGGCGAGGTTGAGGAGGAAGAAGTACATGGGGGTGTGGAGGTGGTGGTCGCAGGCTATGACGGTGATGATGAGGCCGTTTCCCAGGACAGCAGCCAGGTAGATGACTAGGAAGAGCCCGAAGTGCAGGAGCTGCAGCTCCCACGTGTCCGCGACTGACAGGAGGAGGAACTCAGTGATGGAGCTGCTGTTACACATTTGCTGTCTCTGAGCAAGGGAGCCTGTCCAGACGAAGCAAAGACAGTGCAAAATTTAATTTCTTCTCTGACCAAAATCCATTGCATGTCTCATAGAATACCCTACAAACACCACACTGTATCACTGACTTCAGGAAGAGCTTTCTGCAGCTCCCTGGCTTACCTCTGGTTGCTGCTCTGAGGGTGCCACAACAAGCAGGGTGCTGTGCTGTGGATTCTGCAGCAGGCAGTCCTGGTCTACGGCATCATGTAAAAGAGAACCAGGAATCATCTGAGAAGTCCACAGGCCAAGGATATCTATCTGATCTCAGAACATGAGGAGAAGGTCAAATAATCCCTTAAGAAACAATAAAGGTGATGTTGGTACGGTCTGTAGGCTGAGCTGTGTGAGGTGCCTCAAAGCTGCAGCAATGCTCTAGGAGCCTTAGTCTCTAATACAGATGTTACTACTCCATTACCATCCCTCTGCCTCAGCACGCAGTCAGAAAAATGGAAACAGAGACTGTAGAAATTGCATTGCCTTCAGGTAGCTCTTGCCTTGCAGTTCTACTGTGCAATGCCCTGCAGAGGTGTGGGGCTGTAAGCAGACTGCCCCACGCAGCAGACTCAGGGCAGCAGCAGGACCCTGCCCTGCCCTGCCAGGGAGCATCCTTCCATTCAAAGCTTCTTACCACAGCCCCTGGGCAGCTCCCCGGGCAGGCTGAGTGCTGAGCCTGGCAGGCAGCAGAGCCCCTGCCCCAGCACACAGCCCCTGGAGCACAGCAGGGACCCTGCTCTGCACCACAGCCCTGGACACCGCTGTCTCCATCTCTAGCTTCAGAGCCTGCAGCTGGCCCCAAGAGAAGGGAGCCCTCAGGCCCTGCATGCTGACCCTGCAGCACACAAGCCCTGCATGCCCTTCAACTCCAACACCGAGTGTCCTCCTGACAGCTCCCATCGGCTGAGGGCTGTGCCAGCTCGAGGAGAGCCTGGCGGGGTGCACAGTGGCATTGCCCTGCACCCAGAGACCTACCATGGGGAGGTGGCTGTGAAGATTTCTCCCCCAGCAAGCTCTTCCCCTGCATTTCCCCCCAGGATGCTCTGAACCTCATTCCCAGTTCTCTCCTTTCCCCATGCCTTCTGCAGGCAGTGGCCCCAGCCCTGCTGCACCTTGCAGAGGAGATACTCCTGGACAGAGCTGTGTCTCTGCATTGCTGCCTGCTTGCCAGGAGCTCCGTCCCTCCATGCCATGAGCTGTCCCAGCTCAGCAGCACAGGCCCAGCCCAAGGCGTTTTACTGACCCTCCCGGTGGGTTTGGGCAGAGCCCAGGAGCCTCAGACACTGAGAGGAAATAGAAGACATTTCTCAAGTAGAGAATGCAGATGCAAACACCAAAGCCTCTCACGGCGTTAATGAGTCCCACTGAGGGACGTTCCTGACAAAGCCCCCCCATGGGCTTGTTAGAGCAGAAAAGTGCAAGCAGTGATGATGGGGATACCAGGCCAAGTAAAGGTGGTCTTGATGCTGAGGAAACCCTGGTGTGTCCCATGAAGTCCAACAGTCAGGCCCTGAGCCCAGCCTCTGGGAAGGGAGATCCTGTCCCTCCAGTGGGATTTAGGGCTCCTCCTGGATCAGTGCAATGTGGGTAAGGGCAATGCCAAGTACAAGGCTACAGAAGGACATCTCCTAGGCTCGTGAAGGGGTATGAGGAGACATAGCAGGCAGTGAGCAACATAACAAAACTTCCTTGCAGAGCGGTAGCACTTTCCAGTCCCTGGTAACTTGTTTGGTTTGGGCTTTACAAATTCTTTAAATGTTGCGTATTGTAAACCTGGGCCTTGACTGGTGTAACATATGGTTTTTGTTTATTAGGCTACTGTGGTGCAGATATAAAATCCTTATGTACTGAAGCTGCGCTGTGCTCTCTGCATCGAAGCTATCCTCAGATCTATGCAAGGAGGGAGAGATTGTGACTAGACGTTAATTCTATGAAAATAAAAGCAAAGGATATTCTATATATATTTTTTACCCAGTACCCTGAGCTGGTGGAAGGGGATGGGGAGCAGGATCTGGCCCTCACTATCCACGAAGAAATTGTTGGTGACCTGGTACGGCACTTGGATGTGCACAAGTCGATGGGGCCGGATGGGATCCACCCAAGGCTACAGAGAGAAGTGGCAGAGGAGCTGGCCAAGCCACTTACCATCATTTATCAACAGTCCTGGCTCTCGGGGGAGGTCCCAGTTGACTGGCGGCTAGCAAATGTGACGCCCATCTACAAGAAGGGCCGGAGGACTGACCCGGGAAACTACAGGCCTGTCAGTTTGTCCTCAGTGCCAGGGAAGCTCATGGAGCAGATCCTCTTGACAGTCATCACGCAGCACTTGCAGGGCAAGCAGACAATCAGGCCCAGTCAGCATGGGTTTATGAAAGGCAGGTCCTGCTTGACGAACCTGATCTCCTTCTATGATAAAGTGATGCGCTGGGTGAATGAGGGAAAGGCTGTGGATGTGGTCTAACTTGACTTCAGCAAGGCTTTTGACACCGTTTCCCACAGCGTTCTCCTCAAGAAACTGGCTGCTCTTGGCTTGGACTGGTGCACGCTTCGTTGGGTTAGAAACTGGCTGGATAGCCGGGCCCAAAGAGTCGTGGTGAATGGAGTCAAATCCAGTTGGAGGCCAGTCACTAGTGGCGTTCCCCAGGGCTCGGTGCTGGGGCCAGTCCTCTTTAATATCTTCATTGATGATCTGGACGAGGGCATTGAGTGCTCCCTCAGTAAGTTTGCAGATGACACCAAGTTAGGTGTGTGTGTCGATCTGCTTGAGGGAAGGAAGGCTCTGCAGGAGGATCTGGATAGGCTGCACCAATGGGCTGAGGTCAACTGCATGAAGTTCAACAAGGCCAAGTGCCAGGTCCTCCACCTGGGGTGCAATAACCCCAAGCAGAGCTACAGGCTGGGAGAGGAGTGGTTGGAGAGCTGCCAGGCAGAGAAGGACCTGGGAGTGATGGTTGATAGTCGGCTGAATATGAGGCAGCAGTGTGCTCAGGTGGCCAAGAAGGCCATCAGCTTCCTGGCTTGCATAAGAAACAGTGTGTCCAGCAGGGATAGGGAGGTGATCATCCCCCTGGACTCTGCTCTGGTGAGGCCGCACCTCGAGTACTGTGTTCAGTTTTGGGCCCCTCGCTACAAGAAGGACATCGAGGTGCTTGAGCGGGTCCAGAGAAGGGCGACGAAGCTGGTGAGGGGACTGGAGAACAAGTCCTACGAGGAGCAGCTGAGGGAGCTGGGCTTGTTCAGCCTGGAGAAAAGGAGGCTCAGGGGTGACCTTATCGCTCTCTACAGGTACCTCACAGGAGGCTGTAGTGAGGTGGGGGTTGGTCTATTCTCCCACGTGCCTGGTGACAGGACGAGGGGGAATGGGCTAAAGTTGCGCCAGGGGAGTTTTAGGTTGGATGTTAGGAAGAACTTCTTTACTGAAAGGGTTGTTAGACTTTGGAACAGGCTGCCCAGGGAAGTGGTGGAGTCACCATCCCTGGAAGTCTTTAAAAGACGTTTAGATGTAGAGCTTAGGGATATGGTTCAGTGGGGACTGTTAGTGTTAGGTCAGAGGTTGGACTCGATGATCTTGAGGTCTCTTCCAACCTAGAAATTGTGTGATTCTGTGATATGGCTCTGAAGAAGGTTGTTCCAGCATCAAACAGGATTGTGGCTTCACCTGGACATGCACTTTCGCTCATTTTTAAGAGGCGAGAACTTCAATTCAATGTTAATGCTAATGCGTCACTTTGTCATAGATCAGGTTCGTCAAGAGGGACCTGCCTTTCATAAACCCATTCTGACTGGGCCTGATTGTCTGCTTGCCCTGTAAGTGCTACGTGATGACTCTCAAGATAATCTGTTCCATGAGTTTCCCTGGCACTGAGGACAAACTGACAGCCCTATAGTTCCCCGGGTCTGCCCTCCAGCCCTTCTTGTAGATGAGCGTCATGTTTGCTATATGGCATGATTAATCAATGTATTTACAAACATTGGGAAGACTATGATAAAACCGATTTGGTGGAGGTAATTTTTCTTTTTGTACTATAGCATTTTCTGTCACTGTTGCGCAGTATTTGTGCATTCTGGCTATCATGGTTATCTAGCATTGCTCTTTACTGCTTAGTTGTCTGTGCCCAGACGACAACAAAAGTCAGACTTTCTCGTTTCAGTCTGGAAGATGTTTCTCTGTATTGCAAAACCATTGTTGTATTTGGCATAACTGTTGGCAGTTTCAGCAGGAAAAAGCTTGAACTTGAAGGCAAAGGGTCCACCAACACAACCCTTTCAAAGCAGTTAATCTTAGTCTGTCAGTAGTTTTTCCTGAGAACCATTTTGGGGCTGGGAGGGCTATGAAGGGAAGGTGCTTTTCTAAGTCTTTCACTTCCTCTCTCTCCCTCTACAGCCAGTCAGGCATGGTAATACGTAGTAATCGTTCCATCCTTGGAGAGAAATTGAAGTATATAACAGGAGTTTGAGATGTCTTTCTACTCACACTCTAATCTCTTTTTAACTAGTATGCTTGAACATCTGTAATTTGGGAGATTGCTGCTTGTGCCAGATTTACACTAATGAGTCAAATTCTCTGGTCTCTTCCTGCTGCTTTCTGACTTGTCAGAACTCAGCAGAAATCTGCATGAGGCATCCAGAAGAAATCCTGAAGAAATGAGATCTTTTAGCTTGAGAACAGCTTTATTTATGTTATCTCAGGGCCTGTGAACTTCTCTAACTTAACTTTTAATACTTAAATTAAAAGTAATTAGCTTTCTTGGTTTTCCATTTCTTCCTTTAGCTTTAACAAATTAACTTCTTCAGGTTGTGGCTTTTCAGGAACTGTTTCTAACTCTTTCTAATTGTTGTGAAACCACTGCTGATACAGGTCCATATAGTTCATATCCTACTCTCTATTTTGGATGCATAAGGATGCATCTGAAGCTAGAAGGGGTTATAGGTCATTGTGATGGTGGTAGCACACTATTTGCTAAATATCACTAACTCTGTATTACAGGGTCTTTATTTTTATAGTAGTAGAAAGTGTTCTTAAGCTTTCATTTGTGCTTACTGCTAATTTGTCTTTGTTTTTCTTATTAGGAGATTAAGAAAGGAATCGCAGTCTTCTAGTATTACAAGGAATGGGATCTTCCACATACTTGATTTCTACTCTCCAAGGCACCCAAGTTTTAAAGCAGTGAAAAATAAGAAAAAACCATCATCCCAGGGCACCCAAGCACATACCCAGAGAACACAAGCTCCCCATTTGAGCGGCAAAGCATCTTCCCAGGGCATTCAAGCACCATTCTGGAGCACCCAAGCTTCTTGCTGAATGTGGTCTTAAACTAATAGAGGATTAATTTAATTTTGGAGGAAATTCTTCACACTGCCCACTGTGACACCTGGGTGACACAGCCACTGCTGCCCTCCTGCTCACCAAGGCCTCTCCTTTCAATACCCAACCACCTCTGTAGGACACAAAAGCTTCTACAGGGCTACTTGCTCAACTCCTAGGGACACCAAGAAAATCCTGGGAGCACCCGACTCTCTCCCCAACACACACTAACTTATTCCATGGGAAAGCAAGCACCTCCAAGAATGCCACACCGCATCCAAGTACCTTCCTGGAGCACCCAAGAAACTTCCCAAGGCACTCAAGCATCTCCCCAGAGAAAGCAAGCAGCTTTACAGAGCACACAATGCACTCGATGGAACATTCCTATATCAGGCCAGGGAACACAAGCACCTCCAAGGAAAAGAAGGCATCAATCTGGAGCACCCAAGCAGCTCATTGCAACACCTGACTGTCTCCCTGGACACACAAGTATTTCCCTGGAGCGCTCAATCTTTACGAAACAGGCTCCTGCCCTGGAGTACCCAAGCACCTCCGGGGGAACACAAGCACCTCTGGGCATCTATGCATATCCCCAGGAAAACCAACCACCTCCTGATGCACTCAGATACCCCCCCAGGGGTGCTTAGTTTCTTGCTGACTCACCAAGCATCTCCCTGGAACACCCAAGGTCCCCCCTGGAGAAAGCAAGCATTGCCCTGGTGATACGCAGAAACACTCCACAACTCACAATGAAGTAAGTCATGAAGTTGGTATGCCTTTATTTCAGCACCAGAAGCGTAAGGGATAATTCCTCAAAGTTACACTCACACTTAACAACGTGTGCTCTAGCTTTATACAGTGTACGTTTACATTTGCATGAATTTTGTAATGGGCTTATACGTATGCATACTCTATGTCCATCTCATATTATAATTAATTCCAAGAACTAATCTACATGTGGTCTTCCCATCCGCGCCTGTGTACTGCTCTCTAGCGGTCATCTCAGGTGGTCTCTTGAGATGAAGTATGGCTCTTCCTTCCTCTTCCTTGTATCTGAACTTCTTACCTCTTCTTCTGGCGCTTGCACTTTGGGTCCTTGGTTCTTGTCTGAACCACAGCAGCAGTTTCAGCTGGTGCTTGAGGCAGGTGCTCTATTTTCATTAGGCGTTACCCTTTGCGAAGGGCCCCAAAACTTCTTCCTCCAATTAGTTTGTACAATAGTTAACAGCAACATCTACTAGTTCAATACAGCAATCTAGGTAGTCATTAATCAGCATCCCGTCTACTAAGATTCTCTTATCTCCCTTTCACTGGGGCCAACAAGCACCTCCAGGAATCAGAGAATCCGTGAAGTGTGGAGATGCTTGAGTTCTCTGGGAAATTCCTGCCTGCCTAAGTGAGATGTTTGTGGCATACAGGGAATTGCTAGAGCCTACAGCAACCAAGAACCTCCAGGGGGCAAAAAAACATCAATCATCGCTATAGGGCATGCGGGAGCTCCCAAGCACCTACCTACATCCATCAAGCCCCTCTCAAGTGAAGACACAGATCTCCCTTGGGATGCCCAAGGATCTTCCTGGGTCACCCACAAACCTCCATGGACAACCGAAGCCCCTCAGTTGGGCACACCACATGACTCTGTTGCAGCCAGCATCTCTTTGGAGCACCCAGGCTTATCCAAACAGTAGATAAGCATCTCCCTTGAGGTTCCAAGGAACTCCTTGGGGTAGCAAGACATTTCCACAGGGCACCCAATCATCTTCCCAAAGGAAACAAGCACCTCTCTTGAGGCACAACACTCAGAAATGCCCCTGGAGCAACCAAGTATCTCCCCAGGACACAGAAGCATCTCCATCTCGGCATACAAGCATTTTCCTGCAGCACCCAAACATCTCCCCAGAGCATACAAGCACCTTCCTGGAACACCCTAGTAACTTCTGGGGACAGGCAAGAATGTAACCAGGGAATCCTTGAATATCCTGTGGGGTCCCGAGCATGTTTCTGGACCACTGCAGGAACATTCCAAGACACTTTCCATGTCCCTGAAGGCTCCAGGAATCTCCTTGGACCACCCAAGCATTACTGCTGGGCACGCAAGCATGAACGTTTTCAGGACCCATGCAGTCCGCAGGAGCAAAAAAACATCTCCAAGAGCACACAGGCATCTCCTGTGGGCACAGAATCATATGCCTGGGGCACATAAACACCTCTCTGGAGCAACCAAGAATATCTTTCAAGCACCCGGGAATGTCCCTCCTGCAATGAAGCGCCTCTCTGGAGAAACCATACGTCAACATGGGTCGGCCAAACGTCTCCCTGGGTACACAAGACTCTCCCTGGGGAATCCAAGCACCTTCCCAGAGGGCCCAAGGTGTTTCTTGGGGTATGCAAGCATTTTCCCTTGGCCGCCAAGCACCACAAGGGGCACCGAAGCACCTCCCTAGAGGCTGCCAGCACCTGCTTTTGGGTCACAAGCTCCTCCCAGGAACACCTAAACTTCTCACAGGGACACCCAAGCAAATTCCTACGGCAACCAAGAGCACAATTGGAGCACTCCAGCCCCTTCCTGTACGACACAAACTGCTCTCTGCAGTACCCAGGCACCTCCTTGGGCATCCAAGAGAACCCTGGGAATTGAGCAGCTTCCTACAGAGCCCAAGGATATTCCCAAAGCACACAAGCTTCTCCCCAGGGAAATAAGGCCAGCTTAGCTCACTTCAAATCCAAATAAGATGAGGACCTGAGCAACGTGATCTAGTGGGTCTCATCCCTGCCTATGGCAGGGGGATTGGAGTTAGATGATCCTCGAGTTCCCTTCTAACCAAGGCCATTCTATGATGCCAAGATTGTATGATAAGTATATCTCTTGGGCACACAAAAAACCTCCCTGGAGCACACCAAGATAACCCCTAATCACACAAGCTTCTCCCCCAGTCACCTAAGCATCTCCCTGCAGCACAGAAGCACCTGCCTGGAACACCCAAACACCTCATAGGAGCACCCAAGAATCTCCCCACCGCACTCCTACATCTGCGTGGAGAACCCAAGCATCTCCCCAGGGCTCCAAAACACCTCCTGGGGCACACAAAACATCTCCCCAAAGGACGCTTTCCTGGAGGACCCATGCATCTTCTAGTAGCAAAAAGTAAGGCAAAAGTACATTCCGGGAGGAACCGTCCGTTTCCCTGGGACAGACAAACACCTCCCTGGGGAACACAATCAGCTCCTTTGAATACCAAGGATCTCCCTGGTGTACCCAAGCATTTTCCCAGGGCATGCTGGCATCTCCTCAGGGCATTCAAGCACCGTTCAGGAGCACACAGTCTTCTCTGCAGAACAGGGTCTTATCTTGGAGGCACACAAGAACATTCCCAGAGCACCCAAGCACCAATTTGGAGCTAGAAAGTGTAACACAGGGGCACCCAGGCATGTCTCTGGAGTACCCAAGCATCTCCTTTGTGCACTGTAGCATCTCCTCAAGGCACACAAACACCACCGGGGGCATCCAGGCATCTTCCTGGGGACACCCAGTGCTTCCCTGTGGTCCACGAGCACCTCCCGGGGGACACGAGCTTGTTTCCAGAAAAACAGTGCTTCTCACCTGAGGAAACATCTCCCCGAAGCATCCAAGCATCGTTATTGAGTACTCAGCAATCTTGTTGGAGCACCCAAGCATCTCAACAGGACAAACAAACACCTGCCCAGGGAACTCAACAATACTCCTGGAGCACTCAGGGCCCTCCCTGGAGGAGACAAACTACTGTGCAGTACTCAGGCACATACTGGGGCACCCAAGTATCTCCCAGGGGAATAGGAGCATCTTCCTAGGGAGCCCAAGGACATTCCCAGAGCACACAAGCAGCTCCCTCCCCAGGGCACATAAGCAAATTCTGACTGCACCCCAAGGTTCTCCCCTCAAGAACCCTGAGTGACCCACTCAAGGTCACTCAGGCATCTCCCTGGAAGTCCTAAACCATCTTGGTGGAACATGCAACTAGCTTTCTGGGCACACCACCCGTCTTTGTTGACCTGCAAAGCATCTCCCCCAGGAATCCAACACCTTCCTGGAGCACATGACTGGGGGTAAGCTCAGGGTAAGCAAGCACCTCCCTTGACACCAAAACCTATCCCTGGAGAACCCGTGCCTCTTCCTGGAATAACCAGGGATCTCCCCAGGGTACCCAAGCATCTTCCTAGCGCACCCAAAAACTTTCATATCACCGCTTGGGCTGAAGGTCTGCAACAGCATTTCTGCAGCAGACACTTGGTTCCCCTTGTGCTGTGGGGGCTGCTCAAAGCCAGCCCCTGCTCAGGCTGCAGCAGCACTTTGGCCATTGCTCACTCACCTCCCTGCTCTGCCCTCTGCCGCCAGTGGCTTCTATCCCAACTGAGGCCTGTCTGCACCCCTGGCCCTTTTTCACAACTGGGCTGCCATGTCACAGCCCCACTATGACACCTTGGTGACACATGCACCTCTGCTCCCCCGCCTACTGTGACACCTGGGTGACACAGGCAGCGCTACCCTCCTGCCCACTTTGACACCTGCTTGACACAGCCACAGCTGCTCCCCTGCCCCACTAGGACACCTCAATCAGACAGCCACCAATGCCCTCCTGCCCACTGGGACACCACTCAGTATCTATATCTTTGAACTCAAAGGTTTGTCAGTGACAGTTAAATTTAAAAGAATTTGACAGATTCACCCCCAGAAAAACAAAACAAAACAAAAAAGTTCTGGCAAATTCCATAAACCTCACTGGTAATGAAGAAGAAACAATTCTTGAAGTTTTAATCAAAAGTGATCGTGGTTGTATTTCGTTGTGTGTTTCTTGTCCATATTTAGCAAGCCTTTAATTTTTCGAAAGTTTAAAGTTGAACACATATGCTTTCCTCTTTCTCTAGCTTGGATAGTTCTCTTATAAAAAGATCTATTTCTAGCTGCTTTCTTTACTCTTCTGTTAAGAAGGATCCTCATGGTTTGTGTCTTGTCCTTGTCTCTATATTTGCTTGGTCAGGTCCGTGTCTCAACACTTCTGTTTATTATCATAGAATCGTCGAATCGTTTAGGCTGGAAAAGACCTCTGAGGTCTTCTGAAGTCCAAGCACTAACCCAGCGCTGCCAAGTCTACCACCAAACCACATCCCCAAGCACCACATCTACACAACTTCTGCATAGCTGCAGGGACAGTGACTCAACTGCTTCCCTGGGCAGCCTCTTCCAAGGCCTCACAAGCCTTTCAGGGAAGAAATTTTCCCTCATATCCACCCCGTACCTCCCCTGGTGAAACTTGAAGCCATTTCCTCTTCTCGTGTTGCTTGCTGCTTAGGGGAAAGACCGAACCCCTCCCTGCTACAACCCCTTAAGAGGGAGTTGTGAGAGCAATAAGGTCACCCCTGAGCCTCCTTTTCTCCAGGCTAAACAACCTCAGCTCCCTCAGCCGCTCCTCATAAGACTTGTTCTCCAGATCGCTCACCAGCTTTGTTGTCCTTCTCTGGACACGCTCAAGCACGTCCATGTCCTTCTTGTAGTGAGGGGCCCAAAACTGAACACAGTATTCGAGGTGCGGCCTCACCAGAGCTGAGTACAGGGGCACAGTCACTGTCCTTGCCTTGATGGCCGCACTATTTCTGATCCCAGCCAAGATGCTGATGGTCTTGTTGGCCACCTGAGCACACTCATGTCTCATACTCATCTTGCTCATTATTTTTTTTAATGCCCCTTCAAATTCCTACTTCAGTTTAGAACTGCTCAGTCAGACCGCCTTGTGTGAGTCAGCATCCCCATGTTCTGCCCCGTTCCTTATCAATTGGCACAACTGACCAGGTCTGGCTCCCATCACGGTCTCCCTTATCAGAATCCTTTGGTGCACTGGAAGAGGCCCTTAACCAGATACCCTGGAAGGACAGACCCTCTACTTCTGCGTACCCTTACACAAACCACCCAGGAGGCTTTGGGAGCTCCTTGATGACATCTGGCTGACACGGGTGACTGAGGAGCCAGTGAGGTGAGGTGACCTGCAGGACCTCATCCTTAGAACTCCAAATGAAATGCTCAGGGATTTGAAAGAGGTGAGAGGGTAGAGTTGAGGATGCTGAGAGAGGGGACCAAGGCAAAGCAGAGGAGTTGAGGTGAGCAGGGTCTGCTGAGGGACCTGCATGGAGGATTCCTTTGGGATATGGAATACTGGAAGGGACTTTAAAGATTCTATAAATGCAACAGCCGTGCCTTGGGCAGGGATACCTTCCACTAGACCTGGTTGCTCAAAGCCCTGTCCAACCTGGCCTTGAACACTTTCTGGGATGGGGCATCCACAGTTTCTCTGGGCAGCCTCTTCCTAGGACTCGTTATCCTGATAAGAAAAGAATTTCTTCCTCATACCTAATCTAAATCTACCCTTCTTTGGGATTCAAACCATTTCTCCTTGGTCTATCGTCTCCTCGTCAAGCTCATGAATGGTCCAACCCGACACACAAGAAGTAACCAAAGGTGGCAGGAGGCTGGCATGAATGAGAAGGGACTCCTGACCAGGAGGGGATGATGGGGCAAGCTCCTGGCTAGACAGAGGGTCCAAGTCCAGCTGCTGGAGGGGTGCATATTGTATGTGTGTCTGTACAGGTGCATGTTTTCCCAGAAAATACCCTAGCAGAGAACATGCCCAACATTCATTCCGTTTGGTCCTGGCTTTGCTTGCTTTGTAGTGTCATTGGGTGTTTCAGAGATGGTTCTCATGGTAATTCCTGCCCTGGTCAGAATTTCCTCAAAATGAGTACCTCTTTCAGTGCCTGTAGAGTCCTGACGCTCCTCATGCTGTTATCCTATGAGCAACATGACCATCAGGGTGAGCTATGTGGATCCAACCACGAACAGGTGACAAAACGGAGCTTCAGTGCAGGGGGTATTGACCTTGGGAATCTCCAGCCTTCAGCCAACAGAAACCCCTGAAGCTGGCAAGGAGACGTGGCCAGTGCTGCACATGGGGCAGAATACCTGCATCCATCAGGGCAGGGTTGGACATAAGCTGCTGAGGGGGGACCCTGAGGAGAAGGCCTGGGTACTACCAGGACACCTTAGGAGCCAGTGGGACATGCTGACAGGGAGCAAGGCCAGCTCCTTACAGGGCTGCACTAGGGGCAGCATGGGCAACCCGGATCACTTGAGTTATCCCCCTTTGCTGAGTGCTGCTGTGCCTACCTCTGGAGCAGTGTATCTCAGGGTGCGGCTCCAGGTTTTGCAGGAGTGCAGAGAAACTGGAGAGTGTGGAAGGGAGGTCTGCCAATGTGGGCTTCAGGGCTAGAAGCACATGAAATGAACAGTTTGAGAGACCTGGTCTCCTTTGGCCCTGTGTTGTGGTGGCTCCAGGCAGTAGAGAAGTACGCAAAAACTGCTTGAGGGGCGGCTTCTGACATGTAGGTGCTTTTCTTCCTGGTAGGAAAGAGCATGAGAATGAATGAATATCACAAAATGCATCTGCGAGCACTAAGACTGAGGTGGAGGAGAATGGTTTATTGAAGGACAGAGGTCACCCAGAGCCACTGGCTTTGTGTTTCATGGATTACTGATGCAGATGGAGAGACGGTGGTCAAGTCAGGAAGGCGCTCAGGTGAGAACAAAGTGGGGAAGCAGCGTGGATACTGAAGTCCTGCAGGACTCCAGGAGCCCAGGAGATATCCTCCTGTAGCCTTGTACTTGGCATTGTCCATCCCCATGCTGAACTGACCAAGCAAGAGCTGTAAACCCCACCAGAGGGACAGGATCTCCCTTCCTGGAAGCTGGGGTTAGTGCCTGACTGTTGGACTTGATGAGACACATCAAGGTTTCCTCAGCCTCAGGGCCATCTTTACTTGGCCTTGGTGTCCCCATCATCACTGCCTGCATTTTTCTGCTCTAACTAGTCCCTGGGGAGGCACTCACAGTAATGTCCCTCAGTGGGGCCATTAACACTGTGAGAGCCTGTGGGGTTTGTATCAGGCTTGGACTACTTGTGAAGCTGCTTCAGCCACCAAGCACCAGCTCCTCTGCAAGGTGCAGCAGGGCTGGGGCCACTGCCTGCAGCTGACATGGGGAGAGGAGAGAAGGGGGATAGAGTTTCAAGGCACCCTGGGTGTAGGAGCGATGGAAGGGAGAGGAGAGCTGGCTGGGGGAGAAATCTTCACAGCCACCTCCCCATGGTAGGTCTCTGGGTGCAGGGCAATGCCACTGTGCACCCCGCCAGGCTCTCCTCGAGCTGGCACAGCCCTCAGCCGATGGGAGCTGTCAGGAGGACGCTCGGTGTTGGAGTTGAAGGGCAAGCAGGGCTTGTGTGCTGCAGGGTCAGCATGCAGGGCCTGAGGGCTCCCTTCTCTTGGGGCCAGCTGCAGCTCTGAAGCTAGAGATGGAGACAGCGGTGTCCAGGGCTGTGGTGCAGAGCAGGGTCCCTGCTGTGCTCCAGGGGCTGTGTGCTGGGGCAGGGGCTCTGCTGCCTGCCAGGCTCAGCACTCAGCCTGCCCGGGGAGCTGCGCAGGGCTGTTGTGAGAAGCTGTGGATGGAAGGATGCCCCTCAGCAGGGCAGGACAGGATCCTGCTGCTGCCCAGAGTCTGCTACGTGGGGCAGTCTGCTTACAGCCCCACACCTCTGCAGGGCATTGCACAGTAGAACTGCAAGGCAAGAGCTACCTGAAGGCAATGCAATTTCTACAGTCTCTGTTTCCATTTTTCTGACTGCGTGGTGAGGCAGAGGGACAGTAATGGAGTAGTAACATCTGTATTAGAGACTAAGGCTCCTAGAGCATTGCTGCAGCTTTGAGGCACCTCACACAGCTCAGCCTACAGACCGTACCAACATCACCTTTATTGTTTCTTAAGGGATTATTTGACCTTCTCCTCATGTTCTGAGATCAGAGAGATATCCTTGGCCTGTGGACTTCTCAGATGACTCCTGGTTCCCTTTTACATGACGCCGTAGACCAGGACTGCCTGCTGCAGAATCCACAGCACAGCACCCTGCTTGTTGTGGCACCCTCAGAGCAGCAACCAGAGGTAAGCCAAGGAGCTGCAGAAAGCTCTTCCTGAAGTCAGTGATACAGTGTGGTGTTTGTAGGGTATTCTATGAGACATGCAATGGATTCTGGTCAGAGAAGAAATTAAATTTTGCACTGTCTTTGCTTCGTTTGGACAGGCTCCCTAGCCAAGAGACAGCAAATGTATAACAGCAGCTCCATCACTGAGTTCCTCCTCCTGGCATTCACAGACACGCGGGAGCTGCAGCTCCTGCACTTTGGGCTTTTCCTGGGCATCTACCTGGCTGCTGTCCTGGGAAACGGCCTCATCCTCACTGCTGTAGCTTGCAACTACCGCCTCCACACCCCCATGTACTTCTTCCTCTTCAACCTTGCCCTCATTGACCTGGGCTCCATCTCCACTTCTATCCCCAAAGCCATGGACAATTTCCTCTGGGACACCAGGGCCATTTCCTACTCAGGATGTGCTGCACAGGTCTTTTTGCTAGTCTTTTTAATTTCAGCAGAATTTTCTCTTCTCACGGTCATGGCCTGTGACCGCTACATTGCCATCTGCAAGCCTCTGCACTACGGGAGCCTTCTGGACAGCAGAGCCTGTGCCACCATGGCAGCAGCTGCCTGGGGCAGTGGCTTTCTCCATGCTGTGATGCACACTGCCAATATTTTTTCACTACCTCTCTGCTGTGGTAATGCCCTGAACCAGTTCTTCTGTGAAATCTCTCAGATCCTCAAGCTCTCCTGCTCAGACTCCTACCTAAGGGAAGTTCAAGTTCTTGTGGTCAGTGCTATTCTATTTGGGGGTTGTTTTGTTTTCATTTTACTGTCCTACGTGCAGATCTTCAGGGCTGTGCTGAGGATCCCCTCGCAGCAGGGACGGCACAAAGCCTTTTCCACGTGCCTCCCTCACCTGGCCGTGGTCTCCCTCTTCATCAGCACCATTATGTTTGCTCAACTGAAGCCACCTTCCATATCCTCCCCATTCCTGGATCTGGTGCTGGCAGTCCTGTATGCGGTTGTGCCTCCAGCAGTGAATCCCCTCATCTACAGCATGAGGAACCAGGAGCTCAAGAATGCCATGTGGAAAGTGATGACCAGGTGTTTTTCTTAATCAATTAACATTCTTGCCTCTCCTCTTCTGAAAACAACTGAAAACATTACTCACCATAGGCCATGCCTGTTGTTTTTGTTTTGTTTTGTTCTTACTTTCCAGTAATATTCTGAGTAATTTTGTTCACTTTGTAATAATATTCCTCATCTTTGTTCTATATTTAAACCATATAAAATATTTTTTTTCTTATAGCTTTTTTCTGAGGCCTTATCTATGACTGCAGAGGCAGTGACCACGTGCAGAGGTGGAGAGAAAAGAGTCGTGGCCCAGCAACATGGACAGGGAGCACCAGCACTGGGTGCTCAGCACTGCTCTAAGCAGAGCTGATCCTACCTGCCACTGCCAGTCTCTCCTACTGAGCCCTGCTGGTGATGTAAGACTGGGCTGCTCCTGTAGCTTGGTGCTAGCTACTAGCTTGCTGCTGTGTGGCTTTGCTGGGACCACAAGCAGGGCCAGTGGGCATTTTGATGACACAGCTAACCTCTAGAACAGCATTTCCCTTCTAAAAGGGAAGTGTCTGAAGGCTCAGGTCATCTTTCGGGTTTGCTGTCACATCAGAACATGCTCAAAGAGTGTCCCAAAGGCTTCCTGGGACATAGGATGTCACGAGACAAGAGCAGACTGGGTGCAGGGGAGACATGGGAACAGAAACTCTGCAGCTGATACTACCAACAGACACATCGTACGCACGTGGAGAGAGGAACAAGAGTGAGCCCAAAGGCCATCACCTATCCCTAGGGGTGACACGAAGGCCAGTGGGGCAGACATTGTCTACAGGTCCCTTCATCCTGAGAGTAACATCCATGGGGCATCTGCCTGAATAGCACAGAATAGGCCAGGTGGAAAGCACTGTCAGAGACTGACTAATCCAAAGTGTAAGACCTAAATGCAGCTCTTGTGAAAGGCCTGGCCACTCCTGTATCTTAGTGCTAGTGCTGTTGTGTGGCCATGCAGCAACTGGAGGCCAAAGTGCAAGACCTGAATGCAGCTCTGGGATGTGCCTCCTTGAACCTCCAAGGACCCTGTGACCATTCCTCATGCCTCGGGGCATCTCAGAAGAGGGCAGAGCAGGGTGATTCTCCACAGGGCTGAGGTGCCTCCCAGCCTCTGGCAGTGGCTGCAGGAGCCAGGGGGACCCAGCAAGTGTTGCAGTACACTGCCTGTGTGTGTGTGCAAGGCAGGGACTCATGTCTCTGACCAGCCCTGCGTGGATGAGCAGTGCACGAGGCCAGCTCAGGTATGGGGACCTCCCAGAGCCCTGACATTATTCTGGGTGGTTGGCCCCAGTGTTGCCTTGATATTTCTGTCACCCTTCTTGCACAGGTTCATTGCAAGTATCCCTCTCTGCTATGTCATGCTACCCTGCCTTTCTGGACTGGTGGTGACAGCCAACCAGTGGCTGTTGGTGACAGCCAACATGGCTTCACTGAGGGCAGATCGTGCCCGTCAACTCTGGTGACCATCTCCAATGGGCTTACAGCATTGGTAGTACAACATCTGTTGGTACGTAGACAGTGTGATTGAGTGCAGTCTGAGTGAGTTTGCTGATGACGCGAAGCTGGGTGGTGCAGTTGACACGTGGCAGGGAAGGAATGCCATCCACAGGGGCCTTGACAGATTTGAGAGGGGTCTGACATTGACAAAAGCCAAATACAAGGTTCTGCAACTGGGTTGGGGCAATCCCAAGCACAAATGCAGGCTGGGTGGAGAATGGATAGAGAGCAGCTGTGAGGAGAAGGACGTAGGCATTTTTGTGGATGAGAAATTCCGCATGTGCTGGCAATGTGTGCTTGCAGCCCAGAAAGCCAAACGTTTTCTGGGCAGCATCAAAGGAATTTTGTCCAGCAGGTCAAGGGAGGTGATTCTTTTTCTCTACTCTGCTCTTGTGAGACCCCACATGGAGTACTGCATTCACCTCTGGGGCCCAAGCTCAGGAAGGACACAGAAGTATGAGAATGAGTCTAGAAGAGGCCAAAAGGGGGATTGAAAGTCTGGGGCACCTTTTCAGTGAAGACAGGCTGAGAAAGATGGTTCTTTTCAGCCTGGAGAAACCCTATAGTAGCCTTCCAGTACCTAAAGGAGGACTTACACAAAATCTGGGGAGGGACCTTTTGTCAGGGACTGTAATAATGAGACAGGAGCCCAAGTGGGCAGCAGCTGGCAGGAAGCAAGGGGAAGCCATGAAGCACCTCCTAAAGCTGCTCCTGCCAGCAGAGACAAGGCCAGGGCTGAGGGAAGGGGAGAGGAGGGGGCTGGAAGGATGGTGGTGAGGTCCCAGCCGCTGTGAGGCCTGGTTGCCCTGCAGGAGATGTGCTGGCCAGCAGGCCTTGTGAGGTCACCCAGCATGTCACAGAGTGCCCCAAGGCAGCAGTGATGGCACTGGAGAGGCGATTGGCAGAGCCCTGGCTGTGGGTCCCCTCTGCTGCAGCCTCCTGATGGAGCGTGACAGGAGGAGGGCAGGCAGGGCTTGTGGCCGCCATGCTTACGTTTGCCTTGCCACAGGCTGCTGCAGGGCTCTGGGCATGGTCACCACAGCCCCATCCCCTTGGAAGGCACCACAGCATCTGGGACAAAGGAGGTTCTTGGCCTCTCCAACAACCTCAGGGCCAGAGTCAGCCACGGCACCAGGAAATGGAGGTCCATGAGATGCTGGCACCCCTGCTGCCAGGCCCAGTGGAGCCCTGGCACAGATTTTCAGGGGAGGAGACGGTGAATTTACATTGTCCCATCACATCTCACCCCATCAGGCTGATGGGGGTATTAGCAATGTAAGGGCATACTGTGCACGTAGTACCATCTTGGGTTTTTATAGTAAGCATCATGGCACTCTGAAAGGTGTTTGACATTCCTTCCGCTCCAACCGATCTGCCTGTGGGAGTTGTCATGGGCCAAGCAGAGGGACAGTCTTTAATGGCAATGATGGTAACATCTTCTCCAATGTCCACTAGCATCTTGCATTGACTGGACTGTGGGTGCTCAGTTATTCCAAAGGGTAACAGTAAGCATTGGCTGATGCTAGGTTATGTCGGAAGCCCAAAACACCTTGGGGAATTCGGTTGCTCCCCTGATAGAGTCCAGAGCCAGTACTACTGCTTGGAAAAGAATCGATTGAGCAATTATAGTTCTCTTTGGTATTGACAATGGTGGAGACGGCATCCAAGCTATAGTTTGGATTTGTCCATTATAGTTGGCATCATTTATCCCCGGAAAAACAAGCAATCCAGTCAAAGCTGTACTTCATCGTTCTAGCTGCTATGCACTGGAGTCATTCCCAGTTGGTCCTTTGACATTCAATGGAACTCCAGCGCTCTCTCTGGTTCTGGCTGAGAGGGTGTCCGTGGTGGTAACCATGGCAGTGGGACTGCAGGTGGCACTGGACCCTGTGTTAGCATTACATTTGGAGCCCTCCCTTGTGGGAAGTTCCTTCTTTGACCTGGAGGCAGGGGTGCTTGTGTCACACGGCCCTGCCCTGCACTTCTCTTTACATTTCCCTGCCGTGGCAGCAA
Source organism: Aythya ferina (assembly GCF_964211825.1). NCBI lineage: Eukaryota > Metazoa > Chordata > Aves > Anseriformes > Anatidae > Aythya > Aythya ferina. The sequence continues at coordinate 1,004,124 of NC_140328.1, forward strand.
AAGCTGCCTTTCCGCATTGTATTTGGAGTGGCATTGGCTTGCTCAGTGGTGTCCCCTCCCACACCTGGGACACAAAGTGGGTGGAACTGCCAGGGGCATGCGAAGACTAGGTGGCTCAGATCTCCACACCAATAGCATTTTTTCTGATAATTAGGGTCCTGACTGATGCTTAGTGCTGTTGCAAAAGCAGACGCCAGCAAATCAGTATGATGTTTGATAGAACCCACTCAGTTACACGACTCTATCACCTGAGCTATTGTTGTATTCACAGGCAGAGCCTGTAGCACCTTTTTTACAATTGGTATTTGTGTTTTCTACCACTAGCTTTTGTAGCAAGGTGCCTTTTGCTTCCCGATTGCCAATCTGCTTATATAATGCCTCGCAAAGCTGATCTATATACTGCATGTATGGTTCAGACACCCCTTGCTGGACCTTTGTAAAGGACAGCATGGGCTTTGCAGTCTCTGGAATTCTTAACATTGCCTGGAGGGCTAGGGTCGCAGTCAGCCAGAGGATATCTGGATCTAGACGTGCCTAAAGGCGTGGATCCACTATCGGGTCTGTACCCATCAGCTGAGGTATACCAGCTCTGAAAAGCGGATCCCCTGACTGCCTTTCTACATTTTGGAGCACTGCATGTTCGCACAAGTCTCTCCATTTCTCTTCCCATAATAATTTTTGTGTCGGAGTTAATATCATCGCCGCCAGTTGTCGTATGTCAAAGGGGGTTAAAAGCTGTCCTGTCATGACATTCTCCATCAGGGACTGCATATACAGGGCCAATAACCTATAAGTGATCACTGTCTTTCACAGTTCTTTAATAAGGTACCGCTGGAAGCAGTTCCAGTCATTTTGCCCAGGATCCTGAACTTGGACTGGAAAATGAGCTCTGCCCCCTCTTTCACCCCCCGCCCCTCCCCTTCCCTTTATAGCTTCTCTATGAAGTTATTTCCAATGATCACAGGTCAAAAGGATCCCCCGCAGGTGGTGCTACTGGCCTTGTGGGCAGTGTCAACAGCGGGGCGCTGAGGGCTGCTGAGATATTGAACAATCTCAGGAATCAAAGGGACCCCCCGTGGGCAGTGCTGCTGGCCTTGTGGGTGGTGGCACTGGTGATGCTGACATGCTGAGATATTGTCTCTGCCTCTGTTCCCAAGTCTGTCAGGTTTACTTTCTTTGGCAGTACGCAGTCACAGCTTTTTATTTCACCCACCTGCGTAGCCTGAGTGGCCACTGTCTGTACCCTGTTTTCCATTTGCCATCATCTCAATGTCTCAGTTACTAAGTGCCAGGTCGTCATCACCTCAGCAGCTGTTGTATCTCCCCATGAGGCAGCATCCCATATAGTTGTCCCTGTGTTCTCCCAAGTTTTCACATCAAACACCACCAAAGCTGTTGTGGGGGGCCCCATTCTTTTGTAAGAACTTTAGCAATAGTTTCACTTCATACAGGTCATATTTCACTCCTCTTCTTACCAGGAATTGAGTCAGGAGACTCCCGGCACACCCAGCACTGTTTGCTTGCCTCTAGTCATTTAATAAATTGTAAACTTTAATTGCAATCCTATTTGGGACTCAGTCATTTATTACTGATTATTCATCCACTTCCTCTTTCTGATCCAGTGGCCTGTGGTAAACAACCACCACAATGTCACCCCTGTTGGCCTGCCCTTTAATCCTCACCCATAGACTCTCAACTCACACTTTGTAGCCTTCTCCACCCATCGATTGCCTTTCAGCCTCCAGGGCCTTATACCTGTTGCTCAGATCTACCTGATAGGGTGATATGGGTGAAGGCGGATTTTACCTGCCGCCTCAAGCCTGGACTTGGTTCCATTCATTCATATCCTTACAGCTTCTGCCTTGTGTCTGCTGGGAGATGAATACTGCATTCCCTTCATGTTGGGTAATTGCTGGTGCCTGTTCTTGTTCCACAGAGGCCAGAGTTAGGCACCACCAGTCTATCTCTCTCTCTGAACCCCAGATGCCCTTTGTTTTTTTCACCTTTTTCATACCTAAGCTACTATGCAGAGCAGGTCTTTCACCCACTTACGTCTCATGCAATTGCTGTCTCTGCAGCTGCCCAAAGGTGGTGTGAAGCTTTGGCACTCCCTACAGCCTGACACCTGCATGGCTGCATGCGTTTTCAGAAGCTCAGTTTGGGTCCCCACCTCCTTTTTGGCAAGTGTGGAGGTGGCCTTCTGCTGACTGTTTGCAATGAGTGGTCTCTAACGGGAGCTCACTGCAGCACCCTACCTGCATGAACAGCCACACAGACTGCCACACCATACCCTGACTGGCGCCCCGTGCCCTGTTTGCCTGCTCAGTGCACAACACTCCTGGTTGTTCGCACTCCCTTGGGGCTTCCTTCATACTACAGAGGGAAACCCCTGCACACTTTGATCCCCTGCTCCTCTGCAGAATACCTCTTCCCTGGAGCCGATCACCTTGGCAAGTGAGAGTCACTGTAACTGGTTCAAATTGGTTTAAATACACAGGCACGATGAGTAACGAGGTTTAATGGTGAACAACAATTGTAATAAAACTGGAAAAATAAAACACAAAGCAAGAATATAAATCAGGCTTGGCGTATCATGAGTAACGTTCTGAGTGATTTTCAAAAAAATGCAGTCAGCTTATAGCTTATGAAATACACCCAATCCTGAGTTTCCACATTACATCCTTGAGCTCCTGGTTCCTCATGCTGCAGATGACAGGGTTCACTGCTGGAGGCACCACTGAGTCCAGAACTGCCAGCACAAAGTCCAGGGAAGGGGAAGAGATTGAGGGGGGCTTCAGGTGGGCAAACGTGACTGTGCTGACAAACAGGGAGACCACAGCCAGGTGAGGGAGGCACGTGGAAAAGGTTTTGTGTCGTCCTTGCTTTGAGGGGATCCTCAGCATGGCTCCGAAAACCTGCACATAGGACAGAGCAATGAAAAAACACCCCAACAGTAGAAAAGCAATAAGCGCAATCATCACAGCTTCCCTTAGGTAGGAGTCTGAGCAGGAGAGCTTGAGGATCTGGGGGATTTCACAGAAGAGATCCCAGGCATTGCTTTGCTTGAGAGGTATTGAAAAAGTATTGGCAGTGTGCAGCACAGCGTTGAGAAAGCCATTGCCCCATACAGCTGCTGCCATGGTGGCACAGGCTCTGCTGCCCAGGAGGCTCCCGTAGTGCAGGGTCTTGCAGATGGCACCTCTAAAACCTCTCCTTTCCTCCCTATTCCTTCAGAATAGGAGCCCTGCACTGGGAAGCTCTCTACCAGTTAGGACCACACCAGTATGGTGTCGTGGAGGATTACAGGTCCCTTGCCTGGATGGACACACTTCTTCTAGTGTAGCCCATTTTGAACATGACCATATCTGTGTTTAACACTGCTGGCTCATATGGCTTCCCTGGTTGTGCCCAGGCTCTTTTCCTCCAGGTTGCTCTTCCTGCAGTCCAGTCCAAGACTGCTGTGATGTATGGAGTTAGTCTGCCCCTGATGCAGAGCATCAGAAGATGGGAAAGAGAGGCTCACTTCTCCTTGGAAAACAGAATGAGATTCATTTGCGGAATCCCAGAGTTTCACAAGGTCCTCTGCAAGGAAGATTTAACCTGCATGAATGAGTCTCAGGTTAGGAACCATGTAAAGAAATTGAAAACCTTGAGCATGGCAGCCCCAAGCCCTGCCTGCCCTCCTCCTGCCACGCTCCATCAGGTGGCTGCAGCAGAGGGGACAGCCAGCCCTTGTCTGGGCTCTGCCACCCACCCCTTCAGTGCCATCACTGCTGCCTTGGGGTGCTCTGTGATGCTCTGGATGACCTCACAAGGCCTGCTGGCCAGCACATCTACTGTTGGGCAACCGGGCCACACAGCAGCAGGGACCCCACTGCCATGGCCCTTCCAGCCCCCTCCCCTCAGCCCTGGCCTTGTCTCTGCTGGCAGGAGGAGCCTTGGGAGGCACTTGCAGCAAAGTGGGAGCTGAGATGAGGCTCTGTGGTGCAGAAAATGCCCTTCTGGAGGCCAGTTGTGTCACCCAAGTGCCGACTGCCTGTCCCTGCCTGCGGTCCCAGCACAGCCAGACAGCAGCTCTGGCATCAAGCTACAGGAGCAGCCGGGCCTTACACCACCAGCAGGGCTCAGAAGGAGAGGGTGGCAGTGTCAGGAGAGCAGCTCTGGGTGGACCAGAGCTGGTGCTCCCTGGCCGTACTGCTGGGCCTGACTCATTTTCTCTTCACCTCTGCACGTGGCTACTGCCCATGCAGAAAAGGTCTCCCAAGAAAGATATAAGAAAATGTCACTTTAATTGGATAACATACAGAAGCAAAATGAAGAATTATATTTCTTTCTGGACAACTTTCATAAGAATAAAACTGAGAGAAAAATAATCAGAACAAGGACATAAGAGAGGCTTTGCTTATCAGGAGTACCTTTAAGAATGATTTGCAGAAATAGGCTGTCAGTTTATTGCTTATGAAATACAGCTGCTCATCAATTTCTGTACAGCATCCTTGAGATCCTTGTTCCTCATGCTGTAGATGAGGGGGTTCACTGCTGGAGGCACCATCGAGTACAGAACTGCCACAACCAGGTCCAGGGAAAAGAAGAAGATAGAGGGGGGCTTTAGGTGGGAAAACATGACTGTGCTGACATTTAGAGAGACCACAGTCAAGTGAGGAATGCACGTGGAAAAGACTTTGAGCCGTCCCTGCTGCGAGGGGATCCTCAGCACAGCCCTGAAGATCTGCACGTAGGACAGAGCAATGAAAACAAAACACCCACACACAAGAAAAGCACCCACCTACCATGGGGAGGTGGCTGTGATGATTTCTCCCCCAGCCAGCTCTCCTCTCCCTTCCATCGCTCCTACACCCAGGGTGCCTTGAAACTCTATCCCCCTTCTCTCCTCTCCCCATGCCTGCTGCAGACAGTGCCCCCAGCCCTGCTGCACCTTGCAGAGGAGCTGGTGCTTGGTGGCTGAAGCAGCTTCACAAGTAGTCCAAGCCTGATACAAACCCCACAGGCTCTCACAGTGTTAATGGCCCCACTGAGGGACATTACTGTGAGTGCCTCCCCAGGGACTAGTTAGAGCAGAAAAATGCAGGCAGTGATGATGGGGACACCAAGGCCAAATAAAGATGGCCCTGAGGCTGAGGAAACCTTGATGTGTCTCATCAAGTCCAACAGTCAGGCACTAACCCCAGCTTCCAGGAAGGGAGATCCTGTCCCTCTGGTGGGGTTTATGGCCCTTGCTTGGTCAGTTCAGCATGGGGATGGACAATTGTCCTGGTTTCAGTTAGAACAGAATTAATTTTCTTCCTAGTAGCTGGTGGAATGCTGTGTTTTGGCTTAGGATGAGAAGAGTGCTGATAACACCCCGATGTTTTAATTGTTGCAGAGCAGTGCTTATACCAAGCCAAGGACACCTCAGACTTTTGCTCTGTCCTGCCAACAGGCAGGCTGGGGGTGCAGTAAGAGCTGGGAGGGGACAGACCCAGGACAGGTGACCCGAACTAGCCAAAGGGGTATTCCATACCATCTGACGTCATGCTAAACAATATATAGGGGTGGCTAGCCGGGGGGGGGGGGGCCGGACTGCTCGGGGTTAGGCTGGGCATCGGTCAGCGGGTGGTGAGCAATTGCATTGTGCATCACTTGTTTGTACATATTATTATTAGTAGTACTATTATCATCATTGTATTATTATTATTATTATTATTATTTTCCTGTCTTATTAAACTGTCTTTATCTCAACTCACGGGCTTCACTTTCCATTTCTCTCCCCCGTCCCAGAGAGGGAGGGGGGAGGGGGAGAGAACGGCTGCGTGGTGTTTAGCTGCCGGCCGGGTTAAACCACGACAGTCTTTTTGGCGCCCAACGTGGGGCACGAAAGGTTGAGATAACGGCAGATCTGACCAGAGTGTGTTAAACTAAAATTGGTATAAGTATTAGACCTGCTTAATAGTCACTTGTCATAATGCTGATTGCTTTAATCTCAACTGTGCTGCGCCTGTTTTCCAAATTGAGTATTATAGCACGTTATTTTCCGTGTGTGCTCTCTGTCATGTTGTTTATCCTCTCCGGGCCCTGGTTTCAGACCATTATGGTACTGTGTGTTGTATCAGTGGCTTATGAGATGATGAAATATCTGGCCATGACTCTAACCTGGTATTTGTACTCAGTAACATCTTCGATTCTATACTTTGGAAACTGTATTTTGGAAACTATTAGCAATTGTATCTGTTGCCTTTTTTCATTAGGGAGTCAATCTGTGGAGGGGAAAGGGGAAGATAATTTTTCTTACTTGATCACTCTCCCTTTCTCCTTCACCACCCCTGTACCCTCCTTGATCACTCTCCCTTCCTCCTTCACCACCCTCTTATCCTCCGAGTTTATTACAATAGCTCTCCAAGATATTGAATATCCTTGGGATACTCAGACCAGCATAGTCCTGTTGTTCTGCCTCCTGAATGCACTTCAGGTTCTGCTTAAAGTTAAACAACTACTTAGGAAGCTCATCCGGAGATCTGCCCGGAGTCAGTATAGTTGTGGGTGGCAGGGAGTATGGGAGGATATGGGCAGGCATCTAGAGCAGTTGGCACCCCCAGTGTTTTGGAAATTCACCCCTGAACAACTGCAAAATCCTCAAAAACTGGCAGAATGCTTGAATAAAAGGTGTCGTGATTCAGGAAGTTCCAAAGTAACACAAATCATTGTAACATGCTGGGGCCTGGCTCATGCCTATCGAGCTGCCATGGATACTGCTATCAACTTAGTGACAGACCCTGCGGCCACTCCAAGTCCCATGACAGATCCAACGGCCACTGTGACCCCTACGGTGGACTCTGCAGCCGCGCCAGTCCCAACTCCTGAAGCCGCTCCAGTCCCAGTTCCTGCAGCCGCTCCAGTCCCAGTTCCTGCAGCCGCCCCAGTCCCAGCTCCTGAAGCCGCCCCAGTCCCAGCTCCTGAAGCTGCCCCAGTCCCAGTTCCTGCAGCCGCTCCAGCTCCAGTTCCTGCAGCCGCTCCATCTCTGGTTCCTGCAGCTGCTCCAGTCCCAGGTCCTGCAGCTGCTCCGGTTCCAGCTCCTGCAGCCGCTCCGGTTCCAGCTCCTGCAGCCGCTCCAGCTCCGGTTCCTGCAGCCGCTCCAGCTCCAGTTCCTGCAGCCGCTCCAGTTCCAGCTCCTGCAGCCGCTCCAGCTCCAGTTCCTGCAGCTGCTCCAGTTCAAGCTCCTGCAGCCGCACCAGTTCCAGCTCCTGCAGCTGCTCCAGCTCCGGTTCCTGCAGCTGCTCCAGTTCAAACTCCTGCAGCCGCACCAGTTCCAGCTCCTGCAGCTGCTCCAGCTCCGGTTCCTGCAGCTGCTTCAGCTCCTGCAGCTGCTCCAGCTCCTGTAGCTGGGTCAGAGAAACGAGCTGTAGCAGTGCAAGTTGACCCTGCGGAGGGTATTCCAACCTCTGTGGCAGACCCTGTAACAAGGTCAGAGAAACGAGCAGTAGCAGTGCAAGCTGCCCCTGTAGAGAAGGTGAAAAAATGGTATAGAGATTCAGGTCGTTTAGAACGCAGAGAATCTTCTGCCAAATCTAGGTATAGAGACGACGGAGATGACGACGACGCTGGGCCATCAAGGGTTCAGGAGGAGGAAGATGAGGATGCCGAAAAATCAACAGTAACTACCCGAAGCCTAAACGAGCGTGAGTTACGAGATGTGCGAAAAGATTTTGGTCGCTGTATAGGTGAGCAGCTTGTCACCTGGCTGCTCCGATGCTGGGACACTGGAGCCAATTGTGTGGAATTAGATGGCAGGGAAGCCAAGCGACTGGGATCCCTTGCTAGAGATGCAGGCATTGACAAAGCAATTGCAGATGGAGCACAATCTCACAGCCTCTGGAGGCGTCTCCTCTCAGCTGTGAGGGAAAGGTATCCCTTCAAGGAAGAACTTTTATGTCTACCAGGCAAGTGGACCACTATGGAGAAGGGAATCCAGTATCTGAGGGAATTAGCCATACGGGAAGTGATTTATGAGGATCCAGACCTCAGACAAACATCCAAAGATCCAGATGAAGTCAGGTGTACGCGACCCATGTGGCAGAAGTTTGTACAGAGTGCACCATCATCATATGCCAGCTCATTGGCAATAATGGCCTGGAAAGAGGATGAGGAACCCACAGTGGATGAAGTGGCTAAACAATTCCGGCAGTACGAAGAAAGTCTCTCCTCTTCCTTACAGGCCTGCGTCTCAGCTGTGGAGAAACTTTCTGAAGAGTTCCACCAACTTAAAGAGAATCTATCTTCATCCCCACCTGAACCAACCAGTGTCCACCGACCAAAAGAGAACACTGTGGAGAAACTTTCTGAAAAGGTTCACCAACTTGAAGAGAGATTATTCTCCTCCGTACCTGTACAGAGCAGTGTCTCAGCTATTAGGGGTAGTCGTTCATCCACACAAGGAAGACGATATGGTGGGTACTCACCCCGTGCTACCCTGTGGTTTTACTTACGAGACCATGGAGAGGACATGAGAAAATGGGATGGAAAATCTACCGCGACCCTAGAGGCACGAGTACGTGAGTTGCAAAAGAAAATGATCAGGAAGAAGGGATTCTCTGAAAAGTTTGCTGCTCCAACTTCCAGCAGACAGTCCTTCAAACACAGAAACGAAGAAGATTCCGACCAGGATTAGGGAGGCCCTGCCTCCAGCCAGGGGGAGGAAAGGGATAATCGAGTTTATTGGACTGTGTGGATTCGATGGCCTGGCACATCAGACGCACAGAAGTATAAGGCTTTAGTAGACAGCGGTGCACAATGCACTATAATGCCATCGAGCTATAAAGGACCAGAGCCCATCTATATTTGTGGAGTGACAGGGGGATCTCAGCAGTTGACTGTATTGGAGGCTGAAGTGAGTTTGACTGGGAATGAGTGGGAAAAGCACCGTATTGTGACTGGCCCGGATGCTCCATGTATCCTTGGCATAGACTATCTCAGAAGAGGATATTGCAAGGACCCAAAAGGGTTCCGGTGGGCTTTTGGTATAGCTGCCTTAGAGACAGAGGGTATTAAACAATTATCTACCTTGCCTGGTCTCTCAGAGGACCTCTCTGTTGTGGGGTTGCTGAGGGTCGAAGAACAGCAAGTGCCAATCGCTACCACAACTGTGCACCGGCGGCAATATCGCACTAACCGGGATTCCCTGATTCCCATCCATAAGCTAATTCGTCAATTGGAGAGCCAAGGAGTGATCAGCAAGACTCATTCACCTTTCAATAGTCCCATATGGCCAGTGCGAAAGTCTAATGGCGAGTGGAGACTAACAGTGGACTATCGTGGCCTGAACGAAGTGACGCCACCACTGAGTGCTGCAGTGCCGGACATGCTGGAACTTCAGTACGAACTTGAATCGAAGGCAGCCAAGTGGTACGCCACAATTGATATCGCTAATGCATTTTTCTCCATCCCTCTAGCAGCAGAGTGCAGGCCACAGTTTGCTTTCACTTGGAGGGGAGTCCAATATACTTGGAATCGACTGCCCCAGGGCTGGAAACACAGCCCTACCATTTGCCATGGGCTGATCCAGTCTGCACTGGAGCAGGGGGAAGCTCCTGAACACCTGCAGTACATCGATGACATTATTGTGTGGGGTGACACAGCAGAGGAAGTTTTCGAGAAAGGGAAGAAAATAGTCCAAATCCTTCTGAAAGCCAGTTTTGCCATAAAACAAAATAAAGTCAAAGGACCTGCACGAGAGATCCAGTTTTTAGGAATAAAATGGCAAGATGGACGTCGTCAAATCCCAATGGATGTGATCAACAAAATAACAGCTATGTCTCCACCAACTAACAAAAAAGAAACACAGACTTTCCTAGGTGTTGTGGGGTTTTGGAGAATGCACATCCCAAATTACAGTCTGATTGTAAACCCGCTCTACCAAGTAACCCGTAAGAAGAATGAGTTTGAATGGGGCCCTGAACAACGACAAGCCTTTGAACAAATCAAGCAGGAAATAGTCGATGCAGTAGCCCTTGGGCCAGTTCGAACAGGACCAGATGTCAAGAATGTGCTCTACACTGCAGCTGGGGAGAACGGCCCCACCTGGAGCCTCTGGCAGAAAGAACCTGGGGAAACTCGAGGTCGGCCCCTGGGGTTTTGGAGTCGGGGATACAGAGGATCTGAAGCCCGCTATACTCCAACTGAAAAGGAGATACTGGCAGCATATGAAGGAGTTCGATCTGCTTCGGAGGTGGTCGGTACTGAAGCGCAGCTCCTCCTAGCACCCCGATTGCCGGTACTAGGCTGGATGTTCAAGGGAAGGGTCTCTTCTACGCATCATGCAACTGATGCTACATGGAGCAAGTGGATTGCACTAATTACTCAGCGGGCTCGAATAGGAAACCCCAGTCGCCCAGGAATATTGGAAGTGATTATGGACTGGCCAGAAGGTAAATACTTTGGGATGTCATCAGAGGAGGAGGTGGGTTGTGCTGAAGAAGCCCCACTGTACAACCAGTTACCAGAAAATGAAAAGAAATATGCCCTGTTCACTGATGGGTCCTGTCGTATTGTGGGGAAGCATCGAAGGTGGAAGGTTGCTGTATGGAGTCCTACACAACGAGTTGCAGAAGCTGCTGAGGGAGAAGGTGAATCGAGTCAGTTTGCAGAAGTGAAGGCCATTCAGCTGGCTTTAGACATTGCTGAACGAGAAAAATGGCCAGTTCTCTATCTCTACACTGATTCATGGATGGTAGCAAATGCCCTGTGGGGATGGTTACAGCAATGGAAGCAAAACAACTGGCAGCGTAGGGGCAAACCCATCTGGGCTGCTGCATTGTGGCAAGATATTGCTGCTCGGGTAGAGAACCAACAATGCCAAGTACAAGGCTACAGGAGGATATCTCCTGGGCTCCTGGAGTCCTGCAGGACTTCAGTATCCACGCTGCTTCCCCACTTTGTTCTCACCTGAGCACCTTCCTGCCTTGACCAACGTCTCTCCATCTGCATCAGTAATCCTTGAAACACAAAGCCAGTGGCTCTGGGTGACCTCTGTCCTTCAATAAACCTTTCTCCTCCACCTCAGTCTTAGTGCTCGCAGCTACATTTTGTGATATTCATTCATTCTCATGCTCTTTCCTACCAGGAAGAAAAGCACCTACATGTCGGAAGCCACCCCTCAAGCAGTCTTTGCATACTTCTCTACTGCCTGGAGCCACCACAACACAGGGCCAAAGGAGACCAGGTCTCTCAAACTGTTCATTTCATGTGCTTCTAGCCCTGAAGCCCACATTGGCAGACCTCCCTTCCACACTCTCCAGTTTCTCTGCACTCCTGCAAAATCTGGAGCCGCACCCTGAGATACACTGCTCCAGAGGTAGCCACAGCAGCACTGAGCCAAGGGGGGTAACTCAAGTTGTAATACACCATAAATGTTTGTTCATTGTCTTTTGTATTATAAAAAGGAGTTCCTTTTGAGGAGCCGGAGTTGCGAAAGCTCCCTGCTGTCGTGGTTCCGCTCGAGTGGGCAGCCAAGCTCCACCACAGCCGCTCTCTCACTCCCCCTCCTCAAAGAGGAATGGGGAGAAAATATGTGAAAAGGGCTCAAGGATTGAGATAAGGGCGAGAAAATCACGCAGTAATTATTGTAACGGGCAAAACAGACTCGGCATAAGGAGATAGTAAGATTTATTGCCTATTACTAACAAGCGAGAGAAGTGAGAAAACAAAGGAAAAAGCAAACCAAAAGCACCTTCCCCCCCCCATCCACCCTCTTCCACCTCCTCCCCCCGAGCGGCACAGGGGAACGGGGGAATGGGGGTTATGGTCAGTCTACAGCACTTCTTCTCTGCCGCTCCTTCTCGGTCACTCTCGTCCCCTGTGCTGTGGGGTCCCACCCACGGGATGCGGTCCTTGATGAACTGATCCGGCGTGGGCTTCCCACAGGCAGCAGCTCTTCCAGAACTGCTCCAGATATGGGTCCGTACCACGGGGTCCATCCCTCAGGAGAAAACTGCTCCAACCTGGCTCCCCCACGGGCAGCAGCTCCTGCCGGGTCACCTGCTCCTGCGTGGGCTCCTCTCCACGGGCTACAGGTCCGGCCCGGAATCTGCTCGGGCAGGGGTCTTCCACAGGCAGCAGCCTCCGTCGGTGCAGGGCCACCTGCTCCACCGTGGTCTCCTCCACGGGCTGCAGTGTGGAACCCTGTTCCACCGTGGTACTCCATGGGCTGCAGGGGGACATCCTGCTTCACCATGGTCCTCACCACAGGCCACAGGGGACTTCTGCTCTGGCGCCTGGAGCACCTCTCCCCCTCCCTCATACACTGACCTTGGCACGTGCAAGGCTGTTCTCTCACTCCTGGCTGCTGTCTCGCGCAGCGTTTTTTTCGCTGTCTTAAATATGCTCTCACAGAGGCGCAAACAACATCGCTTATTGGCTCAGACCTGGAAAACAATGGGGCCCTTCCCAAACATGGGGCAGCTTCTAGATCTTTCTCACAGAAACCACCCCTATAGCCCCCTGCTACCAAAACCTTGCCACGTAAACCCACTACACCTGCTGAAGTAAGGAGCTGTATAATGCTAGGCTAGACACTATGAAAATTCTTTTGCTTAATGTAACAAAAAAGAGAACCCCTTCCCCTTCTCTCCTTCTGCATCTCAGTTGCCTCTTTTGTTCAAAGACCCTGCTGCAAAGCTCGTGTAACCACCTCCTGATAAGTTGCTAAACTAGTGTATCAACATCCTGCCTTCCTGTCTCACGCTGGGCCAACACGACCAAATAAAAAAAAAAAAAAAAAAAGAAAAGTTGAACCACAACGCTGAGGAAGACTACGGCCTTTATCTTCACGACCACCAGAGGGACAGAGATGACCCGCTAGCAACTGTGCGTGCAGTCGCAGAACATACCAGGATGTGCTGCGTAATCCCAGAATTACCAAGATATAAAAAGGGACCCTGGCAGAGGTGAGGTGCACGCTGTTGGTGGAGCTGAGACTCCCCGGCTGCCCAGTGCAGTTTTTCTTGCTGTTTGCTTACTCAATAAATTCCTTTCTATGATTAATACAATGCTCTCTGAAAATTAATTAAGGGGGCAACTTATAACATCACTGACCTCCTTTCCTTTTGGCTCTATATCAAGATCTGCCTTTGTCCCAGCAGCTGTGGTGCCTTCCAAGGGGATGGGGCTGTGGTGGAGGTGCCCTGTGCTCTGCAGCAGCAACCTTGGTGGCCACGAGCCCTGCCTGCCCTCCTCCTGCCACGCTCCAGCAGGAGGCTGCAGCAGAGGGGACCCACAGCCAGCCCTTGGCTGGGCTCTGCCAATCGCCTCTCCAGTGCCATCACTGCTGCCTTGGGGTGCCCTGTGACGCGCTGGGTGACCTCAGAAGGTCAACACATCTCCTGCAGGGCAACCAGGCCTCACAGCAGCTGGGACCTCACCACCGCCCTTCCAGTCCCCTCCCCTCAGCCCCAGCCTTGTCTCTGCTGGCAGGAGTGACCTTGGGACGAGCTTCCTGGCCTCCCCTTGCCTTCTGCCAGCTGCTGCCCACTCAGGCTCCTGGCACAGACTTGGCCCCACACCAACACCACCACTTGTGTAGCCTTTGCTGCCTCACCCTGTGCTCTCCCTCAACTCCGTGTCTGTGTCATGCCCCACGTTCCACAGCTAAACACGTCCCTTTGCTGTCACCACCATCCTGTCCCACAGGATGGCAGAGACAGGACAGGACGTGATAGAGTTAGGCCCTGTAGTGCCCATGCAAAATGCTTGTAGCAAAGCGGGAACTGATACGGGGCTCTGTGGTGCAGACAAGGCCCCATGCAGAAAATATGACGTGAAAGAGCAGCTTTGCAGTGGGGGTCTCCACGTTGGTAAGGCAAGGGAGGCTTCTGGCCATGAAAGGGCAAGGGACGGGTCAGCAACAACTTCTCTGGGCAACTTGTTCCAGTGATCATCACCCCCAAAGGGACAGAATTTCTTCCTTATATATACTTTAAAAGTACCCTTTTTTACAGAATCACAAAATCATAGAATCATCTAGGTTGGAAGAGACCTATGACAGTCCCTGACAAAAGGTCCCTCCCCAGCTTTTCTGTAGGCCTTCTTTAGGTACTGGAAGGCTGCTACAAGGTCTCTCCAGGCTGAAGAGAACCAGCTTTCTCAGTCTGTCTTCACTGAAAATGTGAGAGGGTGGCAGTGTCAGGAGAGCAGCTCTGGATGGACCAGAGTTAGTGTTCCCTGGCCGTACTGCTGGGCCACGACTGCTTTCTCCTCCAAATCTGCACATGGGTACTGCCACTGCAGTCACAGAAAAGGTCTCAGGAAGGATATAAGACGAAAGGATACTTTAATTGCTTTACATACAGAAGCAAAATGAAGAATTATATTTCTTTGTGGACAACATGTGATAGGATATAACAGGAAAACAAACAAACAAGCAAACAAACAAAACAATTACATTAGACCGACGGGCTTCGACTACCATAAGAAACATTATGAGTGACTTATAGAAGAAGGCAGCCAGTATATTGCTCAAGAAAACCTGCCAGTCATCTGTTTCCACATGGCATTCTTGAGCTCCTGGTTCCTCATGCTGTAGATGAGGGGATTCACTGCTGGAGGCACCACCAAGTACAGAAATGCCAGAACAAAATCCAGGGGAGGGGAGGAAATTGATGGGGGCTTCAGGTTGGCAAACACGGCTGTGCTGAGAAAGAGGGAGACCACAGCCAGGTGAGGGAGGCACGTGGAAAAGGCTTTGTGCCGTCCCTGCTGCGAAGGGATCCTCAGCACAGCCCTGAAGATCTGCACGTAGGACAGTAAAATGAAAATAAAACACACCCCAAACAGAAAAGCAGTAACCGCAAGAACTTGAACTTCCCTTCGGTAGGAGTCTGAGCAGGAGAGCTTGAGGATCTTGGGGATTTCACAGAAGAACTGGTCCAGGGTATTGCCATTACAGAGAGGCAGTGAAAAAGTATTGGCAGTGTGCATCACAGCATGGAGAAAGCCACTGCCCCAGGCAGCTGCTGCCATGGTGGCACAGGCTCTGCTGCCCAGGAGGCTCCCGTAGTGCAGGGGCTTGCAGATGGCAATGTAGCGGTCATAGGCCATGACAGTGAGAAGAGAAAATTCTGCTAGATTGAAAAAGATTAGCAGAAAGATCTGTGCAGCACATCCTGCATAGGAAATGGCCCTGGTACCCCAAAGAGAATTGTCCATGGCTTTGGGGATAGAGGTGGAGATGGAGCCCAGGTCAAGGAGGGCAAGGTTGAGGAGGAAGAAGTACATGGGGGTGTGGAGACCGTGGTTGCAAGCTACACCAGTAAGGATGAGGCCGTTTCCCAGGACGGCAGCCAGGTAGATGCCCAGGAAGAGCCCAAAGTGCAGGAGCTGCAGCTCCCGCGTGTCTGTGAATGCCAGGAGGAGGAATTCAGTGATGGAGCTGCTGTTATACATTTTGTCTCTTGGCTAGGGAGCCTGTCCAAAAGATGCAATGACAGTGCAAAATTTAATTACTTTTCTGACCAAAATCCATTGCATGTCTCATAGAACAGCCATGAACAACACATTCCTTTCAGGAAGAGCTTTCTGCAGCTCCGTGACTTACCTCTGGTTGCTGCTCTGATGGTGCACAACAAGCAGGGTGCTGTGCTGTGGATTCTGCAGCAGGCAGTCCTGGTCTACAGCTACAGGTAAAAGGGAACCAGGAGTCATCTGAGAAGTCCACAGGCCAAGGACATCTCTCTGATCTCAGAACTTGAGGAGAAGGTCAAATAATCCCTTAAGAAACAGCAAAGGTGATGTTGGTACGGTCTGTAGGCTGAGCTGTGTGAGGTGCCTCAAAGCTGCAGCAATGCTCTAGGAGCCTTAGTCTCTAATACAGGTGTTACTACTCCACTACTGTCCCTCTGCCTCAGTACACAGTCAGAAAAATGGAAACAGAGACTGTAGAAATTGCATTGCCTTCAGGTAGCTCTTGCCTTGCAGTTCTACTGTGCAATGCCCTGCAGAGGTGTGGGGCTGTAAGCAGACTGCCCCACGCAGCAGACTCTGGGCAGCAGCAGGACCCTGCCCTGCCCTGCCAGGGAGCATCCTTCCATTCAAAGCTTCTCACCACAGCCCCTGAGCAGCTCCCCAGGCAGGCTGAGTGCTGAGCCTGGCAGGCAGCAGAGCCCCTGCCCCAGCACACAGCCCCTGGAGCACAGCAGGGACCCTGCTCTGCACCACAGCCCTGGGCACCCCTGCCTGCACCCCCAGCTGTACAGAATGCAGCTGGCCCCAAGAGAAGGGAGCCCTCAGGCCCTGCATGCTGACCCTGCAGCACACAAGCCCTGCATGCGCTTCAACTCCAACACTGAGTGTCCTCCTGACAGCTCCCTTTGGCTGAGGGCTGTGCCAGCTCGAGGAGAGCCTGGCGGGGTGCACAGCGGCATTGCCCTGCACCCAGAGACCTAAAATGGGGAGGTGGCACTGAAGACTCCCGAGTGAGATCTCCTCTGCCTTCCCACCTCAGACTGCCCTGAACTTTTCTCCCCCTTCTCTTCTCTCCCCATGCCAGTTGCAGACAGTGCTCCCACCCCTGCTGTGCCTTGCAGAGGAGCTTTTCCTGGGTTGCTGAAGCAGCTTCTCAAGTAGTCCAAGTCTGATGCAAACACTTAGTGTTAATGTTCCCAGTGAGGGAAGTTAATGGCTAAACATCCCCAAGGACTTGTTAGAGCAGAAAAGGGACAGGGAGGAAGAGGTAAATATGGCCATGTTCTCAAGGAAACCTTGTGTCCCATGAAGTCCAACGGTCAGGCCCTGATAGGCTCCCCCTGTTCCTCCAGCAGGGTTTAGGGCTCTTTCTGTGTCAGTTCAGTGTGGGGATGGGCAATGCCAAGTACAAGGCTACAGGAGGATATCTCCTAGGCTCCTGGAGGAGGATGAGGAGGTCCTCTGTCCTTCAATAAACCTTTCTCCTCCACCTCAGTCTTAGTGCTCGCAGCTGCATTTTGTGATATTCATTCATTCTCATGCTCTTTCCTACCAGGAAGAAAAGCACCTACATGTCAGAAGCCACCCCTCAAGCAGTCTTTGCGTAATTCTCTACTGCCTGGAGCCACCACAACACAGGGCCAAAGGAGACCAGGTCTCTCAAACTGTTCATTTCATGTGCTTCTAGCCCTGAAGCCCACATTGGCAGACCTCCCTTCCACACTCTCCAGTTTCTCTGCACTCCTGCAAAACCTGGAGCCGCACCCTGAGATACACTGCTCCAGAGGTAGGCACAGCAGCACTCAGCCAAGGGGGATAACTCAAGTGATCCGGGTTGCCCATGCTGCCCCTAGTGCAGCCCTGTAAGGAACTGGCCTTGCTCCCTGTCAGCATGTCCCACTGGCTCCTAAGGTGTCCTGGTAGTACCCAGGCCTTCTCCTCAGGGTCCCCCCTCAGCTGCTCATGTCCAACCGTGCCCTGATGGATGCAGGTATTCTGCCCCATGTGCAGCACTGGCCACATCTCCTTGCCAACTTCAGGGGTTTCTGTTGGCTGAAGGCTGGAGATTCCCAAGGTCAATACCCCCTGCACTGAAGCTCCGTTTTGTCACCTGTTCGTGGTTGGATCCACATAGCTCACCCTGATGGTCGTGTTGCTCATAGGATAACAGCATGAGGAGTGTCAGGACTCTACAGGCACTGAAAGAGGTACTCATTTTGAGGAAATTCTGACCAGGGCAGGAATTACCATGAGAACCATCTCTGAAACACCCAATGACGCTACAAAGCAAGCAAAGCCAGGACCAAACGGAATGAATGTTGGGCATGTTCTCTGCTAGGGTATTTTCTGGGAAAACATGCACCTGTACAGACACACATACAATATGCACCCCTCCAGCAGCTGGATTTGGACCCTCTGTCTAGCCAGGAGCTTGCCCCATCATCCCCTCATGGTCAGGAGTCCCTTCTCATTCATGCCAGCCTCCTGCCACCTTTGGTTACTTCCTGTGTGTCAGGTTGGACCATTCAGGAGCTTGACGAGGAGACGATAGACCAAGGAGAAATGGTTTGAATCCCAAAGAAGGGTAGATCTAGATTAGGTATGAGGAAGAAATTCTTTTCTTATCAGGATGATGAGTCTTAGGAAGAGGTCGCCCAGAGAAACTGTGGATGCCCCATCCCAGAAAGTGTTCAAGGCCAGGTTGGACAGGGCTTTGAGCAACCAGGTCTAGTGGAAGGTATCCCTGCCCAAGGCACGGCTGTTGCATTTATAGAATCTTTAAAGTCCCTTCCAGTATTCCATATCCCAAAGGAATCCTCCATGCAGGTCCCTCAGCAGATCCTGCTCACCTCAACTCCTCTGCTTTGCCTTGGTCCCCTCTCTCAGCATCCTCAACTCTACCCTCTCACCTCTTTCAAATCCCTGAGCACTTCATGTGGAGTTCTAAGGATGAGGTCCTGCAGGTCACCTCACCTCACTGGCTCCTCAGTCACCCGTGTCAGCCAGATGTCATCAAGGAGCTCCCAAAGCCTCCTGGGTGGTTTGTGTAAGGGTACGCAGAAGTAGAGGGTCTGTCCTTCCAGGGTATCTGGTTAAGGGTCTCTTCCAGTGCACCAAGGGATTCTGATAAGGGAGACCGTGATGGGAGCCAGACCTGGTCAGTTGTGCCAATTGATAAGGAACGGGGCAGAACATGGGGATGCTGACTCACACAAGGCGGTCTGACTGAGCAGTTCTAAACTGAAGTAGGAATTTGAAGGGGCATTAAAAAAAATAATGAGCAAGATGAGTATGAGACATGAGTGTGCTCAGGTGGCCAACAAGACCATCAGCATCTTGGCTGGGATCAGAAATAGTGCGGCCATCAAGGCAAGGACAGTGACTGTCCCCCTGTACTCGGCTCTGCTGAGGCCGCACCTCAAATACTGTGTTCAGTTTTGGGCCCCTCACTACAAGAAGGACATGGACGTGCTTGAGCGTGTCCAGAGAAGGACAACAAAGCTGGTGAGCGATCTGGAGAACAAGTCTTATGAGGAGCGGCTGAGGGAGCTGAGGTTGTTTAGCCTGGAGAAAAGGAGGCTCAGGGGTGACCTTATTGCTCTCACAACTCCCTCTTAAGGGGTTGTAGCAGGGAGGGGTTCGGTCTTTCCCCTAAGCAGCAAGCAACACGGGAAGAGGAAATGGCTTCAAGTTTCACCAGGGGAGGTACGGGGTGGATATGAGGGAAAATTTCATCCCTGAAAGGCTTGTGAGGCCTTGGAAGAGGCTGCCCAGGGAAGCAGTTGAGTCACTGTCCCTGCAGCTATGCAGAAGTTGTGTAGATGTGGTGCTTGGGGATGTGGTTTGGTGGTAGACTTGGCGGCGCTGGGTTAGTGCTTGGACTTCAGAAGACCTCAGAGGTCTTTTCCAGCCTAAACGATTCGACGATTCTATGATAATAAACAGAAGTGTTGAGACACGGACCTGACCAAGCAAATATAGAGACAAGGACAAGACACAAACCATGAGGATCCTTCTTAACAGAAGAGTAAAGAAAGCAGCTAGAAATAGATCTTTTTATAAGAGAACTATCCAAGCTAGAGAAAGAGGAAAGCATATGTGTTCAACTTTAAACTTTCGAAAAATTAAAGGCTTGCTAAATATGGACAAGAAACACACAACGAAATACAACCACGATCACTTTTGATTAAAACTTCAAGAATTGTTTCTTCTTCATTACCAGTGAGGTTTATGGAATTTGCCAGAACTTTTTTGTTTTGTTTTGTTTTTCTGGGGGTGAATCTGTCAAATTCTTTTAAATTTAACTGTCACTGACAAACCTTTGAGTTCAAAGATATAGATACTGAGTGGTGTCCCAGTGGGCAGGAGGGCATTGGTGGCTGTCTGATTGAGGTGTCCTAGTGGGGCAGGGGAGCAGCTGTGGCTGTGTCAAGCAGGTGTCAAAGTGGGCAGGAGGGTAGCGCTGCCTGTGTCACCCAGGTGTCACAGTAGGCGGGGGAGCAGAGGTGCATGTGTCACCAAGGTGTCATAGTGGGGCTGTGACATGGCAGCCCAGTTGTGAAAAAGGGCCAGGGGTGCAGACAGGCCTCAGTTGGGATAGAAGCCACTGGCGGCAGAGGGCAGAGCAGGGAGGTGAGTGAGCAATGGCCAAAGTGCTGCTGCAGCCTGAGCAGGGGCTGGCTTTGAGCAGCCCCCACAGCACAAGGGGAACCAAGTGTCTGCTGCAGAAATGCTGTTGCAGACCTTCAGCCCAAGCGGTGATATGAAAGTTTTTGGGTGCGCTAGGAAGATGCTTGGGTACCCTGGGGAGATCCCTGGTTATTCCAGGAAGAGGCACGGGTTCTCCAGGGATAGGTTTTGGTGTCAAGGGAGGTGCTTGCTTACCCTGAGCTTACCCCCAGTCATGTGCTCCAGGAAGGTGTTGGATTCCTGGGGGAGATGCTTTGCAGGTCAACAAAGACGGGTGGTGTGCCCAGAAAGCTAGTTGCATGTTCCACCAAGATGGTTTAGGACTTCCAGGGAGATGCCTGAGTGACCTTGAGTGGGTCACTCAGGGTTCTTGAGGGGAGAACCTTGGGGTGCAGTCAGAATTTGCTTATGTGCCCTGGGGAGGGAGCTGCTTGTGTGCTCTGGGAATGTCCTTGGGCTCCCTAGGAAGATGCTCCTATTCCCCTGGGAGATACTTGGGTGCCCCAGTATGTGCCTGAGTACTGCACAGTAGTTTGTCTCCTCCAGGGAGGGCCCTGAGTGCTCCAGGAGTATTGTTGAGTTCCCTGGGCAGGTGTTTGTTTGTCCTGTTGAGATGCTTGGGTGCTCCAACAAGATTGCTGAGTACTCAATAACGATGCTTGGATGCTTCGGGGAGATGTTTCCTCAGGTGAGAAGCACTGTTTTTCTGGAAACAAGCTCGTGTCCCCCGGGAGGTGCTCGTGGACCACAGGGAAGCACTGGGTGTCCCCAGGAAGATGCCTGGATGCCCCCGGTGGTGTTTGTGTGCCTTGAGGAGATGCTACAGTGCACAAAGGAGATGCTTGGGTACTCCAGAGACATGCCTGGGTGCCCCTGTGTTACACTTTCTAGCTCCAAATTGGTGCTTGGGTGCTCTGGGAATGTTCTTGTGTGCCTCCAAGATAAGACCCTGTTCTGCAGAGAAGACTGTGTGCTCCTGAACGGTGCTTGAATGCCCTGAGGAGATGCCAGCATGCCCTGGGAAAATGCTTGGGTACACCAGGGAGATCCTTGGTATTCAAAGGAGCTGATTGTGTTCCCCAGGGAGGTGTTTGTCTGTCCCAGGGAAACGGACGGTTCCTCCCGGAATGTACTTTTGCCTTACTTTTTGCTACTAGAAGATGCATGGGTCCTCCAGGAAAGCGTCCTTTGGGGAGATGTTTTGTGTGCCCCAGGAGGTGTTTTGGAGCCCTGGGGAGATGCTTGGGTTCTCCACGCAGATGTAGGAGTGCGGTGGGGAGATTCTTGGGTGCTCCTATGAGGTGTTTGGGTGTTCCAGGCAGGTGCTTCTGTGCTGCAGGGAGATGCTTAGGTGACTGGGGGAGAAGCTTGTGTGATTAGGGGTTATCTTGGTGTGCTCCAGGGAGGTTTTTTGTGTGCCCAAGAGATATACTTATCATACAATCTTGGCATCATAGAATGGCCTTGGTTAGAAGGGAACTCGAGGATCATCTAACTCCAATCCCCCTGCCATAGGCAGGGATGAGACCCACTAGATCACGTTGCTCAGGTCCTCATCTTATTTGGATTTGAAGTGAGCTAAGCTGGCCTTATTTCCCTGGGGAGAAGCTTGTGTGCTTTGGGAATATCCTTGGGCTCTGTAGGAAGCTGCTCAATTCCCAGGGTTCTCTTGGATGCCCAAGGAGGTGCCTGGGTACTGCAGAGAGCAGTTTGTGTCGTACAGGAAGGGGCTGGAGTGCTCCAATTGTGCTCTTGGTTGCCGTAGGAATTTGCTTGGGTGTCCCTGTGAGAAGTTTAGGTGTTCCTGGGAGGAGCTTGTGACCCAAAAGCAGGTGCTGGCAGCCTCTAGGGAGGTGCTTCGGTGCCCCTTGTGGTGCTTGGCGGCCAAGGGAAAATGCTTGCATACCCCAAGAAACACCTTGGGCCCTCTGGGAAGGTGCTTGGATTCCCCAGGGAGAGTCTTGTGTACCCAGGGAGACGTTTGGCCGACCCATGTTGACGTATGGTTTCTCCAGAGAGGCGCTTCATTGCAGGAGGGACATTCCCGGGTGCTTGAAAGATATTCTTGGTTGCTCCAGAGAGGTGTTTATGTGCCCCAGGCATATGATTCTGTGCCCACAGGAGATGCCTGTGTGCTCTTGGAGATGTTTTTTTGCTCCTGCGGACTGCATGGGTCCTGAAAACGTTCATGCTTGCGTGCCCAGCAGTAATGCTTGGGTGGTCCAAGGAGATTCCTGGAGCCTTCAGGGACATGGAAAGTGTCTTGGAATGTTCCTGCAGTGGTCCAGAAACATGCTCGGGACCCCACAGGATATTCAAGGATTCCCTGGTTACATTCTTGCCTGTCCCCAGAAGTTACTAGGGTGTTCCAGGAAGGTGCTTGTATGCTCTGGGGAGATGTTTGGGTGCTGCAGGAAAATGCTTGTATGCCGAGATGGAGATGCTTCTGTGTCCTGGGGAGATACTTGGTTGCTCCAGGGGCATTTCTGAGTGTTGTGCCTCAAGAGAGGTGCTTGTTTCCTTTGGGAAGATGATTGGGTGCCCTGTGGAAATGTCTTGCTACCCCAAGGAGTTCCTTGGAACCTCAAGGGAGATGCTTATCTACTGTTTGGATAAGCCTGGGTGCTCCAAAGAGATGCTGGCTGCAACAGAGTCATGTGGTGTGCCCAACTGAGGGGCTTCGGTTGTCCATGGAGGTTTGTGGGTGACCCAGGAAGATCCTTGGGCATCCCAAGGGAGATCTGTGTCTTCACTTGAGAGGGGCTTGATGGATGTAGGTAGGTGCTTGGGAGCTCCCGCATGCCCTATAGCGATGATTGATGTTTTTTTGCCCCCTGGAGGTTCTTGGTTGCTGTAGGCTCTAGCAATTCCCTGTATGCCACAAACATCTCACTTAGGCAGGCAGGAATTTCCCAGAGAACTCAAGCATCTCCACACTTCACGGATTCTCTGATTCCTGGAGGTGCTTGTTGGCCCCAGTGAAAGGGAGATAAGAGAATCTTAGTAGACGGGATGCTGATTAATGACTACCTAGATTGCTGTATTGAACTAGTAGATGTTGCTGTTAACTATTGTACAAACTAATTGGAGGAAGAAGTTTTGGGGCCCTTCGCAAAGGGTAACGCCTAATGAAAATAGAGCACCTGCCTCAAGCACCAGCTGAAACTGCTGCTGTGGTTCAGACAAGAACCAAGGACCCAAAGTGCAAGCGCCAGAAGAAGAGGTAAGAAGTTCAGATACAAGGAAGAGGAAGGAAGAGCCATACTTCATCTCAAGAGACCACCTGAGATGACCGCTAGAGAGCAGTACACAGGCGCGGATGGGAAGACCACATGTAGATTAGTTCTTGGAATTAATTATAATATGAGATGGACATAGAGTATGCATACGTATAAGCCCATTACAAAATTCATGCAAATGTAAACGTACACTGTATAAAGCTAGAGCACACGTTGTTAAGTGTGAGTGTAACTTTGAGGAATTATCCCTTACGCTTCTGGTGCTGAAATAAAGGCATACCAACTTCATGACTTACTTCATTGTGAGTTGTGGAGTGTTTCTGCGTATCACCAGGGCAATGCTTGCTTTCTCCAGGGGGGACCTTGTGTGTTCCAGGGAGATGCTTGGTGAGTCAGCAAGAAACTAAGCACCCCTGGGGGGGTATCTGAGTGCATCAGGAGGTGGTTGGTTTTCCTGGGGATATGCATAGATGCCCAGAGGTGCTTGTGTTCCCCCGGAGGTGCTTGGGTACTCCAGGGCAGGAGCCTGTTTCGTAAAGATTGAGCGCTCCAGGGAAATACTTGTGTGTCCAGGGAGACAGTCAGGTGTTGCAATGAGCTGCTTGGGTGCTCCAGATTGATGCCTTCTTTTCCTTGGAGGTGCTTGTGTTCCCTGGCCTGATATAGGAATGTTCCATCGAGTGCATTGTGTGCTCTGTAAAGCTGCTTGCTTTCTCTGGGGAGATGCTTGAGTGCCTTGGGAAGTTTCTTGGGTGCTCCAGGAAGGTACTTGGATGCGGTGTGGCATTCTTGGAGGTGCTTGCTTTCCCATGGAATAAGTTAGTGTGTGTTGGGGAGAGAGTCGGGTGCTCCCAGGATTTTCTTGGTGTCCCTAGGAGTTGAGCAAGTAGCCCTGTAGAAGCTTTTGTGTCCTACAGAGGTGGTTGGGTATTGAAAGGAGAGGCCTTGGTGAGCAGGAGGGCAGCAGTGGCTGTGTCACCCAGGTGTCACAGTGGGCAGTGTGAAGAATTTCCTCCAAAATTAAATTAATCCTCTATTAGTTTAAGACCACATTCAGCAAGAAGCTTGGGTGCTCCAGAATGGTGCTTGAATGCCCTGGGAAGATGCTTTGCCGCTCAAATGGGGAGCTTGTGTTCTCTGGGTATGTGCTTGGGTGCCCTGGGATGATGGTTTTTTCTTATTTTTCACTGCTTTAAAACTTGGGTGCCTTGGAGAGTAGAAATCAAGTATGTGGAAGATCCCATTCCTTGTAATACTAGAAGACTGCGATTCCTTTCTTAATCTCCTAATAAGAAAAACAAAGACAAATTAGCAGTAAGCACAAATGAAAGCTTAAGAACACTTTCTACTACTATAAAAATAAAGACCCTGTAATACAGAGTTAGTGATATTTAGCAAATAGTGTGCTACCACCATCACAATGACCTATAACCCCTTCTAGCTTCAGATGCATCCTTATGCATCCAAAATAGAGAGTAGGATATGAACTATATGGACCTGTATCAGCAGTGGTTTCACAACAATTAGAAAGAGTTAGAAACAGTTCCTGAAAAGCCACAACCTGAAGAAGTTAATTTGTTAAAGCTAAAGGAAGAAATGGAAAACCAAGAAAGCTAATTACTTTTAATTTAAGTATTAAAAGTTAAGTTAGAGAAGTTCACAGGCCCTGAGATAACATAAATAAAGCTGTTCTCAAGCTAAAAGATCTCATTTCTTCAGGATTTCTTCTGGATGCCTCATGCAGATTTCTGCTGAGTTCTGACAAGTCAGAAAGCAGCAGGAAGAGACCAGAGAATTTGACTCATTAGTGTAAATCTGGCACAAGCAGCAATCTCCCAAATTACAGATGTTCAAGCATACTAGTTAAAAAGAGATTAGAGTGTGAGTAGAAAGACATCTCAAACTCCTGTTATATACTTCAATTTCTCTCCAAGGATGGAACGATTACTACGTATTACCATGCCTGACTGGCTGTAGAGGGAGAGAGAGGAAGTGAAAGACTTAGAAAAGCACCTTCCCTTCATAGCCCTCCCAGCCCCAAAATGGTTCTCAGGAAAAACTACTGACAGACTAAGATTAACTGCTTTGAAAGGGTTGTGTTGGTGGACCCTTTGCCTTCAAGTTCAAGCTTTTTCCTGCTGAAACTGCCAACAGTTATGCCAAATACAACAATGGTTTTGCAATACAGAGAAACATCTTCCAGACTGAAACGAGAAAGTCTGACTTTTGTTGTCGTCTGGGCACAGACAACTAAGCAGTAAAGAGCAATGCTAGATAACCATGATAGCCAGAATGCACAAATACTGCGCAACAGTGACAGAAAATGCTATAGTACAAAAAGAAAAATTACCTCCACCAAATCGGTTTTATCATAGTCTTCCCAATGTTTGTAAATACATTGATTAATCATGCCATATAGCAAACATGACGCTCATCTACAAGAAGGGCTGGAGGGCAGACCCGGGGAACTATAGGGCTGTCAGTTTGTCCTCAGTGCCAGGGAAACTCATGGAACAGATTATCTTGAGAGTCATCACGTAGCACTTACAGGGCAAGCAGACAATCAGGCCCAGTCAGAATGGGTTTATGAAAGGCAGGTCCCTCTTGACGAACCTGATCTATGACAAAGTGACGCATTAGCATTAACATTGAATTGAAGTTCTCGCCTCTTAAAAATGAGCGAAAGTGCATGTCCAGGTGAAGCCACAATCCTGTTTGATGCTGGAACAACCTTCTTCAGAGCCATATCACAGAATCACACAATTTCTAGGTTGGAAGAGACCTCAAGATCATCGAGTCCAACCTCTGACCTAACACTAACAGTCCCCACTGAACCATATCCCTAAGCTCTACATCTAAACGTCTTTTAAAGACTTCCAGGGATGGTGACTCCACCACTTCCCTGGGCAGCCTGTTCCAAAGTCTAACAACCCTTTCAGTAAAGAAGTTCTTCCTAACATCCAACCTAAAACTCCCCTGGCGCAACTTTAGCCCATTCCCCCTCGTCCTGTCACCAGGCACGTGGGAGAATAGACCAACCCCCACCTCACTACAGCCTCCTGTGAGGTACCTGTAGAGAGCGATAAGGTCACCCCTGAGCCTCCTTTTCTCCAGGCTGAACAAGCCCAGCTCCCTCAGCTGCTCCTCGTAGGACTTGTTCTCCAGTCCCCTCACCAGCTTCGTCGCCCTTCTCTGGACCCGCTCAAGCACCTCGATGTCCTTCTTGTAGCGAGGGGCCCAAAACTGAACACAGTACTCGAGGTGCGGCCTCACCAGAGCAGAGTCCAGGGGGATGATCACCTCCCTATCCCTGCTGGACACACTGTTTCTTATGCAAGCCAGGAAGCTGATGGCCTTCTTGGCCACCTGAGCACACTGCTGCCTCATATTCAGCCGACTATCAACCATCACTCGCAGGTCCTTCTCTGCCTGGCAGCTCTCCAACCACTCCTCTCCCAGCCTGTAGCTCTGCTTGGGGTTATTGCACCCCAGGTGGAGGACCTGGCACTTGGCCTTGTTGAACTTCATGCAGTTGACCTCAGCCCATTGGTGCAGCCTATCCAGATCCTCCTGCAGAGCCTTCCTTCCCTCAAGCAGATCGACACACACACCTAACTTGGTGTCATCTGCAAACTTACTGAGGGAGCACTCAATGCCCTCGTCCAGATCATCAATGAAGATATTAAAGAGGACTGGCCCCAGCACCGAGCCCTGGGGAACGCCACTAGTGACTGGCCTCCAACTGGATTTGACTCCATTCACCACGACTCTTTGGGCCCGGCTATCCAGCCAGTTTCTAACCCAACGAAGCGTGCACCAGTCCAAGCCAAGAGCAGCCAGTTTCTTGAGGAGAACGCTGTGGGAAACGGTGTCAAAAGCCTTGCTGAAGTCAAGTTAGACCACATCCACAGCCTTTCCCTCATTCACCCAGCGCATCACTTTATCATAGAAGGAGATCAGGTTCGTCAAGCAGGACCTGCCTTTCATAAACCCATGCTGACTGGGCCTGATTGTCTGCTTGCCCTGCAAGTGCTGCGTGATGACTGTCAAGAGGATCTGCTCCATGAGCTTCCCTGGCACTGAGGACAAACTGACAGGCCTGTAGTTTCCCGGGTCAGTCCTCCGGCCCTTCTTGTAGATGGGCGTCACATTTGCTAGCCGCCAGTCAACTGGGACCTCCCCCGAGAGCCAGGACTGTTGATAAATGATGGTAAGTGGCTTGGCCAGCTCCTCTGCCACTTCTCTCTGTAGCCTTGGGTGGATCCCATCCGGCCCCATCGACTTGTGCACATCCAAGTGCCGTACCAGGTCACCAACAATTTCTTCGTGGATAGTGAGGGCCAGATCCTGCTCCCCATCCCCTTCCACCAGCTCAGGGTACTGGGTAAAAAATATATATAGAATATCCTTTGCTTTTATTTTCATAGAATTAACGTCTAGTCACAATCTCTCCCTCCTTGCATAGATCTGAGGATAGTGTTGATGCAGAGAGCACAGCGCAGCTTCAGTACATAAGGATTTTATATCTGCACCACAGTAGCCTAATAAACAAAAACCATATGTTACACCAGTCAAGGCCCAGGTTTACAATACGCAACATTTAAAGAATTTGTAAAGCCCAAACCAAACAAGTTACCAGGGACTGGAAAGTGCTACCGCTCTGCAAGGAAGTTTTGTTATGTTGCTCACTGCCTGCTATGTCTCCTCATACCCCTTCACGAGCCTAGGAGA
Organism: Aythya ferina; assembly: GCF_964211825.1. Lineage (NCBI taxonomy): Eukaryota > Metazoa > Chordata > Aves > Anseriformes > Anatidae > Aythya > Aythya ferina. The sequence goes on from NC_140328.1 coordinate 1,032,230, forward strand.
TGTCCTTCTGTAGCCTTGTACTTGGCATTGCCCTTACCCACATTGCACTGATCCAGGAGGAGCCCTAAATCCCACTGGAGGGACAGGATCTCCCTTCCCAGAGGCTGGGCTCAGGGCCTGACTGTTGGACTTCATGGGACACACCAGGGTTTCCTCAGCATCAAGACCACCTTTACTTGGCCTGGTATCCCCATCATCACTGCTTGCACTTTTCTGCTCTAACAAGCCCATGGGGGGGCTTTGTCAGGAACGTCCCTCAGTGGGACTCATTAACGCCGTGAGAGGCTTTGGTGTTTGCATCTGCATTCTCTACTTGAGAAATGTCTTCTATTTCCTCTCAGTGTCTGAGGCTCCTGGGCTCTGCCCAAACCCACCGGGAGGGTCAGTAAAACGCCTTGGGCTGGGCCTGTGCTGCTGAGCTGGGACAGCTCATGGCATGGAGGGACGGAGCTCCTGGCAAGCAGGCAGCAATGCAGAGACACAGCTCTGTCCAGGAGTATCTCCTCTGCAAGGTGCAGCAGGGCTGGGGCCACTGCCTGCAGAAGGCATGGGGAAAGGAGAGAACTGGGAATGAGGTTCAGAGCATCCTGGGGGGAAATGCAGGGGAAGAGCTTGCTGGGGGAGAAATCTTCACAGCCACCTCCCCATGGTAGGTCTCTGGGTGCAGGGCAATGCCACTGTGCACCCCGCCAGGCTCTCCTCGAGCTGGCACAGCCCTCAGCCGATGGGAGCTGTCAGGAGGACACTCGGTGTTGGAGTTGAAGGGCATGCAGGGCTTGTGTGCTGCAGGGTCAGCATGCAGGGCCCGAGGGCTCCCTTCTCTTGGGGCCAGCTGCAGGCTCTGAAGCTAGAGATGGAGACAGCGGTGTCCAGGGCTGTGGTGCAGAGCAGGGTCCCTGCTGTGCTCCAGGGGCTGTGTGCTGGGGCAGGGGCTCTGCTGCCTGCCAGGCTCAGCACTCAGCCTGCCCGGGGAGCTGCCCAGGGGCTGTGGTAAGAAGCTTTGAATGGAAGGATGCTCCCTGGCAGGGCAGGGCAGGGTCCTGCTGCTGCCCTGAGTCTGCTGCGTGGGGCAGTCTGCTTACAGCCCCACACCTCTGCAGGGCATTGCACAGTAGAACTGCAAGGCAAGAGCTACCTGAAGGCAATGCAATTTCTACAGTCTCTGTTTCCATTTTTCTGACTGCGTGCTGAGGCAGAGGGATGGTAATGGAGTAGTAACATCTGTATTAGAGACTAAGGCTCCTAGAGCATTGCTGCAGCTTTGAGGCACCTCACACAGCTCAGCCTACAGACCGTACCAACATCACCTTTATTGTTTCTTAAGGGATTATTTGACCTTCTCCTCATGTTCTGAGATCAGAGAGATATCCTTGGCCTGTGGACTTCTCAGATGATTCCTGGTTCTCTTTTACATGATGCCGTAGACCAGGACTGCCTGCTGCAGAATCCACAGCACAGCACCCTGCTTGTTGTGGCACCCTCAGAGCAGCAACCAGAGGTAAGCCAGGGAGCTGCAGAAAGCTCTTCCTGAAGTCAGTGATACAGTGTGGTGTTTGTAGGGTATTCTATGAGACATGCAATGGATTTTGGTCAGAGAAGAAATTAAATTTTGCACTGTCTTTGCTTCGTCTGGACAGGCTCCCTTGCTCAGAGACAGCAAATGTGTAACAGCAGCTCCATCACTGAGTTCCTCCTCCTGTCAGTCGCGGACACGTGGGAGCTGCAGCTCCTGCACTTCGGGCTCTTCCTAGTCATCTACCTGGCTGCTGTCCTGGGAAACGGCCTCATCATCACCGTCATAGCCTGCGACCACCACCTCCACACCCCCATGTACTTCTTCCTCCTCAACCTCGCCCTCATTGACCTGGGCTTCATCTCCACCACTCTCCCCAAAGCCATGGACAATTCTCTTTGGGGTACTGGGGCCATTTCCTATGAAGGATGTGCTGCACAGATATTTCTGTTAGTTTTTTTGTTTTCAACAGAGCTTTCTTTTCTCACGGTCATGGCCTATGACCGCTATGTTGCCATCTGCAAGCCCCTGCACTACGAGAGCCTCCTGGGCAGCAGAGCCTGTGCCACCATGGGAGCAGCTGCCTGGGGCAGTGGCTTTCTCCACGCTGTGCTGCACACTGCCAATATATTTTCATTGCCTCTCTGCAACGGCAATGTTGTGGACCAGTTCTTCTGTGAAATCCCCAAGATCCTCAAGCTCTCCTGCTCAGACTCCTACCTAAGGGCAGTTCAGGTTCTTGTGGTTAGTGCTTTTCTTGTGTGTGGGTGTTTTGTTTTCATTGCTCTGTCCTATGTGCAGATCTTCAGGGCTGTGCTGAGGATCCCCTCGCAGCAGGGACGGCACAAAGCCTTTTCCACGTGCATTCCTCACTTGACTGTGGTCTCTCTAAATGTCAGCACAGTCATGTTTTCCCACCTAAAGCCCCCCTCTATCTTCTTCTCTTCCCTGGACCTGGTTGTGGCAGTTCTGTACTCGATGGTGCCTCCAGCAGTGAACCCCCTCATCTACAGCATGAGGAACAAGGATCTCAAGGATGCTGTACAGAAATTGATGAGCAGCTGTATTTCATAAGCAATAAACTGACAGCCTATTTCTGCAAATCATTCTTAAAGGTACTCCTGATAAGCAAAGCCTCTCTTATGTCCTTGTTCTGATTATTTTTCTCTCAGTTTTATTCTTATGAAAGTTGTCCAGAAAGAAATATAATTCTTCATTTTGCTTCTGTATGTTATCCAATTAAAGTGACATTTTCTTATATCTTTCTTGGGAGACCTTTTCTGCATGGGCAGTAGCCATGTGCAGAGGTGAAGAGAAAATGAGTCAGGCCCAGCAGTACGGCCAGGGAGCACCAGCTCTGGTCCACCCAGAGCTGCTCTCCTGACACTGCCACCCTCTCCTTCTGAGCCCTGCTGGTGGTGTAAGGCCCGGCTGCTCCTGTAGCTTGATGCCAGAGCTGCTGTCTGGCTGTGCTGGGACCGCAGGCAGGGACAGGCAGTCGGCACTTGGGTGACACAACTGGCCTCCAGAACAGCATTGCCCTCCTAAAAGGGCCGTGCCTGAAGGCTCATGTCTGCTTTCAGAGCTGCTGTCATATCCGAAAGTGCCCAAGGAAGAGAGTCCAAAGAGGCTCCTTGCTCTGCCAGGCCGGGCACCTCTGAGCAGCCCATGGCCACCAAAGAGCCGCTGTGGGAGGCGGTCAGCGGCAGGGCCTTGTCCATGTGCAGGGGAGACACGGGAACAGACAACCTTTGCTGCTGCTGCTGCCAGCAGGCACAGAGGAAGATGATTGAGCACAAAGGCCATCAACTATCCCCAGGGGTGACATGAAGGCCAGTGGGGCAGACATTGTCTACAGGTCCCTTCATCCTGAGAGAAACAGCCACTGGGCAACTGCCTGAATAGCACAGAATAGTTCAGGTGGAAGGCACTTTCAGAGGCCATCTAGTCCAAAGTGCAAGACCTGAATGCAGCTCTGGGATGTGCTTCCTTGAACCTCCAAGGACCCTGTGCCCATTCCTCATGCCATGGGGCATCTCAGAAGAGGGCATAGCAGGGTGATGCACTGCAGGGCTGATGTGCCTCCCAGCCTCTGGTAGTGGCTGCAGGAGCCAGAGGGACCCAGCAAGTGCTTCAGTACACTGCCTGTGTGTGTGTGTGTGCAAGGCAGGGACTTGTGTCTCTGAAAAGCCCTGTGTAGATGAGCAGTGCATGAGGCCAGCTCAGATGTGGGCATCTTACAGAGTCCTGACATTTCTCTGTGTGGGTCTCTAGAAACACCCCCCAGTGTTCCTGTGATATTTCTGTCACCCTCCTTGCCCAGGTTCATTGCAAATGCCTCTCTCTGATAAATCACACTACCCTTCTTCTGAACTGGTTGTGACAGCCAACATGGCTTCACAAAGGGCAGATTGTGCCTGACAAGTCTAGTGGCCTTCCGTGATGGGCTTACAGTATTGGTGGAGAGGGGAAGAGCAACTCATTTCATGAACCTTGACTAATGCAAATCATTTGACACTGTCCCACATGATGGCCTTGTCTCTCAGTTGGAGAGACATGGATGTGATGAATGGGTCACCTGGTCGGTAAGGAATTGGCTAGATGGTCACCCTCAAGGAGCTGCAGTCTACAGCTCAGTGTCCAAGTGGAGATCAGTAAAGAGAGGTGTTCCTCAGGGGTCAGCATTGGGACCCGCACTGTTTAACACTTTGTCAGTGACATGGACAGAGTGACTGAGTGCAGTCTCAGCAAGTATGCTGATGACACCAAGCTGGGTGGTGCAGTCGATACACTGGAGGAAGGGGTGATATGCAGATGGACCTGGACAGGCTTGAGAGATTTTCCTGTGAGAGCCTCACGAGGTTCACAAAGGCCAAGTGCATGGTCCTGCAATGGGATTGGGGTGATCCCAAGCACAACTGCAGGCTGGGTGGAGAATGGATGGAGGGCAGCTCTGAGGTGAAGGCCTGGGGTGTTAGTGTATGAGAAGCTCAACCTGCACCAGCAATGTGAGTTTGCAGCCCAGAAAGCAAACCGTATTCTGGGCAGCATCAAAGAAGTTTGGCCCAAAGGTTGAAGGAGGTGATTCCCTCAGCTCTGCTCCCAGGAGACACCTTCTGGAGTACTGCGTTCAGCTCTGGGGCCCCAAACTCAAGAAGGACATGGAAGAATTACAAGGAGTCTAGAAGAGGCCAGAAAAATCATTGAAAGTCTAGAGCGAATTTTCAGTGAAGACAAACTGAGAAAGATGGTTCTCTTCAGCCTGGAGAGACCCTATAGCAGCCTTCCAGTACCTAAAGGGGGCCTTTAGATAATGTTTTAAAACTAAAAGAGGGTACTTTAAAATTAGATATAAGGAAGAAACTCTTTTCTTTGAGGGTGGTGGTCACAGAAACATGTTGCCCAGAGAAGTTGTGGCTGACCCATCCCTTGCCCCTTCGTGGCCAGAAGCCTCCCGTGCCCAACCAAAATGGAGACCCCCTCTGCAAGGCTGCTGTTTAACGTGAGATTTTCTGCATAGGGCCTCCTCTGCACCACAGAGCCCCATCTCAGCTCCCACTTTGCTGCAAGTGCCTCCCAAGGCTGCTCCTGCCAGCAGAGACAAGGCCAGGGCTGAGGGGAGGGGGCTGGAAGGGCCATGGCAGTGGGGTCCCTGCTGCTGTGTGGCCTGGTTGCCCAACAGTAGATGTGCTGGCCAGCAGGCCTTGTGAGGTCATCCAGAGCATCACAGAGCACCCCAAGGCAGCAGTGATGGCACTGAAGGGGTGGGTGGCAGAGCCCAGACAAGGGCTGGCTGTCCCCTCTGCTGCAGCCACCTGATGGAGCGTGGCAGGAGGAGGGCAGGCAGGGCTTGGGGCTGCCATGCTCAAGGTTTTCAATTTCTTTACATGGTTCCTAACCTGAGACTCATTCATGCAGGTTAAATCTTCCTTGCAGAGGACCTTGTGAAACTCTGGGATTTCACAAATGAATCTCATTCTGTTTTCCAAGGAGAAGTGAGCCTCTCTTTCCCATCTTCTGATGCTCTGCATCAGGGGCAGACTAACTCCATACATCACAGCAGTCTTGGACTGGACTGCAGGAAGAGCAACCTGGAGGAAAAGAGCCTGGGCACAACCAGGGAAGCCATATGAGCCAGCAGTGTTAAACACAGATATGGTCATGTTCAAAATGGGCTACACTAGAAGAAGTGTGTCCATCCAGGCAAGGGACCTGTAATCCTCCACGACACCATACTGGTGTGGTCCTAACTGGTAGAGAGCTTCCCAGTGCAGGGCTCCTATTCTGAAGGAATAGGGAGGAAAGGAGAGGTTTTAGAGGTGCCATCTGCAAGACCCTGCACTACGGGAGCCTCCTGGGCAGCAGAGCCAGTGCCACCATGGCAGCAGGTGTATGGGGCAATGGCTTTCTCAACGCTGTGCTGCACACTGCCAATACTTTTTCAATACCTCTCAAGCAAAGCAATGCCTGGGATCTCTTCTGTGAAATCCCCCAGATCCTCAAGCTCTCCTGCTCAGACTCCTACCTAAGGGAAGCTGTGATGATTGCGCTTATTGCTTTTCTACTGTTGGGGTGTTTTTTCATTGCTCTGTCCTATGTGCAGGTTTTCGGAGCCATGCTGAGGATCCCCTCAAAGCAAGGACGACACAAAACCTTTTCCACGTTCCTCCCTCACCTGGCTGTGGTCTCCCTGTTTGTCAGCACAGTCACGTTTGCCCACCTGAAGCCCCCCTCAATCTCTTCCCCTTCCCTGGACATTGTGCTGGCAGTTCTGGACTCAGTGGTGCCTCCAGCAGTGAACCCTGTCATCTGCAGCATGAGGAACCAGGAGCTCAAGGATGTAATGTGGAAACTCAGGATTGGGTGTATTTCATAAGCTATAAGCTGACTGCATTTTTTTGAAAATCACTCAGAACGTTACTCATGATACGCCAAGCCTGATTTATATTCTTGCTTTGTGTTTTATTTTTCCAGTTTTATTACAATTGTTGTTCACCATTAAACCTCGTTACTCATCGTGCCTGTGTATTTAAACCAATTTGAACCAGTTACAGTGACTCTCACTTGCCAAGGTGATCGGCTCCAGGGAAGAGGTATTCTGCAGAGGAGCAGGGGATCAAAGTGTGCAGGGGTTTCCCTCTGTAGTATGAAGGAAGCCCCAAGGGAGTGCGAACAACCAGGAGTGTTGTGCACTGAGCAGGCAAACAGGGCACGGGGCGCCAGTCAGGGTATGGTGTGGCAGTCTGTGTGGCTGTTCATGCAGGTAGGGTGCTGCAGTGAGCTCCCGTTAGAGACCACTCATTGCAAACAGTCAGCAGAAGGCCACCTCCACACTTGCCAAAAAGGAGGTGGGGACCCAAACTGAGCTTCTGAAAACGCATGCAGCCATGCAGGTGTCAGGCTGTAGGGAGTGCCAAAGCTTCACACCACCTTTGGGCAGCTGCAGAGACAGCAATTGCATGAGACGTAAGTGGGTGAAAGACCTGCTCTGCATAGTAGCTTAGGTATGAAAAAGGTGAAAAAAACAAAGGGCATCTGGGGTTCAGAGAGAGAGATAGACTGGTGGTGCCTAACTCTGGCCTCTGTGGAACAAGAACAGGCACCAGCAATTACCCAACATGAAGGGAATGCAGTATTCATCTCCCAGCAGACACAAGGCAGAAGCTGTAAGGATATGAATGAATGGAACCAAGTCCAGGCTTGAGGCGGCAGGTAAAATCCGCCTTCACCCATATCACCCTATCAGGTAGATCTGAGCAACAGGTATAAGGCCCTGGAGGCTGAAAGGCAATCGATGGGTGGAGAAGGCTACAAAGTGTGAGTTGAGAGTCTATGGGTGAGGATTAAAGGGCAGGCCAACAGGGGTGACATTGTGGTGGTTGTTTACCACAGGCCACTGGATCAGAAAGAGGAAGTGGATGAATAATCAGTAATAAATGACTGAGTCCCAAATAGGATTGCAATTAAAGTTTACAATTTATTAAATGACTAGAGGCAAGCAAACAGTGCTGGGTGTGCCGGGAGTCTCCTGACTCAATTCCTGGTAAGAAGAGGAGTGAAATATGACCTGTATGAAGTGAAACTATTGCTAAAGTTCTTACAAAAGAATGGGGCCCCCCACAACAGCTTTGGTGGTGTTTGATGTGAAAACTTGGGAGAACACAGGGACAACTATATGGGATGCTGCCTCATGGGGAGATACAACAGCTGCTGAGGTGATGACGACCTGGCACTTAGTAACTGAGACATTGAGATGATGGCAAATGGAAAACAGGGTACAGACAGTGGCCACTCAGGCTACGCAGGTGGGTGAAATAAAAAGCTGTGACTGCGTACTGCCAAAGAAAGTAAACCTGACAGACTTGGGAACAGAGGCAGAGACAATATCTCAGCATGTCAGCATCACCAGTGCCACCACCCACAAGGCCAGCAGCACTGCCCACGGGGGGTCCCTTTGATTCCTGAGATTGTTCAATATCTCAGCAGCCCTCAGCGCCCCGCTGTTGACACTGCCCACAAGGCCAGTAGCACCACCTGCGGGGGATCCTTTTGACCTGTGATCATTGGAAATAACTTCATAGAGAAGCTATAAAGGGAAGGGGAGGGGCGGGGGGTGAAAGAGGGGGCAGAGCTCATTTTCCAGTCCAAGTTCAGGATCCTGGGCAAAATGACTGGAACTGCTTCCAGCAGTACCTTATTAAAGAACTGTGAAAGACAGCGATCACTTATAGGTTATTGGCCCTGTATATGCAGTCCCTGATGGAGAATGTCATGACAGGACAGCTTTTAACCCCCTTTGACATACGACAACTGGCGGCGATGATATTAACTCCGACACAAAAATTATTATGGGAAGAGAAATGGAGAGACTTGTGCGAACATGCAGTGCTCCAAAATGTAGAAAGGCAGTCAGGGGATCCGCTTTTCAGAGCTGGTATACCTCAGCTGATGGGTACAGACCCGATAGTGGATCCACGCCTTTAGGCACGTCTAGATCCAGATATCCTCTGGCTGACTGCGACCCTAGCCCTCCAGGCAATGTTAAGAATTCCAGAGACTGCAAAGCCCATGCTGTCCTTTACAAAGGTCCAGCAAGGGGTGTCTGAACCATACATGCAGTATATAGATCAGCTTTGCGAGGCATTATATAAGCAGATTGGCAATCGGGAAGCAAAAGGCACCTTGCTACAAAAGCTAGTGGTAGAAAACACAAATACCAATTGTAAAAAAGGTGCTACAGGCTCTGCCTGTGAATACAACAATAGCTCAGGTGATAGAGTCGTGTAACTGAGTGGGTTCTATCAAACATCATACTGATTTGCTGGCGTCTGCTTTTGCAACAGCACTAAGCATCAGTCAGGACCCTAATTATCAGAAAAAATGCTATTGGTGTGGAGATCTGAGCCACCTAGTCTTCGCATGCCCCTGGCAGTTCCACCCACTTTGTGTCCCAGGTGTGGGAGGGGACACCACTGAGCAAGCCAATGCCACTCCAAATACAATGCGGAAAGGCAGCTTTTGCTGCCACGGCAGGGAAATGTAAAGAGAAGTGCAGGGCAGGGCCGTGTGACACAAGCACCCCTGCCTCCAGGTCAAAGAAGGAACTTCCCACAAGGGAGGGCTCCAAATGTAATGCTAACACAGGGTCCAGTGCCACCTGCAGTCCCACTGCCATGGTTACCACCACGGACACCCTCTCAGCCAGAACCAGAGAGAGCGCTGGAGTTCCATTGAATGTCAAAGGACCAACTGGGAATGACTCCAGTGCATAGCAGCTAGAACGATGAAGTACAGCTTTGACTGGATTGCTTGTTTTTCCGGGGATAAATGATGCCAACTATAATGGACAAATCCAAACTATAGCTTGGATGCCGTCTCCACCATTGTCAATACCAAAGAGAACTATAATTGCTCAATCGATTCTTTTCCAAGCAGTAGTACTGGCTCTGGACTCTATCAGGGGAGCAACCGAATTCCCCAAGGTGTTTTGGGCTTCCGACATAACCTAGCATCAGCCAATGCTTACTGTTACCCTTTGGAATAACTGAGCACCCACAGTCCAGTCAATGCAAGATGCTAGTGGACATTGGAGAAGATGTTACCATCATTGCCATTAAAGACTGTCCCTCTGCTTGGCCCATGACAACTCCCACAGGCAGATCGGTTGGAGCGGAAGGAATGTCAAACACCTTTCAGAGTGCCATGATGCTTACTATAAAAACCCAAGATGGTACTACGTGCACAGTATGCCCTTACATTGCTAATACCCCCATCAGCCTGATGGGGTGAGATGTGATGGGACAATGTAAATTCACCGTCTCCTCCCCTGAAAATCTGTGCCAGGGCTCCACTGGGCCTGGCAGCAGGGGTGCCAGCATCTCATGGACCTCCATTTCCTGGTGCCGTGGCTGACTCTGGCCCTGAGGTTGTTGGAGAGGCCAAGAACCTCCTTTGTCCCAGATGCTGTGGTGCCTTCCAAGGGGATGGGGCTGTGGTGACCATGCCCAGAGCCCTGCAGCAGCCTGTGGCAAGGCAAACGTAAGCATGGTGGCCACAAGCCCTGCCTGCCCTCCTCCTGTCACGCTCCATCAGGAGGCTGCAGCAGAGGGGACCCACAGCCAGCCCTTGGCTGGGCTCTGCCAATCACCTCCCCAGTGCCATCACTGCTGCCTTGGGGCACTCTGTGACATGCTGGGTGACCTCACAAGGCCTGCTGGCCAGCACATCTCCTGCAGGGCAACCAGGCCTCACAGCGGCTGGGACCTCACCACCATCCTTCCAGCCCCCTCCTCTCCCCTTCCCTCAGCCCTGGCCTTGTCTCTGCTGGCAGGAGCAGCCTTAGGAGGTGCTTCATGGCTTCCCCTTGCTTCCTGCCAGCTGCTGCCCACTTGGGCTCCTGTCTCATTATTACAGTCCCTGACAAAAGGTCCCTCCCCAGATTTTGTGTAAGTCCTCCTTTAGGTACTGGAAGGCTACTGTAGGGTTTCTCCAGGCTGAAAAGAACCATCTTTCTCAGCCTGTCTTCACTGAAAAAATACCCTGGCCTTCCTGTCATCTTTTTGGCCTCTTCTAGACTCATTCTCATACTTCTGTGTCCTTCCTGAGCTTGGGCCCCAGAGGTGAATGCAGTACTCCATGTGGGGTCTCACAAGAGCAGAGTAGAGAAAAAGAATCACCTCCCTTGACCTGCTGGACAAAATTCCTTTGATGCTGCCCAGAAAACGTTTGGCTTTCTGGGCTGCAAGCACACATTGCCAGCACATGTGGAATTTTTCATCCACCAAAATGCCTACGTCCTTCTCCTCTCTATCTATCAGAGCTGCTCTCTATCCATTATCCACCCAGCCTGCATTTGTGCTTGGGATTGCCTCAACCCAGTTGCAGAACCTTGTCTTTGGCTTTTTTCAATGTCATGAGGTTCTCACAGACCCCTCTCAAATCTGTCAAGGCCCCTGTGGATGGCATTCCTTCCCTGCCACGTGTCAACTGCACCACCCAGCTTCGCGTCATCAGCAAACTCACTCAGACTGCACTCAATCACACTGTCTACGTACCAACAGATGTTGTACTACCAATGCTGTAAGCCCATTGGAGATGGCCACCAGAATTGACGGGCACGATCTGCCCTCGGTGAAGCCATGTTGGCTGTCACCAACAGCCACTGGTTGGCTGTCACCACCAGTCCAGAAAGGCAGGGTAGCATAACATAGCAGAGAGGGATTCTTGCAATGAACCTGTGCAAGGAGGGTGACAGAAATGTCACAGGAACATGGCATTGCCCTGCACCCACAGACTTACCATGGGGAGGTGGCTGTGAAAATTTCTCCCCCTGCAACTTCTCCTCTGCCTTTCCCTCCCATACACAGGGTGCCTTAAACCTCTTTCCCCCTTCTCTCCTCTCCCCATGTCAGCTGCAGGTAGTGCCCCCAGCCCTGCTGCACCTTGCAGAGGAGCTGGTGCTTGGTGGCTGAAGCAGCTTCTCAAGTAGTCCAAGCCTGATACAAACTCCAAAGCCTCTCACAGTGTTAATGGTCCCACTGAGGGACATTACTGACAAAGACTCCCCATAGACTTTGATTCATGGAAAACTGACTCCACAGTCAGTAAGACTGTAAAGTAGGTATGTTTATTCAGTGCTGGGCAGTGCAGGGGGTAGTCATACCAAAGTCGTGCATGCCCTAACGCGGCAACTTGCTTTGGTTATATGCAGTAAAGAGTTACATATGCATGAATTTTCCCAATATGCCTATACATATGCATAACCTATCCCTGCTTAGTATTAAAATTAGCTCCAATAAGTCATTTCCATAAACTGCTCCCATCTGTGCTTGCACAGTGTCTTCTGATGGTGGGCACTGAGGGTCGTGGGGATGAAGTAAGATGTCTTCTTGGGGTTGAACTTTTCACCTCGTCTCCTTGCACATGCTCTCTGAGCCCTTGGTCACAGTCTGGTTTGTTCCAGTTCTCAGGGTCCGAAGGATTCCTGTTATCTCGAGGCCTTGCAAGTTTGACATTCTTTATCTTGTCCTTTTATGAACAGTCCTCCTTATCTCTGAGCCATTGGTCACAGTCTGAACCATAAGGCTGGTTTGATCTGGTTCTCGGGGTCCCAGGGGCTCCTGTTATCTGAAGGTCTAAGCGCACCACAGGCACATCGCAAATGTAGCACATATTAAGCAATGAGTGTTGCCTATATATTCATTCTAAATCAATTGCTATCTAATTTCTAACCCCGTGTCTCAACTTGTTAGAGCAGAAAAGTGCAGGCAATGATGATGGGGAGACCAAGGCCAAGTAAAGATGGCCCTGAGGCTGAGGAAACCTTGATGTTCCTCATGAAGTCCAACAGTTGGGCCCTGACCCCAGTCTGTGGGAAAGGAGATCCTGTCCCTCCAGTGGGGTTTAGGGCTCCTGTTGGGTCAGACCAGTGTGGGGATGAGCAATGTCAAGTACAAGGCTACACGTGGACATTTCCTAGACTCTTGGAGGGGGATAAGGAAGCCTTGAGATCCTATTGCTGTAAGGAAAATGTGTCTTCTCATTGACATCACTGACAGAGACAAGAGTCAGAGATCAGCAGATAAAGACGTTCCCTCTGTTGGGGACTTTCAGCCTTGCAAAAGAACCTTGATCATAACCACCGCATGCTGTCCCTGTGCTGTCCCATGTCTACACCTGTTTCCATGTAGGACTCAGATACCCACCCTGCTTCTCATCCTCCTCTCACCTGAGCACCTTCCTGCCTTGACTGATGTCTCTCCATCTGCCCTCAGTAATCCATGAAACACAAAGCCAAGGGCTGATCCAAACACCCTCTGGGTGATCTCTTGCACCCCAGGTCTGCTCATTGAGTAAGATTTCACCTCAGCTCCCATCTCACCATGCCCAAAACTGAATTTTGTGACATTTTCTTTCTCATGCTCTTTCCTATTAGGAGGAAAAACTCCATCACTGCAACCACCCCTCAAGCAGTCTCTGCATACTTCTTTACTGCCCAGAGCCTGCATGACACAGGGCCAAAGAAGCCGTCAGCCTGTGCCACGCTGCTCCAAAAATAGCCACAGCAGAACTGAGTCAAGGGGGATGATAACCCAAGTGGTCTGGGTGACCCCCACTGCCTCTATTGCTGCCCCGTAAGGGCTTTCCTCCCTGTCAGCATGTCCTGTCCCACTGGCTCCTAAGGTGTCCTCGTAGTACCCAGGCCTTCTCCTCAGGGTCCCCCCTCAGCTGCTCACGTCCAACCCTGCCCTGATGGATGCAGGTATTCTGCCCCATGTGCAGCACTGGCCACGTCTCCTTGCCAACTTCAGGGGTTTCTGTTGGCTGAAGGCTGGAGATTCCCAAGGTCAATTCCTCCTGCACTGAAGCTCCATTTTGTCACCTGTTCAGGATTGAGTGCAGATGGCTCATTCTGATCACAGTATTGATCACAGGATAACAGCATGAGGGTTGTCAGGACAGTACAGGCACTAAAAGAGGTACTCGTTTGGAGGCATTTCTGACCCAGGAAGGAATTACCATGAGAACCATCTCTGAAACACCCAATGACACTACAAAGCAAGCAAAACCAGAACCAGAGTAAATGAATGTTGGGCTGTTTGTATGCTAGGGTATTTTGCAGGAAAATATATACCTATACAGACATCCATGCAATGTGGAATCTTCCAGCATCTGGTCTTGGACCCTGTGTAGAGCCAGGACCAGGCCCCAAGATCCTCTCACATTTGCTGAGCAGATAAATTCCAATGGGAATCTCCCACATAGAATCACTGAATCTCTTTCAGCATCAATGATAATGGAAGGCACCCAGATGCAACGATTTAACTGCTTCCTTCTCCTATCTGGTTTTAGTTAGGAGCTCCTTTCTCATCCGTGACAGGTTCCTGCCACCTTTTCTTGACTTCATTTGTGTCTGGGTGGACTGCACTTGGGTTCAAAGAGGAGATCCTTAAGCATTAACTGCTCCTTGTACCACTGCTCTCTGCAGGACCACATCCCATCGAATTCCTCCAAAAATGTCCACCAGCAGGCCCAAGTCTGCTCACCTCAAGGCCTCTGCTTTGCCTTGTTCCTCTCTCTCAGCAACCTCAACTCTACCTTCTCATCCCTTGCTTTTACACCCATAACCACCTCATCTTGGTTTATAATATGATGTCCTGGAGGGCACCTCATCTTATTGGTTCCTCAGTCTCCCATGCCATCAAGATATTATCAAAAAGCTCCCAGATCCTTCTGGACATTTTGTGTAAAGCTATGCTGAAGAAGAGAGTCTGCTCCTTACAGTTTATCTGGTCAAGTACCTTTTCCAGTGCACCAAGGGATGATGTAAGCGGACCAGATCTAGACACCACATCTTGGGACCAGGTCTGGGGATGAGATCTGGGTCAGCCATGGGCTCTGTGCTCTGTAGTCAGCACTTGGGCTCAGCTGTGGTGTGTAGGGCCTGCAGTCGGCGCTCGGGGTGAGCCGTGGGCTCTGGGTCCCGGAGTCAGAGTTGCTCCACTCAGAAGACAGTCTGTTGACAGAGAGACCCACCCCAGGTGCTCTCTTCCTTGCAGAAATTTGTTCACAAGTAAACACAGAGGTTTGGGTAAGATCACTGGCATGAACAGTGAGCTGCCTGAGATGGGAAAAAGCAGAATCAGGATTATTTTGGGGTTGGACTTGATGATCTCTTGAGGTCCCTTCCAACCCCTACAATTCTGTGATTCTGTGATTATGAGTGAGGATCTTCTGCAAATGGTTCTGCCTGTGTGATATCGATCAAAACAGAGATACTTGTCACTGAAAATTGTTACTTTCAGAGTTAATGCTGAGCAGGGGTACTACATTGTCTGGACAGATTACCGTCTGGGGATGCTGTTGCAATTCACTGTGCAGGATTTTTATGTTAGATGAGTGGCAAGATACTTTTTCAGTTTAAGAATGGAAACTTCTGTCAGCTGTCAGGCCAGTTGAAGTCTGGTTGTTCAGCATAGGAAAGACTGTTACTTTTAGGGCAGGAAAACTAAAGCTTGAGGACAAAAAGTCTAAGCAGAGTATTGTGGAAGTCATCTGACTAATGCATGCCCTCCTGGGACTCTGGGCAGCTTTAGGTCCTCTTCCAGCTTTGGGTGTAGGAGGAGAAGGAATTGCAAAGGAATACCCATGCCCTGCTGGCTTTAGAAGTGGCTAGTGAGTAAAAACCATATGCTGTGGGTATGAGTGGAAAAACCTACTGCCTTTTGAGCATGTTTTTTCCCTTCAAGTAGATATAACCCTGCACTTATAGAAGGGTCTACATTTCTAGCCTTTTATATTTATTGCTACTCCAATTGCTTTTCATTTAAGAAATTTTAACAGCCAGGGCCCTGGGCTTCTGGTATTACTCCCCAGCCCTGCCTAGCAGCCTTGGGTCCTTGTCCCCATACTGACTGTGCCGGTGCGAGACAAGCAGAGCCAGCAGTGTTACAGCTATGGCCACAGACATCTCCGCGGGATCACCTCTTTCATGCTCTCTGGCCATCCCATCATGACTTAAATCACCCAATGTCATCCCCATCCAGCAGCTGACACCCAACAGCTCCCCTGCAGATGAAAGGAACAGGACAAGAAAGTATTTTGTGGCTGACGATTAAAGGAAAATTCATATGTTTGGCTCTCCCCTCCTGTTCCTCCCTAGGAAAGGCTTAGTCAAGAGGCTTTGTGTTGAGATTCAGCACCTGCTTGGCTTTAGGTTTCGGTCCCGGCCACACACAGATCCAGGTTGATCACTGGAGAAGTTCCTTGTTTTGGACAGTAGGGGTCTCTAGAGGATCACAAAAGCTGCCAAAATTCAGCAGCGGCTCCAGTTAATACGTCAGGTGGAGTTGAGGTTTTACTTTGCTTTCCTCCATTTGACTAAAGGTTCCTTCAGCTACAGCTTCCTACATGTCTTTTTTAATCCTTTGGCATTCAGGGTGTCATGCTGTGTGCTTGGGACAAAGATTTCAATATTGGCAACCAGAACAACATCCCTTCTCATAATGCTGTTGGTTCATTGTCATCCCATCACAGGAATTAGGCAGTTGCAGCTCAGATCGAGCTGATTCCCCACCACCTTCCTGAGTGAGAGGGTCAGAGAGACGGTGAAGTGCTTCAGCGCCTTTCCCCTGCCAAAGCTCTGCTCTGACCTCCTGCCTCCTGCCTGGGGTGTCTCAGTGCAAGCTCTTGGGGTGGCTGCCACTTTTTGGTGCAGTCCTAGATCTCCTCGCCCATAGCAGGACTGCAACTTGATGTGGCAATGCAACAAGATCTGCTCTTCTGCTCTGTTTGTCTTCCACTCTTTGGCTGTTTTCTCTAGGCTTGCCTGCAGTGTGGGGGGCTGTGGATTTCACCTGCCAGCCTGCAAATGACCTGGCTGCTATTGTAGCTGAGTTGGAGAGACCAGTATCTGCAGTGTCTGACAGCCGCCTTCCACCAAACCAAAGCCCTGGGGAATGGCTTGTGAGCCAGGACACCTCTCTCCAACAGTAAAAGGAACAGAGGGAGTGATAAACTTATTAGTGTTAGCCACTAAGGTGGGCTTCAAAGGCATTGCTTTCCAAGAGGGCCTCCAACACCTGCTAGCAGATTTACCACTATGTATAACAAAAATATAAAAACACGTGGAGTACTTGGATTGGAAAAGAACCAGCTTGTCTCTGTGCAAAAGGGGGGAATGAAATGGGGAAACTAGGGAGCACCTTCAGTCACTGCTGAGTATAAAAGGTGATGGAAAATGAAATAAATGCCTGCCTCCGAGTCACCTAAATGAGCTGCCAACTTCTGTTTTGCTGCAGCTGGACATGTTTCCTTCATTATCTCCATGTACTCCTGTTGGATCTGTATCAGGGGATGAGGGTGACACTGGGTGATTTAAGAAAGCCATGGAGATGACCCAGGGAGATATCTGAATCCACTTCACTGTCAACTCTCATCCCTGTACAGTGCTCCTGTATGGCTTCATGCTGAAATGGCTAAATAGCTGAAAACATTAAAATTACCAGAGGAGGTCACTATTGAGCAGGCTATGGATGGATGTCTTCAGAGGTGGCATTGCGAACTTGTGAACCAGGCTGTGGATAAGGTTACTACACACCTGCAGTCCCTTGAGACGGGGAGGGCTCCTGGAGGAGAAGAACCAGGGACACGGTCAGGAAGGAATCTTCTTGGTAGTCAGATGGAAAGCAGCCCTCACTGAAGAACTACAAAAAATCCAGCAGTTACTCATCCCTTATAATTAAAAAGGAGTTACATGTGCTAGGGGCACTGAGGTTTTAGAGGACATGTATTTTAGGTTTTGATATAACTGCCCAACCACTTGATAGCTTTGTAAAAAGAAATGCAATCTGGTGGTTGACCCCAAAACAAGAAGACTCATGACTGTGTGCATGACTGGTGACCCAAGGTTTATTGCGTGTTGGCCTGCTCAAGATGTGGTGCTCAAGCTGTGGTGCAGCTTGACCAGCTACAGAAGAACATAGTATAAGCTCTCTGAGGTTTAACTGTGATCACCTTAGAGACACGTCTTGTTGGAAATCTGGTATTGCCATACTTTCCTCAGTCCTTAGCTTATGTAAAGTCACCTTTTGGTGAACAGATTATCGGATATTGTTGCCATTTTTGCATACCAAAGTTTGCCACCACTGTGCATTCAACTCTAACACATTATGCAGACTGGGGGATGAATGGACTGAGAGCAGCCCTGTGGAGGCCTTTTGGGTGTCGGTGGGTGAAATACTCAACCATAAGCCAGCAGAGTGTGCTTGCAGCCCAGAAAGCCAATTGTTTCCTGGACTGTATCAAAAGGAACCCAGCAGCAGGTTGAGGAAGGTGGTTCTCATCCTCTGTTCCACTCTCATGAGACCCTTCTGGAGCACTGCATCCAGCCCTGGGGTCCCCAGCCTTGGAAGGACATGGACGTGTTGGATCAGGTCCAGAGGAGGGCCATGAAGACGATCAAGGGAGCACCTCTCCTATGAAGACAGGCTGAGGGAGCTGGGGTTGTTCAGCCTGGAGAAGAGAAGGCTATCGGAAGACCTTAGAACAGCCTTCCAGTACCCAAAGGGGGCTACAAGAAAGCTGAGGAGGGACTCTTTGTCAGAGGATGTAGTGATAGGACAAGGGGCCATGGTTTTAAACTTAAGAGGGTAGATTTAGATGAAATATAAAGACAAAAAAAAAAAAAAAGATGTACATGATGAGACGTGGGAACAGGTTGCCCAGTTGTTCCACTGTGTATACCCCATCCCTGGAAGTGTTCGAGTTCAGGTTGGATGGGGCTTTGAGCAACCTGGTGTAGTGGGAAGTGTCCCTTCCCATGGCAGGGCACTGGAACTACATTATCTTTAAGGTCCCTTCCACCCCAAACCATTACAAAATTCTATAAATGTGATGTTCATAAGGAACTGAGAAAGAGAACTCAGACTTCCCAACTTTAAAGAGAAAAGAAATTAAGTTTCAGCACAGCTTGGCAACCTTTGTACCATTGTTCACTGCATTACTTTTCTCAACAAATTATGACACTGTCCAACAGATACAGCAACACTCAGTCTCCCACAATATAAGGCAGAATTTGTTATTCGCAAAGCTCTTAAACAAACCCCTATATTTTTACTCATTTCTGCACAATGAAACTGATAAAATAGAAGAGTTATATTCTACTGAAGAGAATGCAAGGGCAAAATGCACCTCTATGCTATCAACTGTAATTGGTGGTGCTGAGTCCTCCTAGGGCCTTGCTCTTAAATAAGCCCCTCAACATTTACCAGAAAGGGGTAAATAGGGGCACAGAAAGTGCAGCCTGTTATTCCAGGCCTCTCATTGTAATCCAGGCTCTAAGCATCCACCAGCAATTAAAATAGAGAAAAGGTACAGACCTCTACCAGAAATCAGCAGTTTTGTTACCAAAAATGGTTACTTCAGTCCATACTTTTGGTTTCTTTTCTTCTTCAGGGAAAGAAGATTCCCTGATATCCGGGGGAAATTTGTCAGCTATTTTTCATGTGCTCTCATAGCCTGGA
Source organism: Aythya ferina (assembly GCF_964211825.1). Classification (NCBI taxonomy): domain Eukaryota; kingdom Metazoa; phylum Chordata; class Aves; order Anseriformes; family Anatidae; genus Aythya; species Aythya ferina. The sequence continues at coordinate 1,051,265 of NC_140328.1, forward strand.
GTCTGAAGAAAAAGGAAGAAGACAGTAATTTGAAGAGAGAGTAGAATGGCTCCTTTGTGGCTTCTGGTAATATTGGGGTCATTAAAATATTTTAAAGTTCTATGAAAGTTCAGACTTTCTGAAAGCAGACACCACCACCAAACACAAGCTGCACAGATCCTAGCTCAGTCAGAATAGGGCTGCTCAAACAAATCCAGTGGAAACAGTTCAAATGGATCTGAATAAATAGATAAATAAATAAATAAATAAAGCGAGCTTTACTTGGTATGATGAGCCCTTCTTCTGTGGACACTGCAAAAAGAAACATTCAACGTGACTCCAAGGAAATGATATCACTACTTACAAAAAGCCTTTGTGTAGCTCCGAGGATTATCTGTCTTTCAGCAAACCTCTTACCAAGTCTTCTTGCCTTGCTCGAACGAGCTGCAAAGCCTGGGACTGTGAACAAGTGCAAGTACAAAATCTTGTAACCAAGTGCAAGGTCCTGCACCTGTTTCAAGTAAATCCCAAGCACAACTACAGGCAGAGAACGGCTTGAAAGCAGCAATGAGGAGAAGGACCTGGGGGCGTTGGATGACAAGAAGCTCAACATGAGCTGGGAATGTGAGCTTGTAGCCCAGAAAGCCAACCATATCCTGGACTGCATCAAAAGAAGTATGGCCAGCAGGGCGAGGGAAGGGATTTTGTACCTCTACTCAGATCTCGTGAGACCCCACCTGGAGCACTGTGTTCAGTTCTGAGGCCCCCAGCACCAGAAGGACATGGACCTACTACAGAATCACAGAATCACAGAATTGTCTAGGTTGGAAGAGACCTCAAGATCATCGAATCCAACCTCCAACCTACCTTTCAGTAAAGAAGTTCTTCCTAACATCCAACCTAAAACTCCCCTGGCGCAACTTTAGCCCATTCCCCCTCATCCTGTCACCAGGCACATGGGAGAACAGACCAACACCCACCTCGCTACAGCCTCCTTTACTGTACTTACAAAGAGCGATAAGGTCACCCCTGAGCCTCCTCTTCTCCAGGCTGAACAAGCTCAGCTCCCTCAGCCGCTCCTCTTAGGACTTACTCTCCAGACCCCTCACCAGCTTCGTCACCCTTCTCTGGACTCTCTCAAGCACCTCCATGTCCTTCTTGTAGCGAGGGGCCCAAAACTGAACACAGTACTCGAGGTGCGGCCTCACCAGAGCCGAGTCCAGGGGGACAATCACCTCCCTAGCCCTGCTGGCCACACTGCTTCTTATACAAGCCAAGATGCTGTTGGCCTTCTTGGCCACCTGAGCCTATTAGAACAAGTCCAGAGGAGGCCCACAGAGATTAATTGAGGGGCTGGAGCAGCTCTCCTATGAAGACAGGCTGAGAGAGATGGGATTGTTCAGCCTGGAGAAGAGAAGGCTCTGGGGAGACCTTAGAGCAGCCTTCCAGTACCTAAAGGGAGCCTACAGGAAGGCTGGGGAGGGACTTTTTGTCAGGGAGTATAGTGATAGGACAAAGAGGAATGGCTTTAAACTAGAAGAGGATAGATTCAGATTAGATTTTAAGAGTGTTTTTGTTTTTTTTCCTGTGAGGGTGGTGAGGCACTGGAACAGGTTGCCCAGAGAAGCTATGGATGTACCATCCCTGGAAGTGTTCAAGGCAAGGTTGGATGGGGCTTTGAGCAACCTGGTCTAGAAGAAGGTGTCCCTGTCCATGGAAGGGGGTTTGTAGTGAGATGATCTTTATAGGCCCTTGAACCCGAACCATTCTGTGATTTATTCTGTAATTCTAGTCTCACAGGGCTAGGAACACACAGCCTTTTTGCAAGAGCTCAGAGCCTCATCCAGAAGACTGCTTGTTTGCAAGAATCATCAGTGGAGGAAAGCACAAGGGAAGGCACAGTGTAGAATCCAATAAAAGTTGTGTTTGGAAGGGACCTTAAAGGTGATCCAGTCCAACCCCCCAAAACCAAACACCAGGGACCCTTCCCACCTCTTGGGACATCATGATTCTTGAAGGAGTCTGTAGGATGCAGAGAGAGTCAAAGTGAAAGGACACTGCCTTCATCCAATTTCCCCATGAATAATTTAAAAATAATATTAAACCAAAGGTAAAATAAACATCTAATAAATATTGAAATTAAAAAAATAATCCACTCATGATTGTCACTGATGACAAGAAGGTGCTTTGCTTTTAATACAGGTTGGGCTCACAGCTGAGTTTGAGGGAGCTTTTCAGAATCTGAAAACCAACAACAAACCTGTCAAAGTATTATCGAGTTCAATGCAGAAAATAGTAGTTTCCAATAAAACAATCCTAAAGAACTGAACCACCAGATCCTTAGTGTAACTTTAGGATTTTGCAGTAACTCACTAATATTCTCAAGAATATAAGCTGCACCAGCTTTAGACCAAAGCAGATGGTGCAATATTTTCTATCCTCAAGCACCCAAGAACTATAGGTAATGCACTCCCTGGATGAACCCCTGAGACCCTCTAGAGCCTGCTAGCTGCATCTCTCCACCAGCGCTGGTGCATCCTGTAATTTTATTCCTGTCTTTCTTTTCCCACTATGAAATCCATCCTGAAAGAGCAATTAGGAGTAATCCTGTGTCTGATATAAATGGGAGAGTTTCCTGCAGGACGTGCTGTAACCCATGATGGCATAGGTGGCCCTTGAGGGTTACATCTAAATGGGGCTCTCAGGTTTTGCTGCTAGTGTGTCTGCTGAATACACCCAGCTGTAAAAAGTTGTGCATATTGGTGTACAAATCCAGAACACATCCATATCCAAAGCACATTGTTTTTCCATATCATGGTGAACTCTTCTGGCAGCCACTGACCCTGTGTTTTGCAGCATATCCTCCACAGCCCTGTCACTGTGACAGCAGGGCTGGAGACAGAACTGTTAATAAAAATCCCATGGACTTTGAGACCCAGCAAGTTTTCTCATTCCTGGTACCCTAGAGCTGAGATTGGTGGACCAGGAGGTTTCTCCCATCCTGTCACCATAGATGCAGCCACTGCTTTTACCACTTGCAGGTACAGCAGCTCCACCTCATAACTGATGCAAGGCGTTAGTGCAAGATTGTACTTTTTGCACAATGCTTTTGTGCATTGCTTGTTGCAAATATCACCCAATGCGTTGTCCACTAAATGTTGCTGTGGTGAGCCTGGGGAGGCTTCAGCACCATGAAAGCCAGGCTGCTCTGGAGGAATTTGGTGACCCTAGGATCCCACCCTACCCCCTCAGCTTCAGAGTACCTCATGGGCACCTCACCACAGTTTGGGTGCTAAGAGTTACAGCGGTGAAAATCCCACCTCAATGCAGCTCAATTTCAGCTTCATCAGCAGTTTGATGGAGCCAAAACACGGGACCAAGCTGGTTCTTCTGGGATGAGGGAGTTTTCCACCCCTGGCTGCAGGGATCACCACCATCCAGCCCAGCATTGCTGTGTCCAGGTCCACAGTCCCCAGGCTGGGATTTAGGAGAGACAGCTATAATTGAAAAGCATCTGTACACATTTCAGCTGCTGGTGTCAGGCTCTCGGCATGAGTCCCAGCTGCCAGGCACTACATCCACATTCCCTGTGCCTTTCCCATTCATCCCTCCAGCCTGTCCAGCTCCTGCAGAGGGCTGGGGCCCAAATCCCTCTGGGGTTTGAGCTTTTCTCAGGATCTGCCCACCCCAAGGAGAGATGCCAAAAAGTACAGGTGTGGGGCATTGGGAGGAGTGGTGATGCCAGAGAGGGTGAAACCATAAAATATAGAATGACTCGAGTTGGAAGGAACCTTAAAAATCATCCCATAGGCAGAGATGCCACCCAGTAGATCAGGTTGCTCAGGGCCTCATCTAACCTGGTCCCGAACACCTCCAGGGATGGGGCATCCGCAGCTTCTCCAGGCAACCTGTGCCAGTGCCTTACTACCCTCTGAGTGAAGAATTTATTCCTAGTGTCTAATCCATTTCTCTCCAATGTGGAGATCAGGATGTCATGTGAGACCATGTCAAAGACCTTGCAGAAGTCCAGCTTGGTGACATCAGTTGGTTTTCCGCTGTTGACTGATGCAGTCACCCCATCACAGGCCACCAAGTTGGTCAGGCATGATTTGCCCTTGGTGAAACCATGCTGGCTGTCTCATCTTTGTCTTGCATGTCTCGCCCTTGTCTTGCCTTGACATTGCTTCCAGGAGTATCTTTTCCATGATCTTTCCTGGCACAGAGGTGAGGCTGACCAGTCTGTTCTTCCCTGGGCTCTCCTTTCTACCCCTTTTAAAAATGGGAATGATGTTTCCCTTTTTCCAGTTACTGGGAAGTTTGTCTGGCTGCCAGGACTTCAAATATGATGAAGGGAGGCTTGGTGACTCCATCAGCCAGTTCCCTCAGGACGCTGGGAAGCATGTCATCGAGCCCCATAGTCTTGGGTGCTTTCTTACCCAGGGGGATGTGCTCTAAGTCCTTGTGTTCTGAGGGAAACATCCTTAAGGAGCTGCCAGCTCTGCTCAGCTCCTTTTCCAGCAGACACTGGGTGCTGGAAGTCCCCCATCAGGATGACAGCGTGTGAGCATGATGCTTCCTGTAGCTGAAGCAAGAAGGCCTCATCCACAGGCTGCCCTTGGTCAGGCAGCCTGGAGCAGACCCCGACCACAAGGTGTCCTTTATTGGTGTGGTCCATAACTCTTACTCACAAGCTCTCAGCCCAGCTAGCTTACTGCCCACAACACTCTTGCCCCACCTGGATAGCTGTGCCCCATCCAGCATCAGCACACCTGGCCCCTCAAAAATGCACCCAATGTCACAGAACCCAAACCCTTGGGCATGGCACCAGCCTCTCAGCCAAGCATTCACTTGTCCCATTTGTCTCCTTCTTCCTGGGTCCCAGTCGCCAACTGGGAGGCCAAAGGAGAACACTACTTGTGCTCCCCATCCCTTCGATATTTTTCCAAGGGACATAAGATCCTTTTTATATTTCAGAATGTCCTTGCTAGAGCATCGCCTTGCTACTTGAAAATGTAGGAAGGTGTGGTGGTCTTTCGGACCCAAGAGAATTGTTAGCCCTAATATCATGAATGTGGACCCCAGGCAGGCAGAAATTCTCTGTGGAGAGATAGTCTGGACGGCAAATGGGAGCCTTGGTGCCTCTTGTAGATGAGTCTCCAATGACTTAACACCCTTCATGCCTTCTTTGTGGCACTGGTTTGGATACAGTTGGGAGAGACTGAGCCCACCCTGTGTGTTGGTCTTTCTGAGGTCTTTACTATTTCTCCCCGAGTCTCCTCTCTCCTGCCTTAGGACCTCATTTCTATTGTGCAGGGGCACTTCAGGGGCAGGGGGAGGTTTCTTTTCCAGCTCTGATCAGACAAGGGTCTGCTTTTCCTTGTCCTGTGAGTCCAATACCCTTCCAATACCTCGCTCTGCAAGCATGGCACCCAGAGGAGATTCAGGGCTTGTGGGAAAACACAGTTATAAAAAGGCAGAACAACAGAGAATTTTATTAACTTTCAGCATCTCAGCTGATTTTCACCTCTCCTTCCCCTGTGCAGCGGGGCTCCTCTCACTTGGCAGATCACAGAACTAAACAATGGTTTGGGCTGGGAGGCACCTTAAAGACCATCTCTTTCCAGGTGCCCAGGACACCTCCCACAAGACCAGGTTGCCCAAAGCCCCATCCAACCTGACCTTGAGCACTTCCAGGGATGGGGCATCCCCAGCTTCTCTGCATGACCTGGACCACTGTCATCATGAAGAATTTCTTCCTAAGATCTAATCTAAATCTACCACCTTTTATTTTTAAGCTGTTACCCCTTGTCCTGTCTCTACACAACCTGATAAATCCCTCCCCAGCTTTCTGGTGGGCTCCCACGAGAGATGGGAAGGGCTGGCATGCCAGTGGCAGCACTCAGCACCCCTCTGGGCTCCCTGGGCAGAGCAGGGTGAGCCTGGAGGGAGCAGGTTTTTTTGTCCAGCCAACATGCACCGGGCTCACACCAGGTGAGCTCCACTTTGGTGCAAACAGCCCAGACCTCAGCGGCTTCACTTGTGGAACCCCTCTGCTGACATCTGCCACCCTTCGAGCTGCTGATGCCCATTCTCCTGACCCCCACCCCACCTCCTCCACATCCAGCGTCATCCCAGCTCATTCGCTGTGCTCTCTTCAGACTTTTGTATTACCCAGTCCTCGTGGTGCAGATTATCCCGCCTGTGGCAGAGCCTTGCATAGCTCAGAGGGAGCTGAATCCCACGTTGATCAGGTTTCCGTCAAGCACTAAATTCGCCCTGCGGCTCCTCCCAGCCCAGCTGTGTGCCTGGAGGGCTCATGCTTGGTTCTTCAGCTCATTAACCCCAAGGAGACTGCTTGGCATCTTAACTAATTACAGCAGGGATGACAGCCTCCTCACACACACGTGCGAGTAGGGGAGGTTGGACCCATTTCTGGGTTCCCCTGCTGTTACTGAGCCGTTTTTGCAGCTGCTCCTACCAAGGCCTTGCACCAGCCTTAATGATTTCTGACTGATTGCTCTCCTCCCACTTCTCTGTCAACCTTTGGCTGCTTTTCCCTTGGCTTCTCCTTGCCACCCTAGCACATGTGTTAATCAAGCATTTTGTCATCATGAGTGATGTTCATTAGCAGCAGGCGAGGTGCTGAGATGGGACTGGCATCCCTGACCCCCCTCCTCCTCCCCGCCAAAAATGCTGCCCCGAGCATTTCTTCTCCTTCCCTTGCCTGCAGCACTTTTCTGGCACTGCTTGCTGCCTCTGACCCTTACACCCAGGGTGCCGCGTGTGGACCAAGTTTTCACCCCAGCCCACAAGAAGACCCTGGCCCAGACCTTAGGACCCCATTGCTGCCTGTCCCCGGGGCTTATGGAGATGCTGACTAATGGCACAGGGCGAGGGTACCAGCGGGTGGTGTGGGTACACCCTCCCCGCTACTGCAGCTGCCATCACCCTGCTCCCCAGCACCTGCAGCATCCCTCACACCCCCTCCTGAGCCACTGCCTGGGGCACAGCCCTGGGTAATGGGGGCCTGGGGGCTGCCTGCTGCTGCCTCCTGCCTGTCGCCACCATCCAGCCGAGCCCCGGTGTCCTGTGCTGTCAGCCACGGCAGGGACAGGTATTTCTGCACCTCGATGGCTGGGCTCCGGCGGTCGGGGTCCAGCCTCAGCAGGCGACGGAACATCTCCTGTGCCCCATAAGCAAAGCCCTGCCAGGATGGAGGCGCCTCCCGCCCCTCCGCACCGCTCTGCCAGGCGCTGAAGTCCTCAAACTGGGGGTCAGGGCTGGCAGCCACAGCCCAGGGGAAGCAGCCGGTGCAGAGGCAGAAGAGCAGCACGGCAAAGGCCCAGACATCAAGGCTGGAGTCCAGCTCCAGAGTGTCTGAGCCCTGGAGCAGGCAGAGCTCTGGTGGGGAATAGGGCAGGGTGCTGGACATGGCACGAACGGCAGAGCCCTGCAGGCGGGTGAGCCCGAAGTCGCCCAGCTTCACCCGCCGGCACTCACAGTCGAAGAGCAGCACATTGTCCAGCTTGACGTCCCGGTGGACCAGGGCCCGGCTGTGCATGAAATCCAGGGCCTCCGCCAGCTGGGAGGCGCAGCGTTTCACCAGCACCTCCGCCAGGCCCTCCTGCAGGAACGGCAGCACTGTCACCACCTGCCACAGGGCGTGCTGCAGCCCCCAGCACCCTGACTGGTGCCTCCAGCATGGGCTTCACCCCATAACAGCCCCCAGACACATCCCCATGCTGCTAAGTGTGTCCCAATTCACAACAAGAGGTTGGTTAGGGTTAGGGTTGGGGTTAGGGTTAGGGTTAGGGTTGTTAGGGTTCCTGCCCCCTCCCTGCACCCCCTGCCACACCACCCCAGTACCTTCTCCTCCCTATTCCCTCCCCAGCAGCCCCCCAGCAGCCCCCCAATCCTTGTCAGAGTCCCTGAACTTCACGCACCCCCGGGGTGAGGAGGGTGCACAGGTCCCCAGCAGGAGCGAGCTCCTGCCCGAAGGCAAAGTGCGTGGTGCTCTCGAAGGCGACGGGCAGAGCACGGATGCAGGCAGCGTGGCCAGAGAGGCACAGGGCGATGCAGTACTCCCGCAGGAACGCCCTCCACTCCGTGTTCTCCTTCAGCATCAGCTTGAGGACCACCGGTGAGCCTGAGAAGCCGGGAGAGGGTCAGCAGCTCGGAGGGATGCTAGGGGTGAAGCGGCCATGGGGTGAATCAAGACAGGGACCCCCCAAAGCTCCTCACCACCATCCCGGGGCTCGGTGAGCACCACACGGCCATAGGTGCCGCTGCCCAGCTCCTCCAGCACGGTGTACTGCTCCTCCAGCTCCTGCCGTGGCACGGCCTGGCCCGTCTGCACCATCAGCTGCTCCAGGAACACCTCGTTGTCCTCCCCGTCCTCCTCTGACTCCTCCATGGGCCCTGCAGAGCCAAAGCACCCCACGCTAGTGTGATGTCCCCCCCCCATCACACACAGGGGAAGCCTGGGGACACCCAGCTGGTGCTGCCCAGTCCAGCCCAGCTTAGTCCAGCTGAGCGCAGCCCACACCAGTACAGTCTGAAACAGCCCAGTACAGCCCTCTTCAGTCCCGTTCAGCTCTCCCAGCCCAATGCTGCCCAGTCCAACACAGTCTAACCCAGTCCAATCCAGTTAGCCCAGTCCAGCCCACCCAGCCCACTGCTGCCCAGTCCAGTCCAGTCTAGCTCAGCTCAGTCTAGTGAAGCGCGAGGTCCAGTCCTCTTCAGTCCATCCCAGTCCTGCTCTTTCCAGCCCAGCCCAGTCCAATGCAGCCTAGCCCAGTCCAACTCATTCTAGCCCAGTCCAGCCCAGCCCAACCCAGTTAGCCCAACGCAGCCCAGCCGGCTTGCTCTGCCCCCATGGACAGCCCCACATCCCACCCCACATCCCCCCACAGCAATGGGTGAGTGCTGGCTCTGCCCTTTGCCCACTCCCTGCCCTTCTCTCCTCCATCCTCAGCTGTGAAGCAGGACCCGGACCCTTCTCCCATCCCTCTGGCTGCAGCCCCCTGCACCGGCACAGCCACAGGGGGGTCACAGCCACCCCCGGGGTGCACAGGGCAGGAACAACAGCCCTGTTCCCCCCTCCCTGTCCCCCAGCCACGGGGGCTGAGCCATGCAAGAAAGCTGCAGAGTGAAAGCTGGCGTCCACTGGGGTTGCACAGGGACGGCCCGAGCGGCGCGAGGCTCACCGGTGTCTCTGCGCTGTCCCTGGGGCACGGCGCGGTGCCACCGGCCCCGCAGCCGCCCCGGAGCCCGGAGCCGTGACTCAGATTTTCCTGCGCGCTCCGACGCCGCTGGACCCAGGGCAGCGCCGGCCCGTGCTAATCTCTCCCGCTCGGGCTGGGAACATGTGTCAGGCACAACGCGTGCCGACCTCCAAACATAGGCAGGGGCAGGACGGACGGGGCATTGCGTGGGGACAGACGGACAGGATGGAGAGAGGCACGGGGGGACTGACGGACAGAAGGGAGTATGGAAAGGAAAAGACAGACGGGGCAGTCCAGGTGGGGACAGGTGGGATGGAGCACAGCGGGCAGGGGCACGTGGAGCATGGTGCATGGCCAGGTGGAGAGAGCACCGAGGGCATGGACAGACAGACAGACGTGGGGCATGGCACAGGGGGAACGGACAGGTCTGGGTGTGTGGGTGGGTGGGCAGACCTGTGGGAAGGGACAGCCGAAAGAAGGAACAGGGTGTGGGGGCGGGGACAGATGGACAGGGAGCTGTGTGGGATGGATGGATGGATGGACAGAGCAGAGGACAGCTTGCAGGGGTGGCTGGACAAATTGTGGTGTGTGGGACAGGCACCCTGTTTGGACGGACGGACGGCGCAGGGATGGACAGACACGTGGCATGGAGCACTCTGTACCAGTGCACTGCTAATGTCAGTATGAACGTCACAGCTCCTCGACGTCCCCAAACCACTGACCCCCCCACAGAACACCTCCAGCAGCACCCCCCACACCATCACTCCCTTGTCCCCTGCTTGCAGCAGCTCCCTGACCACTGCTACCACCCCACAAAGCCACGGCCCCAGCCTGGCCAACACTTGCTGTATGTTCGTTCCTCCTCTGCCTCAGTTTCCCCACTCCCATGTCTGGGGCCTTCTGTGCCCCCACCCCAGTGTCTCAACACACTGCCCCCTGAGGTTTGCCCCTATTCCCATGGAGGTTTGCCCCACTGGTCCTATGGAGCTGCGGGAGCAAGCAGTGGGCACCAGACCCCCCAGATGTGGGGCAGGACAGTGCGGGGACAGGTTTTGGGGTGTGTGTAGGGATCAGCCCCAGCTGATGGCCCAAAGATGGGGGGCACTGACCCCAGGCTGACACCGTCCCCGCACGGAGCTCCCTCTGCCACCATCCCTGGCATCCCCTCCCTGCCCACAAGTGTCCCTGTGTCCCACCACCCTGACTCACATCTGGGCCCCTCTGCAGGAGCACTCCCGGGGTCTATTTTGAGCTGGGGCTGGCAGATCCTTGCTGGTGGCACACACACACACACGTGTGCATGTGTGTGTGCGCGTTGCCCTGCCAAGGAAGCAGTGCCGAGACGCAGAGCACCCAGCACCCGTAGGGGCAGGAGGAGCAGGCACCAGTCAGGCTTTGCCCCACAGGAGATACCAGGGGCCCCTGGGTGCTGCTCTGTGCATGGAGGGGGTAGCACTCTGGCACCGGGTGGGGGGAGCAGAGGGTATGAGGCTGGGCTCATCCCTGCATCTGCTCAGCGCCCCAATACCAAACCCGCCCCACAGCTGCACCCCTGAAGCTGCTCCTGCCCTGTGCCCCTGAGATGTGCCTGCCTCCTTCCTCCTGCCCCAGTTCCCAAGCTATATCCCTCCCTCTCCCCCTTTTCCCATGTCCATATCTCCCCTATCCCCCTGTTCCCATGTCCCTTCCTCTCCCTCTTTTCCCATATCCATACCCTTTCCCCCTTCTCCCCTGTCCATACCACTCCCTTTCCCCCTTTTCCCACACCCACAGCCCTCCCTCTCCCCCTTTCCCCATGTCCATATTCCTCCCTCTCCCCGATTTCCCGTGGCCTGCTCCCTCCTCCCCATTTCCCATATCCTCATCCATCCCACTCCCCAGTTCCCACGACCATATCCCTGCCTCTCCCCGAGCCCCCTGCCCTGGGGGCTGTTGTTTCTCCCTCTCCCTCCCCACCTGCTCTTTCCCCCCATCCCAGCTGCTTACGGCTGCCCTGACCCCGGCCCGCTGGGAGGTAATTAATACTTGACAGCACATTAACAGGACCCGCTTGGCACGTGGCCGGACGGGAGAAGGTCACATAACCCCATCACTCACCCTGCCCTCTCTGTCCCCAGTATGGGGAGCAGAGGCTGCTGCTGGGGTTGTTCCCCCTGCCCTGGAGCAGTGGTTTTGGGGCTGGCCCCCTGAATTGCCCTCCTGCCCTGCCAGGAAACATCCCCAGGGGCCGGTGCCAGCCCCACGGCTTCCAGCCCCACCGGCACGTCTCCGGCCCCGGCGGCATGCAGAGGATGCAGAGGACAGGGACAGGCAGTGGCCTTTGCTGGCCAGGTCCCCAGTGCGTGGGAGGGAGCGTGGTAGCCAGGCTGCGGGGGTGGCTGGGGGCGGAGGTACCAACAGCTGCGGGGGCACCGAAATAGCCAGCGGGCAGCCGGGCCAGGTGGCGAGAGCTCAGCCCCGTCCCTGTCCCTGGGCTGGGGACAGGGCCCGGCATGGCCCCATGCTGCAAGAGGAGCTGGGGACGTCCCTCTGCCCCCGATTTGTCCCCTGTCCCCTTCTACTGCCAGGGAAGGGGACAAGATCCCCAATAAACACCACCACCCACAGTCCCCAGCTGCTGCCCCCAAGCTCATTGCCCCCCCGGTCTCCATTTCCAACTCCCTGCTCCTCTTCTCCTCCAGCCCCCATTGCCCCCCTCCCTGCCTCTTTGCCTTCCCATTGCTCCCCACTGCCCCACTCCATGCCCCTCTGCCCTCCCGTTACACTGCAATCCCCCAATCCCAGCCCATCTGCTCCCCACTTCCCCGTGCCCAGCCCCTGTGCCCCCTGTGGCCCCCATTACCCAATTCCCTGCCCCTCTAACCCCTCAGTTCCCATTACCCCACTCCCTGCCCCTTTGCACCCCCTGATTCCATGACCCCACTCCTTGCCTCTTTGCCCCCAGTAGCCTGCCATTACCCCACTCCCTGCCCCTCACTGCCCCTATTGCACTACATCCAGCCTCCCTGCCCCCATTATTTTTTCCCCCTACCCACTCTCCCCCCCAGCAGGGCAAGGCCTGGCCCTGGCCCCACGGCTGAGAGCTGCTGGCGGGCAGCCGGTCCCATCCCCCGGCTGGGCTGGGTGCCGGGAGCGGACAGGTGGCTGGCGGGATTAGCGCTAACGAGATGTTTCATAACAGGGTCAGGGGGCCGTGGGGGAGGGCCTGGGCAGGGGGCCAGGCTGGGCACGGTGCCGCACCTGGGGTGGCCAGGACCCCTGCCCCACGCAGCGCACAGCACGAGAGCCCACAGCCCTATCTCGGTGTTATGGCTGCTCTGCCTTTAATAATGGGACAGGGGGCATCAGGGGCTGCAGCAGGAGCTCCCACACCCACTGGTGGGCTTTGTCGGGGCAAAGACAGCCGTGAGCAGGGTCCTGTTTGGGTTTGGGGTCCCCCCGCTGGAGGCGTTGCAAGACGTGATGGCAGCAGGGATGGCCATGGGCAGAGCCGCGGTGCTCAGGGGTCCTGTGAGGAGAAAAGGCTGAGCATGGCCACATCCCGCCCCGCAGGGCCCTGTGGCCACACCGAGCCTCGCACGGGGCAGCAGGGACCGTGCCGCACCTGGCAGACCACGCCAACATCCTCGTCATGGGTGCAGTCGTGGTACCCCCAGGCTCGGTGGGCACAATCCTGCAGGGTCCCCTCCTTGCCCCGGCACCGCACGTCATCCAGCCAGATGCGCCCGGTGCCGGGCCCGAAGCGTGGCCGGTCCCCAAGGAGCTCTGCCGGCACCTCCCTGCAGCCCAGCTCCTGGCACACCACCGCCGCATTCGCCGCGCTCCAGCCGTCGTCGCACACCGTGCCCCAGCTCCCGTTGCGCTGCACCTCCAGCCGCCCCGCGCACCGCCCGGGGCCCCCAGACAGCCGCAGCCCAAATGGCTCTGCAGGACGAGATTTGGGGTCAGGCCAGGCCCAGCCAGACCCTCCCCACTCCAGGGCGAGTGCCCTGCAGCCTTCCACACGCTCACCCTCACAGTCAACAGCAGCCAGCCGGTCTGAGGGGCAGGACGGGGCGTCCCGTGGCTGCAGGATGCAGTGCGCCAGGGCTGGCTCCTGCCCCGAGCACTGCACCCGCTGCAGGGCCACCGGGGGCCCGTCTGCCGCCGGGGGGCTGCAGGGCGCGGGGATGAGGCGGGGGCGGCCGCAGCCCAGCTCCCGGCAGAGCACGCGGGAGGCCGCCCGGTCCCAGCCTGAGGCGCAGACGGAGCCCCAGGCGCCATCCTGCAGCAGCTCCACACGTCCATGGCACCGGGACCGGCCACCCACGAGCCGGACGGGCACTGTGGGGGGAAGAGCGCAGCAGGGATGCATAGGGAAACGGGTGCCAGTATCCCCAGTGCAGTCCCCAGCTGCCCAGAACAGGCCTTGTACAACCCTGGAATAGCCTGCCCACAAGAGCCCCAGTCTGCCCAGTGCAGCGCCAGCATGACCCCAGTCTCCCCAGTATGGCCACACTTTGCCTAGAAGAGCCCCAGTCTGCCCAGCACAGCACCAGCATGACCCCAGTCTCCCCAGTATGCCCATACTTTGCCCAGAAGAGCCCCAGTCTGCTCAGTCCAAGCCCTCCCCCTATTGCCCCTGCCCCAGTGCCTGCCATATCCAGCAGCCGCTGACCCCAGGGCACACAAGTGGCACCCAGGGGACACCCCCCTCCCAGTGACACCCAGCAGCACCCACGTACCAGATCCAATTACGGCGCCGCAGCACAGAGCTGGAGGGTGAGAGGGAAGAGTTGTAATGGGATAAATGGGATAAAGGCACCAGCACCCATTCCATTAACCCCCCCTCCCCAAGAACCCTCCCCAGCTGACACCCCCATGTGCCTCAGCTCTACACCCACCCCCCACATACCCCTCGGCTCTGTACCCCCCTATGTGCCCCCACTCCCCGGTACCTCACCCAGGCACAGCCCCAGTCCGTGCAGCCCCCCCATTTTGCCAGCCTGGGGTCCCTCCACCCCGAGGCCACCCTTTTAACGAAAGTCCTGGGGCTGGGAGGTGGGGCAGAGGCTGGGGGGGGGGAAGTGAAAGCCAAAGGGAGGAAGGGAAATGGGGCAGTAGCCAGGCAGGCGCCAGGGGAGGGCAAGCTGGGAGGGCCCCAGATGGGGGCTGGAGAAGGGGAACCCCCAAAATGGGGTGAGGAGGGCACAAAGGGGATTGCCAGCCTCAGGAGCCTTGGCCCTGGCCTCCCTGGGGGGCTGCAGGGGGAGATAGGTGAAGGGAAGGGCAGCAGGGCACGGGGGGGCAGCATCCCAACAGCCCCACGACTGCTGCAGGCACCCCAAACCTGCACAGGGGGGCACACCCAGCAGGCTGGGGGGTGCCCAACACCCCCTCCCCAGGACCACAGTGGGTGCAGTCCCCATACCCTCCTCCCCCCCCCAAAAAAAAAAAAACAAACATTGCTCAAGATGATTTGGGGAACCAGCCCAGCTTTATTTCACTTGCAGCCCCTACAAAGACCCCCCCGGGTGCCCACGGCCCCATAGAGCTGGGGGGGCCCCCCCAGGAGGTGCTGGCCGAGGGCAGACAGCCGGCCCAGGCGGCGGGCAACAGCCTCCAGGCGCTGAGCCCCCCGCCGCTGAGCACGGGCCAGGGCCCGCAGCTGCCCCCGCAGCCCCCGCACCTCCCACAGCAGCACCCGCAGCAGGGGGGCCATGCAGGGACCCCCCTGACCCCCCACCGAGGGGGGTGTTGGCACTGCTGGTGGAGCTGGACCTGTGCGGAGAGAAGCAGAGACACAGTGTGCGTCATTGTGCCCTCCCGCCCCAAGCCCCTCAACAACCCCCCAGCACTGGGGGCCCATCTCAGGGGTCCCAGGCAGGGACTGCTGCCCCCCCCCCCGTCCCATCCCATAGACCTACCTGCACATGGGGGCTCAGGCAGCATGGGGCTGTCAGGGGGGGTGTGGAGGAGCTCTGTGGGTACTGGAAGAGTCTGGGTACCAAGAGTCTCCATAGGGTGCTGGGGGCGGACTGGGGGTCCCTGGGTGCCATGGGTCTCCGTAGGGTGCTGGGGAGGGATTGGGGCTCCTTGGGTGCCAAGGGTCTCCACAGGGTGATGGGGGAGTGATGGGGGTCCCTGGGTGCCAAAAGTCCCCATAGGGTGCTGGGGAGGGATTGGGGGTCTTTGGGTGCCAAGGGTCTCCACAGGATGCTGGGGAGGGATTGGGGGTTCCTGGGTGCCAAGGGTCTCCACAGGATGCTGGGGAGGGATTGGGGGTTCCTGGGTGCCAAGGGTCCCCACAAGGTGCTGGGAGTATGGGGGGGTCCTCTGGGTGATGAGCAACTTTGTGGTGTGCTGGGGGGGTGCTGGGGGTCCCTGGGTGCTGGGGGGCTCTGGGGATTGCTGGGGGGGTGCTGGGTGGGTGTGGGTGTCAAAAATCCCCATGGGGTGCTGGGTGCGTGCTGTGGGGGTCCAGGTGCTGGGGCGCTCCGTTGGATACTGGAGGGGTGCTGAGGGGCTCTTGGAGCTGAGGGTGTCAGTGAGGTTCTGGAGGGGTGCTGGGGGGGTTGGGGTGCCAAGCAACTTCACGGGGTGCTGAGGGGATGCTGGGGGGCTCTGGGAGATGGGGGGCTCCATGGGGTGCTCCGAGGGGGCAGCAAGCGTGTAAGGGCTGGTGGCACCTGGAGGGAGCACAGTGAGTGCTGGGGGGCTCTGGGGACTGTGGGTCCCTGGTGGGGACTGGGTAAAGGGGGCTGGGGGCATCCAGGAGCTGGGGGACTTTGCAGGGGGGTGCTGGTAGTGCACAAGCTCCATCCAGGCAGGGGGTGTCTCCACACCGTGCTGGGTGTGTGCTGGGGGTCCCTGGGTGTTGGGGGTCCCCTCAGGCCTCTGGGTGGGTGCTGGGAATCCCCGGGTGCTGGGGTTCCCCAGGGGGCTCTGGGTGTGTTCTAGGGGTCCGTGGGTGCTGGGGGTCTCCTCTGGGTACTGGCTGGGTGCTGGTGGCTCCTGGGTGCTGGGGGGCTCTGTGGGGCGCTGGGAGCCCAGACCCAGTTGGACTGCAAGGGCAGGGGGGCTGGCCGGCCACAGGGTGGGGGGCAGAGACGAGGGGTGTGATGGAGATGTGGTGGGGGGCACAGAGACCCCAGTGATGCCCAAGCCTGCGCCAGCACCTGGATGGGGAAGAGTCCATGAGACTACCCCCTCTCCTTCCCCTCCTGCCCCCCTTTCTTTGTCATCTCCTCTTCTTCTGCCCCTCCCTCTCAAACCCTTCCACCCAACAGCAGCCCATCCCATCCCATCCCATCCCATCCCATCCCATCCCATCCCATCCCATCCCATCCCATCCCATCCCATCCCATCCCATCCCTCTCCTCCTCACCCCTATGCACCCATCGCTCTTCTGTTCACCTGCCCTCCCTCCCCTTCTCCTCACCAACAGTTCACCCATCCACAATGCTCCCCGTGTTACCTTCTGGATCTGGTCTTGTTGTGGGATGTGTGCTCCACATGGTACCTTCTGGGCCTGGTTCTGATGTGGGATGCGTGCTCTCCATGGTGCCTTCTAGACCTGCTTCTGCTGAAGGATGTGTGCTCCTCATGGTTCCATTGAGATCAAAATCATCTGAAGGACTTGTCCCCCACGTAGTACCGTCTAGACCTGATGCTGTTGCAGGATGTGAGCTCCTCATGGTCCCGTCTGGATTTGGTTCTGTTGAAGGGTGTGTGCTCCACGTGGGAACAACTGCTGTGGGACGGGCACTCTGTAAGGTATCAGCCAAGCCCAGTTCTGTTGAAGAATGTGCACTCTGCGAGGTGCCATGTAGACCTGGTTCTTCTGGAAGATATGTGCTCCTCATGGTACTTTCTGGACCCAGTTCAACTGTAGGATTTGTGCTCCTCATGGTACTTTCTGGACCCAGTTCAACTGTAGAATGTGTGCTCCTCATGGTACTTTCTGGATCCAGTTCAACACCCAATGTGGTACCTCCTGGACCTGGTTCTGCTGTGGGCTGTGTGCTCCATATGATATCAAACAGGCCCAATTCTGCTGCAGGACTTGTGCTCTGTGTGTTTCCTTCAGGATCCAGTCCTGCTGTGGGATGTGTGCTCCTCATGGTAGCTCCTGGGCCTGGTTCTGCTGTGGGATGTGTGTTCATCATGATACCTCCTTGGCCTGGTTCTGCTGTGGGATATGTGTTTGCCATGCTGTCTTCTGGACCTGGTTCTGCTGTTGGATGCGTGCGCCACATGGCACCATCTGTATCTGGTTCTGCTGTAGGATGGGTGCTCATCATGGTATCTTCTAGACCTGGTTCTGCTATGGGATGTGTACTCATCACGATACCTTCTGGACCTGGTTCTACTGTGGGATTTGTGCTCCACGTGTTACCTCCTGGACCTGGTTCTGCTGTGGGATGTGTGATCCTCATGGTACCTTCTGGACCTGGTTCTGCTGTGGGATGTGTGATCCTCGTGGTATCTTCTGGACCTGGTTCTGCTGTTGGATGTGTGCTCCACATGGTACTTTCTGGCCCTGGTTCTGCTGAAGGATGTGTGTTGCCTCTAGGATCTGGTTCTGCTGAAGTACCCCTCTGGGTACTGTTCAGATTTAGTTCCAACACAGGACGTGTTCTCATGGTACCTTCTGCACCCAGTTCTGCATCCATAGGACGTGTGCTCCTCATGGGACCTTCAGGACCTGGTCTTGCTGAAGGACGTGGATCCCAGGTGGTACCACCTGGCCCTGGTTCTGCTGTGGGACGTGTGCTCCGTACAATATCATCCAGGCCCAGTTTTGCTTCAGGACGTGCACTCCATGTGCTGCCTTCTGGATCCAGTCTTGCTGGAGGATGTGTGACCCTGATGGGACCTTCAAGACCCGGTTCTGCTGTGGGATGTGTGCTCCCCATGGTACCACCTAGATCCAGCACTGCTACAGGATGAGTGCTCCTTATGGTCCCCTCTGGACCTGGTTCTCCAACGTGGTGGTTCCTCCACGTGGTAGCACCTACTGGGAGCACCACGGTGGGGGCTGAGTCTTGCCCTGCTTTGGGCCATGGGTGCCACCCATTGGTTTGGGTGGCACTAACAGGATCCCGTCCTTCCAGCGTCTGGGTGCTCCTGGTGGCACCAACCAGACCCCAACCTGCTTTGGGCTTGATGCCTTGCGTGGTTCCCACCGAAACCCAACGTGTTGGGCTCATGGTGGTCTGTTTGGCCCCCACCACAACCCGCTCAGCTTTGGGCTGGGTGATCTGCACAGTGCTGAGCGGATCCTGTTCTGCTTTGGGCTGGGTGACAGGGATGGTACCGATCTGATCGCGTCCTGCCTTGGATCTGTTGGTGCCAGATAGATCCTGTCCCGCTTTGGCTTTGGTGGTGCCAACTGGATCCTGTCCTGCCTTGGATCTGTTGGTGCCAGCTATATTCAGTCCTGCTTTGGGCTTGGTGATGCCAACTGGATCCCGACCTGCTTTAGACCTGTTGGTTCCAGCTGGATTCTGTCCTGCTTTGGGCTTGGTGATGGCAACTGGATCCCGTCCTGTCTTGGATCTGTTGGTGCCAGATAGATTCTGTCCTGCTTTCACCTTGTTGATGGCAACTGGATCCCGTCCTGCCTTGGACCTGATGGTACCAGCCAGATTCTGTCCTGCTTTGGGCTTGGTGGGACCACCAGGCTCCCGTCCCACCTTGGACCTGTTGGTAGCAGGTAGATCTTGTCCTGTTTTGGGCTTGATGATGCCAACTGGATCCCGTCCTGCCTTGGACCTGTTGGTAGCAGCTAGATCATGTCCTGCTTTGGGCTTGGTGATGCCAACTGGATCCCTTACTGCCTTGGACCTGTTGGTGCCAGCTGGATCCCATCCTGCTTTGGACCTGGTGGGACCACCAGGCTCCCGTCCCACCTTGGACCTGGTGGTACCAGCCGCACCAGGTCCTGCCTTGGGCTTTGTGCTTTGGATGACGCCAGCAGGATCCTGCTCTGCTTTGAGTCGGGTGATCCTGATGATACGAATGGGATCCCGCCCTGCTTTGGCTGGGGTGGTGCTGACTCGATCCTGTCCCGGGGGGCGCTGGGTGATGCTGGGGATGGTGCTGGATGGCTCCCGACCCAAGGGGCGCCGGGTAGTGCTGGGGATGGTGCCAACTCGATCCAGTCCTGGAGGCCACTGGGAGGTCCCCGTGGGTGATGGCAGGTCCTCTGGCCCTGCAAGAGTGCGGGGGGGGCTCAGTCCTTGTCCCAGCCCCATCCTGTGCATGGGGGCCCCCCTGTCCCCTCAGTGCCCCCAGGGTGATGCTCCCTGCTTGGGAACCCTGCCCACCCCCAGGGGCACCCAGGGCCAGAGGTTAGGGCATCCCTTGGGGACAGGGACTTGAGGACACAGAGAGGGACCCCAGCAGGCAGGGGGGTGCACGGGGAGGGCTCTGTGCCCCCCCAGACCTGCTCCAGCCCCCAGCCACGACACGGAGCAGGGATCAGGGTGTCTGCCCCGTCCTGGGGCCATCCCACCTGCGCAGATGACAGCGGCATCCTCATGGTGGTTGCAGTTGTGCCTGCCCCAGGGCTCAGCCGGGCAGCGCCGCAGCGTGGGCTCCGTCCCCTCACAGTTCACCTCGTCCAGCCAGACAGGGCCGGTGCCGGGGCCAAAGTGGGCGCTGCGGGGGGCTTCACGTGCCACCCCACAGCCCAGCTCCCGGCAGACCACGGCCGCGTCTGGCAGCCCCCAGCTGTCATCGCAGACGGTGCCCCAGCGCCCAGAGTGCAGCACCTCCACGCGCCCCGCACAGCGCCCGGGGCCCCCAGCCAGGCGGAGCTGGGCTGGAGCTGAAAAAGAGCTGGCGTCACACCACTGCTGGCTACCGGTGTCTGGGGACAGGGTCTCCGTCCTCGTTCCTTCATTACAGCATCCCGACTCCTTCCCCGTGCTCCTTCCCTTCTCCAACACCTGTTCCTGCCCCTCTCCGTCCATGTCCACGCCAAGTGATCCCAGCTCCGTCCCTGCTCCATCCCCCTCAATCTCAACTTCATCCCCTCTCCATCTGTCTATCCCAGCTCCATCCCAGCTCCTTCCATGCCCCATTCCTGTTCCTTCCCTTCTCCATGCCCCCTCCATCCCCGGCTCCTTCCCTGCTCTATCCCAGCCCTTTCCACCCTCCTTCCTTTCCAATCTCCAACCATGCCCCATCCCCACTTAATCCCAACCCCATCCCCGCTCCATCCCTTCTCCTCCTACCCTTGCGCCCCATCCCAGCCACGGTCTGGCTGCTCGGGGCAGGCTGGGGAGAGCTGGGGATGTGGGGCCGGGTGGTCTCGTGTGGCACAGCAGAGGGGGGCACCCGAACTGGGCTGGTTGGCAGCTGGTGGGGACTGGGCTCCATGGGGTCCACAGCGGTCAGCTCATCTGGGTGATGCAGGACAGCAGT
Organism: Aythya ferina; assembly: GCF_964211825.1. NCBI lineage: Eukaryota > Metazoa > Chordata > Aves > Anseriformes > Anatidae > Aythya > Aythya ferina. The sequence goes on from NC_140328.1 coordinate 1,071,880, forward strand.
GTGAGCCCTGCAGTGCACCGTGCATACGTGCCACACTTTGCCTGTCCATGCACTGCGCCCTGCAGCACTGCACTGCTCAATCACCAAATCTGCAATTTAGCCACGGCAGCCCCCTGCCCATGCGCTGCACCAGGACCGCGTGGGTGCTCACTGCACAGCCCCTGTGTGTCTCCACAGCACTGCACGCACTGCATGCAGGCCAGGAGCACACCGGGGCACGTGCACGCAGCCTGAGCACTATCCCCAGCAGCCGGGGCACTGTGCACGCCTGGCACACGGAGCAGGTACCTGCACAGACGACAGCCGCGTCCTCCCGGTGCTGGCAGTCCGTGATGCCCCACGGGGCAGCCGGGCACTGCAGCAAGGTTGACTCGTTCCCCTGGCACCGCACGTTGTCCAGCCAGATGGGGCCAGTGCCCTCGCCGAAAAACGCCCCACGGGGAGCAGCCAGTGCAGCGCCGCAGCCCAGCTCCTGGCAGACCACAGCCGCGTCCTCAAGCCCCCAGCCATCGTCGCAGACGGAGCCCCACTGGCCGGCATGTAGCACCTCCACGCGCCCCGCGCAGTGACCCTCGGCCCCCACCAGCCGCAGCGTGGGGGTCCCTGGGGAAGAGACCGGAGTCAGCAACAGTGTAGGGAGAACAATTCAAGTGCCACCCACCAGCAGGGTGCACAGGGACAGGCAGGGCTGCGGGCAGCAGCTCCTGGGTGTGGGTACAATGCACACCAACGCTGTACCTGTGCATGCCACACTGGTGTCCTCCGTGTGCCCCGTGCAGCGTCTGGGACCCCCAGCCGGCCGCGGTGCCGTGTCACCTGCGAGGCAGTCGGTGTCACTGTGGGGTGCACAGCTTCCCCTCCCCATGTGGCTGGGGACATGGGTGTCCCTGGGGATACCACTCACCAGGTGCTGGGGTGCTGGTGGTTGTGGTGGAGGGCGGAGGGGGCTCCATGGTGCCCAGGGAGAGGAAGGGGTGAGCTGTGGGGAAAGGCAGTGGGGCAGGGGTCCTGTTTAGCTGGGAAAGAGCCTGGCAGAAAAAGACCTGGGGACATTGGTCAACAGCCAGGGGAGTGGCTGAGTCACTGGAGGTATCCAAAAGACATGCAGATGTGCCTGGGGACCTGGTTTGGTGCTCGACTTGGCAGTGCTAGGCTAATGGCTGGACTTGAGGACCTCCCAGCTCTTTTCCAACCTTTGCGCTTTTACCATTTCTGCCTTTCCTCCCCCCCGGTGCTGGGGTCGCAGCCCACCTGAGCACACGGCGCTGGCGTCCTCCTCGTGGGTGCAGACATGGCTGCGCCAGCCCCGGTGCCGGCACTGGGCCAGGCGCCCCTCGCCGCCGCGGCACCGCAGCCCGTTCAGCCAGATGGGGCCGGAGCCTTCCCCAAACCAGGCGCCCGTGGGGGCGGCCAACGCGGTGCCGCAGCCCAGCTCCCGGCAGACCACAGCCGCGTCCGGCAGCCCCCAGTCGTCGTCGCAGACGGTGCCCCAGCGCCCGGTGTGCAGCACCTCCACGCGCCCCGCGCACTGCCCCGGACCCCCAGCCAGGCGCACCGGGAACGGGCCTGGGGAGGGGAGCAGACATCAGGCAGTGGGGCTGCCGGCACCCACCAGGAACCCCCTGGGACCTGCTGGGACCCCTGCATGCACTGGGACATGCTGGGAGGCTCTGGGACCTACTGGGACCACGGTGTGCTCCAGAACTCGCTGGGACCTACTGGGACCCCAGTATGCTCTGGGACCTACTCGGATGTGCTGGGACCCTTTTGTGCTCTGAGGCCTTCTGGGACCTGCTGGGACTCTTTACCAAAACCCACTGGAACCTACTGGGACCCAGTGGCACCCCGTGTGCTCTGGGAGATGCTGGGGACTCCCAGACTTGCTGAGACCTACTGGGACCCACTGGGATCTACTGGCACCTGCTGGGAACCTTTCCACACACCAGGACACACTGGGACCCACTGGGACCTACTCAAACCCACTGGGACCTACTGGGAACTGGTATGACCCAGTGGGGCCCATGCATGCTCTGGGACCTGCTGGGACCCACTGGGATTTTCTGGGACCATTTGCACAGACCTGGACCTGCTATGACCCACTGGGACCCCTGCATGCTCTGGGACCTGCTGGGATGGTTCCCACACACCGGGACCCACTGGGAGTCACTGGGACACACTGGGAGCCCTGCACACCTGGGGACCCACTGCAGGCTCCCACTGGCTGGCAGTGACTGGGATGCACTGGTGCAGGTACCCCCCCAGCCCAGCCCTGTCCCAGTACCTGCGCCATGGGGAACCAGCAGCCCCACTGGAGCCGAGAGAGGAGGGTGAGGGGAGGCCGCAGCTGGCTGAGCCCCTCCTAGCCCCCACATGGGGCCACGAGCAGCTTGGAGCCCGTAGGGGGCTTCCCAGTGCCCAGCACCATTCCAGAGTCCCATTCCCAGTGCCCCGTGCCCTCATACCAGTAACCAGTGTCCCACTCCCACTGCCCCATTCCCAGTGCCCAGTTCCCACCGTCCCACTCCCAGTGCCATTCCCAGTGGCCTTCCCATTGCCATTCCCATGCCTCCATGCCCCATGCCTCCAAACCAGCAACCAGCGCCCCATTCCCAGTGCCCCATTCCCAGTGCCCCAAGTGCCATTCCCAGTGCCCCATGACCAGCGCCATTCCGACCACCCCATTCCCAGACCCATGATCAGTGCCCTGTGACCACGCCCTTTCCCAGTGCCCAGTGCCTTTCCAGTGTCCTTCCCAGTGCCCAGCAACCACAGACCAGTGCCCAGTGCCCTTCCCAGTGCCCCACACCCAGTGCCCATTGCCCCACATGCCCAGTTCCCTTCCCAGCACCCTATGCCCACCACAACCCAGAACATCCAGTGCCCTGCACAGCGCCCCACAGCCTTCCCAGTACCCACCGCCCAGTGCCCAGCACAGCCTCCAGTACCCACTGCAATTCCCAGTGCCCTTCCCAGTGCCCCATTCCTCCCCCACTGCAGGGCTCTAACTGGGAGCAGTGCCTACTGCATTGCCTGGCACCCCCCGTGGTGCTGCTGCAGTGCCCCATGCAGTGCCCTGTGCCCCTTGCAGTGCCCCCATGCAGTGCCCAGTCCCCTGCTGTGCCCCGAGCCACACAGCCTCTTTGCAGTGCTCCTGCAGTGCCCGGCCCCCATGCGGTGCCCGGGGCAGTGCCCTTCCCTTTCCAGTGCCCGTTGCAGTGCCCACACCATGCTCAGTTCCTATGCGGTGCCTGTGCAGTGTCCAGCGCAGTGTTCGGCTCCCTGCAGTGCCCGCGTGGTGCTCAGTGGGGTGCCCAGCACCATGCAGTGCCCAGCACCATGCAGTGCCTGGGTGCTCTCTGTGCAGTGCCCGTGCAGTGCCCAGCACCGTGCTCAATCTCCCAGTGCCCGTGCAGTGCCCGTGCAGTGCCCAGCCCCTCGTTGTCCTCACCTCTTAGCCATGCAGTGCCTGTGCCCAGGCTGTGCAGTGTGCAGTGCACTGCTCTGCTGCCCCACGCCGTACCCACTGCTGCACTCATGCAGTGCTCGCCACCTGCAGTGTCTGAGCCCTGCCACGCCGTGCCCAGCACAGTGCCCATGCAGTGCCCATGCAGTGCCAGTGCAGTGCGCCCTGCTGGATCTGTGTCATGCCCAACCCCTCAGTGTCAGTGCAGTGCCCAGCGCTGGCTTCATGCCATGTGCACTGCAGTGCCCGTGCAGTGCCCGAACCCTCGGTGTCAGTGCAGTGCCCAGTGCTGGATCCACATCACGGGCACTGCTGCGCCCATGCACTGTCCACGCACTGCTCGGTGCAGTGCCCGTGCAGTGCCCAGCACAATGTCCACGCAGTGCCCGTGCAGTGCCTGTGCAGTACCCATGCAGTGCCCGTGCAGTGCCCATGCAGTGCCCGTGCAGTGACCATGCAGTGGCCTTGCAGTGGCCTTGCAGTGACCATGCAGTGCCCATGCACAGCCCCCCCTCCCAGCCCCCACACCCATGCCATAGCCATGCAGTGCCCATGCAGTGCCCATGCAGTGCAGTGCAGTGCAGTGCAGCACGGTGCCAGGCGCTCACCCAGCAGCAGCAGGGTCGGGGCCATGGCGGGTGCCGGCGCGGGGAGGGCGGGATGGAGGAGCAGCAGCAGCAGCAGCAGGAGGAGGAGGAGGAGGAGGACGGGGACGGGGCCGCGCGGCTGGGCCAAGGATGACTCAGTCCGTCCGTCCGTGCGGCTGTGTGTCCGTCCAAGGCCGCACCCGGCCCCCCTTGGCCGGGATGAGAGGGGCCGGGGGGGGGGTGACACAACTTAGGGACCCCCCTGGGAGGGAACGCCCGGGTGCTGCTCCCCCCTTGCAGGCCAAGGAATGGGGAAGGGGGGTCCCAGGGGGGCTGGGGTTAACGCTGGGGGGGCCCCGGCACGTGCAGGCGCCCACGCACCCACGTGGCAGGAGGGGGGGGATGGAGACGCACACGTGGCTGGGGGGCGCAGGGCCACGTGTGAGCATCCTGCACCCATGGGCCCCCCCCGGGCACCCCCATGCGTGGCAGTGGGGGCACACTGAGGGCAGTGGGGTCATGCTGGGGGTCAGCAGGGTCGGTGGGGGTCAGTGGGGGCACACTGGGGGCAACAGGGCCATGCTGGGGGTCAGTGGGGGCATTCTGGGGGCATTGGGGTCATGCTGGGGGTCAGTGGGGTCACACTGGGGACAGTGGGGTCATGCTGGGGGTCAGCATGGTCAGTGGGGTCAGTGGGGGCACGCTGGGGTCAGTAGTGTCAGGCTGGGGGTCAGTGGGGTCACACTGGGGGCAGTAGGGTCATACAAGGGACCAGCAGGGTCAGTGGGGGTCAGTGGGGGCACACTGGGGGGCAGCAGGGTCATACAAGGGGGATCACAGGCCACATACTGGGCATCACCACAGCCATACTGGGGGAGAGTGGGGCCGCACTGTGGGGTGGGCATTAGGGTGTAGGGGACACAGGGGCTATACTGGGCGTCTCAGGGTCATACTGGGAAGACTGGGGCAGTAGTGGGTGGGATATCGGTGGCATAATGTGGGGGGCATCAGGAATATGCTGGGGAGGGGGGCACAGGGGCCATACTGGGGTACAGTGGGGCCTTAGTGTGACTGGGCCACATAAAGCGGGGATACTGGGGCCACGCTGGTGGGCAGTATGGCCATACTGGGCATACTGGGGCCATACTGGGGCACAGCGGGGATGCCAAGAGCTATGCTAAGGGGGCTACTGGGGCCACACTGGGGGCCTGTGGGGGGTCCCCCGAGCTCGGCAGGGTTATACTGGGGAGCACGGGGCGGGGAGGATGGGAACAGAGGGGCCATACTGGGGTCACTGGTCCATACTGGGAGAGGCGCAGGCACAGCGTACCCGTGTGCGGGGCCACACTGTGGGGCAGTAAGGCCGACCCTGGGCTCGGCAGGGCCGTGCTGGGGCCCAACTGGGCCGTACTGGGAGCTATGGGGCTGTACTGGGGGCCGAGGGGCTTCCGCTGCCCCCCCCTCCCAGCGCGCCATGGTCTGAGCCGCTTCCCCCCGCCCAGCCCAGCCGGTGGAACCGCCCGACCCCGCCCCTAGCAACGGTCGCCATGGCGACGCCCCGCCCCTAGCAACCATCACCGGGGAAAGGCCCCGCCCCCCTGCCCCGCCCCTTTCCCCGCGCGGGAAGGAAGGAGGCGGCGCGCGCCAGCAGGGTCCGTTTATTGGTCGGGTCCGGGCGGAGCCGGTGCCACCGCGGCGCTGCCCCCCCGGCTCCCGCAACCCCGTGCTTATAGGGCCCCCCCTCCCCACCCCCCCCAACTCGCCCTGCTGCAGCACCGCGAGGGGTGGCCACTGGGCGGCTGTGGGTGGCCACTGGGGGCACTGGGTGGCTGTGGGTGGCCAGCATGGGCCCCTGAGTGGCCACTCGGGCCACTGGGTGGCCACTGGGGTCTTTGGGTGGCCAGCAGGGGCCACTGGGTGGCTGTGGGTGGCCACTGGGGTCCTTGGGTGGCCAGCAGGGGCCACTAGGTGGCCAGCAGGGGCCCTTGGGTGGCCACTGGGTGGCTGTGGGTGGCCAAGAGGGGCTCTTGTGTGGCCAGCAGAGGCCCCTGAGTAGCCACTGGGGCCACTAAGTGGCTGTGGGTGGCCACTGGGGTCCTTGGGTGGTCACCAGGGGCCACTGGGTGGCTGTGGATGACCACGAAGGGCCACTGGGTGGCCAGCAGGGGCCCTCGGGTGGCCACTGGGGCCACTGTGTGGCTGTGGGTGGCCAGCAGGATCCCTTGGATACCCACATTAGCCATGGGGTTGCTGCGAGGTGGCCGTGAGGTGGGGGCTGCGGTAGCCCTGGGGGGGCCACGGTGGCCCTGGGGGGTCCGTGTGGCCACCCCGGTGGCAGCAGGGTGGCCACGGGGTCCGTGCCGCTCGCCCCCCCCTCAGAAGGTGTGCACCAGCTGCGCCCCCGGCAGCGCCTGCACCCCCTGCACCACCGACAGCTGAGGGGCCGGGGGGCCGGGCAGCAGCTGCACCACGGCCTGTGCCCCCCCCTCGCCACCCGCTGCCCCCCTCTCCCCCCGCCACGGCTCCCCCCTGAGAACCAGGACTTTTGGGGGTCCCGCAGGGGTCCCAGCCGAGGGCTGCGCGCCCGCCCCCCGCAGCACCAAGATGCTCCGCAGCCCCTCGGCCGTCTGCAGCACCCCCAGCCCCACGGCCGGCGCGGCTCCCCCCTGCACCAGCAGCACCTCTGGGGCCGGAGGGCCCCCCGCCAGCGGCACCCCGGGGGGCTGCGGGGCTGGGGGAGCCCCCGCCGGGGGCTGCAGGTGGAGCGGGGGCACCTCCACGGCCTGCAGGTGGAGGTCGGGCACCTCCAGGGCTTGGAGCTGGAGGTCGGGCACCTCCGCGGGCTGGAGGTGGACGCTGGGGGCCTCCGGGGGCTGCGGGAGGGTCTGGAGCTGGACGCTCGGGACTTGGGTGGCTTGGAGGTGGAGGTTGGGCACCTCGGCGGTCTCCAGTTGGACACTGGTCACGTCCGAGGTCTGCAGCTGGATGTCGGGCACCTCGGTAGCCTGGAGATGGACGCCGGGCACCTCCGAGGGTGGCGGCAGGGCTTGGAGCTGGACGTTGGCCACCTCGGCGCCCTGCAGCTCGATGTCGGTGACCCCCGGGGGTTGTGGCAGGGCCTGGAGCTGGATGTTGGTGACCTCCGAGGGCGGCGGCAGGGCTTGGAGCTGGACGTTGGCCACCTCGCCGGCTTGCAGCTGGATGTTGGTGACCCCCGGGGGTGGTGGCAGGGCTTGGAGCTGGACATTGGTCACCTCGGCGGCCTGCAGCTCGATGCTGGTGACGTCTGGGGGCTGCAGCTGGACGTCGGCCACCTCGGTGGCCTGCAGCTGGATGTTGGCCACCTCCGAGGGTTGCGACAGGGCTTGGAGGTGGACGTTGGCCACGCTGGCCACCTCGGTGGCCTGGAGCTGGATGTTGGTGACCTTTGAGGGCTGCGGCAACGCCTGGAGCTGGACGTTGGCCACCTCAGACGGCTGCGACAAGGCTTGGAGGTGGACATTGGCCACCTCGGTGGCTTGCAGCTGGATGTTGGCCACCTCCGAGGGCTGTGACAAGGCTTGGAGGTGCACGTTGGTCACCTCAGCGGCCTGGAGCTGGATGTTGGTGACCTTCGAGGGCTGCGGCAGGGCTTGGAGCTGGATGTTGGCCACCTCAGAGGGTTGCGGCAGGGCTTGGAGCTGGACATTGGCCACGTTGGCCACCTCGGTGGCCTGGAGCTGGACGTTGGCCACCTCAGCAGCCTGAACCTGGACGCTGGTGACATCCGAGGGCTGTGGCAGGGCTCCCAGCTGGACGCTCGCCCCCTCTGCTGCTGCCTGTCCCTGGGGGGCACCTGCCTGGCACGGGGGCTGCTCAGGGAGGCCCTGCAGGAGGAGGACACCGGGACCTGGTCCCTGCGTGGTGCCGGCCACCGCCTGCAGCCGCAGCCCAGGCAGTGCCGTCCCCGTGCCGGGCACCAGCAGAAGGCTCTGCCCAGGGCCCGGAGGCTCCCCTCGGCGTGGGGTGGGCTCGGGGGGCGGCCGTGGGGCAGCGGGGAGCAGGATGAGCTTCTGCGGGGGCGGCGGGGGGCTGGGGATGAGCTGCAGGCCCTGCGCCGTCTGCACCAGCAGGAAGGTCTGGGCGTCGGGGGCCGCCACCTCCAGGCTGAGGGTGGCCTGCAGGACGGGGCCGTCGCGGGGGGCGGCGCGGGGGGGCCCCTTGGGGCCGGCGGCGTGGGTGCGGAGGTGGCGCTGGAGGTAGGAGGCCATGACGAAGGCCTTGGGGCAGAGCGGGCACTGGTGGGGGCGGGCGCTGGAGTGGGTGCGCTGGTGGAGCTGGAGGTTGGAGGAGTGGGTGAAGGTCTTGCCGCAGTGGGCGCAGGCGTAGGGCCGCTCGCCCGTGTGGGTGCGCTGGTGCTGGCGCAGGTTGGAGGTCTGCGCGAAGGCCTTGCCGCACACCGGGCAGGCGTGGGGCCGCTCGCCCGTGTGCAGCTGCCGGTGCCGGCGGAGGCACGAGGTGTTCTTGAAGGCCTTGGGGCAGTCGGGGCAGGCGTAGGGCCGCTCGCCCGTGTGCAGCCGCAGGTGGTACTGGTAGTGCGAGGACCACTTGAAGGTCAGCCCACACTCGGCGCACTTGAAGGCGCGCAGCCCCGTGTGCACCCGCTGGTGGATGGCGAGCAGCGAGGAGCGCTTGAAGGCCTTGGGGCACTCGGAGCACTTGTAGGGCCGCTCGCCCGTGTGGTCCCGCATGTGGTAGCGCAGCCCCGAGGAGCCCTTGAAGGCTTTGCCGCACTCGGTGCACTGGTAGGGGCGCTCGGCCGGGGCCGGAGCCGCCGCGCTCGGCACCGGCGGGGGCCGCGGGGCCTCCGGCTGCGCCGGCGGCGGGTGCTGCTCGGCCGAGTGGCCCCGCTGGTGGCCCAGCAGCCCGGCCAGCTGCCCGAAGCTCTTGTGGCACAGCGAGCACTTGTAGGGCCGCTCGGTGGCGTGGCTGTGCCGGTGCCGCGCCAGCCCCGAGCCGTTCTTGAAGGTCTTGCCGCAGGTGGGGCAGCGGTGGGCTGCTGGCGTCGCCGCCGCCTCCCCCGGCGTGGCCGGCCGGAGGTGGCCGCGCTGGTGGCCCAGCAGCAGCTCCTGGGTGGCGAAGGCGAGCTGGCACTCGCCGCACTTCCAGAGCATCCCCACCGCCTCCACCGCCTCCAGCAGCAGCGGCGGGGGCTGCGGCGGGGGTGGCGCGGCGTGGCTCTGCAGGTGCTTCTGCAGGCAGGCGTCCGAGACGAAGGCCTTGGGGCAGGCCGGGCACTTGTGGGGCCTGGCGGCGGCGTGGGTGCGCTGGTGCAGGAGGAGGTTGGAGGAGTGGGTGAAGGTCTTGCCGCAGTGGGCGCAGGCGTAGGGCCGCTCGCCCGTGTGGGTGCGCTGGTGCTGGCGCAGGTTGGTGGACTGGGTGAAGGCCTTGCCGCAGGCGGCGCAGACATAGGGCCGCTCGCCCGTGTGGATGTGGCGGTGCCGGCGGAGGCTGGAGGAGTTCTTGAAGGCCTTGGGGCAGGCGCTGCACTTGTAGGGCCGCTCACCCGTGTGCTGCCGCAGGTGGTACTGGTAGTGCGAGGACCACTTGAAGGCCATGCCGCAGAGCGCGCACTTGAAGGCGCGCAGCCCCGTGTGCACGCTCTGGTGGATCTGCAGCAGCGAGGAGCGCTTGAAGGCCTTGCCGCACTCGGAGCACTTGTAGGGCCGCTCGCCCGTGTGGCTGCGCTGGTGGTAGAGCAGCGCCGAGGAGCCCTTGAAGGCCTTGGGGCACTCGGAGCACTTGTAGGGCCGCTCGCCCGTGTGGGTGCGCTGGTGGTGGATGAGGCGCGACGACCACTTGAAGACCTTCCCGCACTCCAGGCACTCGTAGGGGTGCTCCCCGCTGCCCGACGCCGCCCGCCCCGCTGCCAGCTCCGGCTGCTGCGCGCCCACCATGGCGGCTGCCCTGCGGAGATAGGGTGGGGATGGGGGCGCTGCACCCGGCTGGAACGGGGACGGCAGGGACAGACCCTGGGGATTGGGACAGGGATGGGGACAGGGAGTGGGGCTGGCTGCAGGGATGGAGATGGGGATGGGGATGGGGATGGGGATGGGAAAGGGGATGGGGACGGGGACGGGGATGGGGACAGGACAGGGATGGGGACAGGGACAGGGAGTGGGGCTGGCTGCAGGGACCGGAGTGGGGATGAGGAGGGAGATGAAGATGGGGACAGGGATGGGAAGGGGGGAGGGAGATGGGGATGGGGATGGGGAGGGGGATGCGGAGGGGGATGGGGATGGGAAGGGGGATGGGGACAGTATGGGGATGGTGAGGGGGACAGGGAGAGGGATAGAGATGGTGATGGGGACAGGGATGGGGATGGGGATGGGGATGGGGACGGGGACAGGGACAGGGACAGGGACAGGGAGCGGGGCTGGCTGCAGGGACTGGGATGGGGACAGAAATGGGGACAGAAATGGGGACAGGATGGGGATGGGGACAGGGACAGGGACAGGGAGCAGGGCTGGCTGCAGGGACCACGATGGGGATGGGGACAGGGCCTGGCCTGGGGGGAGGGCAGACCAAGGGACACAGGCAGGGGGCGTGGCCGGACCCGCGGTGGGCGTGGCCATGCTGGAGGTGGGCGTGGTTATGCAGATGCAGGACGCGGCCGGGCAAATGGCGGTGGGCGTGACCAGCCCGTGGTGGGCGTGACCAGAGAGGTGCTGGGCGTGGCCGCCCCGGCGGTGGGCGTGGCCCCGCGGGGCGGAGGGGGCGTGGCCACCGCTCCGCACCGCCCCCGCCCCTCCGCCTCCGGGCAGGAGACCCCGGCGGCCGCGCGCCCTTTAAGGCCCCGCCCCCTCCGGCGCCCGGCGCAGGCGCCGCCGTCACCGCCGCGGCCGGGCCCGGCTCCGCCCCGCCCCGCCCCGCGCCGCTGCTCACCTGGGCGGGGGGGGGCCCGCGGCTCCCCGGCCCCGTCCCGCGCGGGCAGGGCCCGCTCCGGCCTCCCGGCGGCCCCGACGCCCGCCCGCCCCCGGCGGCGCGCACGGCAACGGCGGCGCCCCCGCGCACGGCCCCGCCCCCGGCCCCGCCGCGCGGCCCCATTGGCCGCGGGCCGCCGCGCGAGGCCTCCTGGGAAATGTAGTCTGCATCGCCGCCATCTTGGCGCCGGGGAGGGAGGAAAGGGAGGGGGGCGGGCACGTGACCGCCCGGTGGCTACCGGTGAGGCGGCGTGACGTCACTGCCGGGCCGGGGAGCTCACTCAGTGCTCCCAGTGCCTCCCAGTGCCCTCCCAGTGCTCCCCCAGTGCTCCCCGTGCCCCCCTAGACTCCTCAGTACCTCCCAGTACCCCCAGTGCTCCCCCAGTCCTCCCAGTGCTCCCAGTTTCCCCCCAGACCTTTCAGTGCCTCCCAGTACCCCAGTGCTCCCCCAGTTCTCCCAGTGCTCTCCCAGTGCTCCTAGTGCCCTCCCAGTGCTTTCCCAGTCCCCCACAGTGCTCCCAGTGCTCCCCTAGTTCTCAATGCTCCCAGTGCCCTCCCCCAGTGCCCGCAGTGCTCCCCCAATGTTCCCAGTGCCCTCCCAGTGCCCCCCAGTGCTCCCAGTGTCCTCCCTGACCCACCAGTGCCTCCCAGTACCTTCAGTGCTCCCCCAGTTCTCCTCAATGCCCCCAGTGCTCCCAGTGCCCTCCCCCAGTGCCCCCAGTGCTCCCAGTACCCCCCCAGTGCTCCCAGTGTCCTCCCAGACCCACCAGTGCCTCCCAGTGCCCGCAGTGCTCCCCCAGTGCTCCCAGTGCCCCCCTGTGCCCCTCCAGTGCTCCCAGTGCCCTCAAAGTGCTCACAGTGCTTCCCCAGTGCTCCTCAATGCCCCCAGAGCCCCACAGAGCTCACAGTTCCTCCCAATGCCCTCCCAGTCCCCCCCCACAGTGCTCCCCAGTTCTCCAGTTCTTCCCCCAGTGCTCCCAGAGCTCCCAGTGTCCCCAGTACTTCCCCAATGCTCCCAGTGCCCTAGCACTCTGTCTGCAGCCCCTCTGCACCCCCCCAGGACCCCCAGGGCACAAGGGAGCCACCACACACCACAGCTCATGGTAAAGCAAGTTGTAAAGTGGGTGTGCCTTTATTCTGGCACCGGGACTGTGAGGCATAATTCCTCAAAGTTAGGCTCACTCCAAACAATGTGTGCCCTAGCTATATACAGTGTAACTTTACATGTGCATTAATTTTCATAATGCACTTATGCATATTCATAATGCCCGTCTTATATTATAATTAGTTCCGAGAGCTGATCTACATGAGGTCCTCCCATCTGCGCCTGCGTACTGCTCTGGCGGTTGTCTCTGGTGGTCTCTTGCGACGAAGTCAGGATCTTCCTTCCCCATATCTGAAATTTTCACCTTTTTCCCCTGCGCTTGCGCTTTGAAGTCCTTGGCTTTGGTCCAAACTACAGGAGTGGTTTCAGCTGGTTCCTGAGGCAGGCTCTTCATCTTTATCAGGAGCTGTCCTTTGTGAGGGGCCCCACAACTTCTTGCTTCGGTTAATTTGCACAGTAGTTAGCAGCAACATCTACTAGTTCAATACAACAATCTAGGTATTCATTACTCAGCATCCCATCTACCAAGAGTCTCTTAACTCCCTCTCTCAGTGTGAGCAAGCATGTGTGTGCACGCTCATGTGAATGTTTGCACATGTGTGCATGCATGTTGGAGTAAGAAACAGGTGCTAAAGGGTTAACTGTGGAACTAGAGCAGGCCTGGAGAAGTCGCCCAGTGATGATTTTGCAAGTTTTGCCCAAAATCAGCCACAAGGACAGGAGTGAAGCATGGAATATCTACAGGACGGCCCAGGAAAATGAGGGACATCCACAGCCCAGACCAGTGTGCAAAATGATCAAACATGAGCTAGCAGGAAGGTCATGATGACTTTATCCCATGCTTCACAGATAAGAATACATGGCTTTCAGTTGCCAGCCTGTTATTTTTCAAGTTTCTTTCGACTTTTTTTGCTCTGTGAGGTGGCAATATTTCTTCGCTTATCTGACCTGACACCATGATTTTCGCCTAATTGCACTCAGGAGTTTTAGCTAACAGGAATATATATCGTAGAATAGCCACATGGACAGGACTGAGACGGATGGTCCTGGAAGATAAGGGATATCTATAGCCCAGGCCATAGTAAACACTAATTAGCAAGAAAAGCAATAAAACGGGAAGATAACACATTCCCTGTAAAGCAGGAACCGGTTTAGCCAAGTTTTGCGCATGAGGTAAAAAGCCCATAGTGAGGAAGATGTACAGCCTTCATCCCAAAGACCCTGGCCCCCAGCCACCAGAAGAGTCTACGTGTGGGCAGCCAGGAGGAATTAAAGGCAGAGACGATGGAAATGATTTCTCATTGGAATAAAGAACTCATTGTAATAAAGACTGCCCCTTCGGGGAGAGGTTATGAATATTCATAGGTGTTTCCTTTACCGTGTAACCCCTTCTGTATAAATACAAGAGGAACTACCGCGGTGGGCGCGCACGATTGTGGTGGGCTGACCCCCCGTGCTGCCCAGCACTGAACAAACATACCTACTTTACAACTTTACAGTCTGTGGAGTTAATTCCAAAATCCATCAATTTTGGTGAGCCAGACAGGACACAACTCTGCTCAGCTGTGGGACCGACTGCGGAGTGGACGCCCCTAGGTGCACCCCGAGCATATTCCTTCGAGGATCCTCTGCTCCCAGCTGCTCACCTCAGGGGTAGACAACGACATCCTGAACCCACGGATAAATGGGATGTTTTACAACGGGACCAGTAAATCGTAGAGAATACCTACATTTGGCCAGGGCTGCCAATAAACCACAAAGAGACGTCTGGAGTATGGCATAGTCCCCGTACAGGACAAAGTTATCCTGCGGGTCCGTGGGGATTTGCTAAGTGATAAAGTGGTCAAGGGGATTTGCTGACTGATTTTGGCTGCCAGCGATCTTGGGACCAGATCGAGCAAATCCGAAGTTACTGCTGCATCCCAGTATCGAGAGCCAGGATGGACCTGCTAAAGGTTGTATACGAAGTAAGAGAGGGGTAAACGGGCTTCTCACAATTGTGACACAAACACCTGGGTAATATTTGCAGCTGCTGGAGGGGTAATAACTGTAGTAATGATTGTCTGTCTTATTTGTGAATGCCCAGGTATCTCGTTTTGAAAGTATTTGTAAAAGTGCATGTGTTTGAGACAAAGTATTGTTGTGAAGTGAGTGGCTCTGTGAGGAACACAGCCAGAGGCGATACAAACGAGTTCGGTTGTTGTTCTAAGTGATATATTCTTGTGATATGAATGAGAAGTGCGAGGGGGCTCTCGGTGTGACCGCGTGATTGTGCTGTGTGAGTGTGGGGTTCTGCTCTGTGGTTCTGTATTCTCTGCGAGGGGAACGGCCGGAGACAAGCAAAGAGTGCGACAGACCGAAAGGAAGTGCTGTTTTATCCAAGTATTGATTAGTGGTGCCCAATACACGGGCCTGGTGGTGTATCTTGTAATCCTATTTTGTTCTGAAATGTTTTGAGTGTGACAAAGAGGAAGGCGGGAGCATTATCTAAGTAACAGTATAGAAGTTTTGGTGTATTCACTGTGGTGTTTGGTCAATTTCCCAAGTATCGGGGGTGAAAGGGGGGCTGACTGATTATCAAAGTGATAAGAGAGGTGGTTTGGGCTTGAGTCCTGGAGGAATTTGGCTAGGAGAGGGGTAGAGCAAATTTATTTAGGAGAAGCGTATTTAACACCCAGTAGACAGAAAGTGGCCTTAGATTGGGAACAACCTATCCCCAGTACCTTTTTAAACCCTGATATTGTTGGATAAGTAGGAGTGATTCCTTGTTTTGTGTGGGATTACTAACAAGGTGCATGAGAAAAATTGGCATTTGGCTTGGGTCCTGTTGAAATGTAAATTTTGTGAAAAAGGTGCTATTGTTTGTCTAGAAGACTGAAAGCTGAGTGCTCCAGGTGTTTTCCTGAAATCCTGAAGATTTATGATTGGAACAGGGCTCATTAAGAATCTGAAACAGTAAAGTTTGTATGTGGAAAGAAGAGTTTAATTCCAGAGATTTGGGGCACTTGGGAAGAAGATTAGGAAAGGATAGTAAAAAAACCTGCAATAAAAAGGTTTGCGTGGAAATTGAAAGAAGGGACAGTAGCTAATAAGAAATAGGTAATAAATAAATAATTACTATATATATATATTTTTTTTAAAGGGAGGGGAATAGGAAATCAAGGACATGGGTAATATCCAGAACAAAGATGTTTTAAAGAAAAGCCCCCTTGGGTGCATATTGGCACATTGGAAGGATATTGTTGGAAGTGGGAGCACAGAAAGTAAGAGAACTCTCATTAAGTATTGCAATCAATGGTGGCCACTGTATAAGCTTAAGGATGGAGCTAAATAGTCGCTTTATGGATCAATTGACTATAACACTATCTTGCAATTAATGTTGTTTTTGAGGAGAGAAGGAAAATGGGATGAAGTGGTGTATGCAGATATGTTTTTCACCCTCCGAAACCACCCGGAGTGGCAACGGGACTGTGGAATATTGCCACCACAGATCCCTATGGAGCACGTCCTCAAGCGAGAAAATAATAAAGAATTTAAAGCTAATCTGAAGCAGTGCTGTTCAGCACGTAGCATTGGACAAGAGCCTCTCTGGAAGGCAGCAGGATCGGGTGGAGGGACGATACTAAGATACCCTTTTCCATCACCTATTTAGGAGCATGGGAAAGGGTTGCCAAGGGTTACAGAAATGATCTGGTACGTGTAGCCAAACACTTCCAGTTTATTGTAAAACATTACAATCTCAATTGGAGTGACATGCAGTTATTATTAGAATGTATGACCGAAATGGAGAAACAACTAATTTTAAAAACTGCAGGGGATTTGGCTGAGAATCATTATAAAACTACCGGAGGGAATGTTAAGGAATACTTTCCCCTTCAGGATCCAAAATGGAGTGCAAATAGATCCGCAGATATGGAGAGGCTGCAGGCATATCAGGGGTGGATTTCAAAAGGAATGGAGAGGGCCATTCCCAAAACCATAAACTGGTCAACACTATATGCAACCAAACAAGGTCCCTCTGAGTCCCCATCCGAATTCTTAGATCGATTAAGGGACGAGATGCGCCACAACACACCGCTGGATCCTTGGTCAGAGGTAGGAACGCAACAGTTAGTCTCCTTGTTTTTGGAACAGTCTACAGGTGATATTAAGCGCAAGCTCCAAAAGCTGCATCCCCCAGAAAGTAGAAACCTGGAAGTATTGCTGGATGAAGCATGGAGAGTGTTCAGTAACAGAGAGGAGGATTATAAATGAGGACAAATAAAGGTGGTGGTGTTTGTTAGGGAGGATGAAGAGAGGAAGCTTAGAAGCAGGCTGCCTCGATTAGGCAGGGACCAGTGTGCGATATGTAAAAGGTTTGGCCACTGGAAAAATGAATGCCCAGAAAAATGGAAAGGCAAGATGGGACAAAACAACCAGAAAGGAAGAATAGTGGCCCACATGAAGGAAGACTGATGGGGACCTGGGGAATCCACCCTAGCGGATCCACTGGTTATAATGAAGCTAGGGAAGGAGCAAAAGAAGGTAGAATTTTTGGTTGACACGGGGACAATGTATTCAGTCTTAAACAAAGCCTTGATACCCCTGGGAAATGGTTATATCATGGTAAAAGGGGCAACCGGCCAAAGTGAGAAGACATATTTTTGTGAACCTCTGAAACATAAATTGGGGCAAGAAAACAACTTGGCCTGGCCTCAGTCCTTCCCTTCAGCTCTCTTGCGCATATGAACTAAGCCAAGAGCGAAGGAAGGACTAAGCCCATGTGAAATCTTGTATGGACAACTGTGTGGAATACAGAAAGGAATTTCCACACAGGATGGGGATGAAATCATGACCTCCTACATAGTGGCATTTCCTCATTAGGTATATTCCTCATAAAAGATATTTTATTCCTCATAAAAGATTTATATTCCTCATAAAAGAGCCATAGTGAATATTTTGGCTGAGATCGAAATAATAGCAAACTCTACCACGGTAGCTCTCTTTCACCTGGAAAATTACTTGAAAGTAATTTTCAAGTTCCTACACATTCCTTGAAAGGAATAGTAATGCAGAACAGGATGGCCCTCAATATCATAACAGCCAGTGTAGGAGGAGTCTGTACTTTAATCAATACCAGTTGTTGCACCTACATTGACAAATCTAGGGAAATAGAGACCAACATTCAGAAAATTTGGAAACATGCCAAAGTCATGTATCTCATCAAGTATCTCAGGATAGGGCTACTTGTCCTGGTTTCATCTAGGCTAGAGTTAATTTTCCTCCTAGTAGCTGGTAGGGTGCTGTGTTTGGGATTTAGGATGAGAATAATGTTGATGAACACCCTGATGTTGATTAACACCCTGATGTTTTAATTGTTGCAGAGCAGTGCTTACACTAAGCCAAGGACTTTGCAGCTTCTCGCTCTGTCCTGCCAGCGGGCAGGCTGGGGGTAAAGCAGGAGCTGGGAGGGGACAGACCCAGGACAGGTGACTCAAAGTGGTCAAAGGGGTATTCCATACCATCTGGGGTCATGCTAAACAATATATAGGGGTGGCTAGCTGGGGTGGGGGGACCAGCTGCTCAGGGATAGGCGGGGCATCGGTCAGCAGGTGGTGAGCAATTGCATTGTGCATCGCTTGTTTTGTATACATTAGTAGTAGTACTATTATCATTATTATTATTTTCTTTTCTGTCCTAATAAACTGCCTTTATCTCAACTCACGGGCTTCACTTTCCCATTCCTCTCCCCCATCCCAGAGAGGGAGGGGGAAGGGTGAGCGAACGGCTGTGTGGTATTTAGCTGCCGGCCGGGTTAAACCACAACAGTCCTTTTTGGTGCCCAACGTGGGGCACGAAGGGTTGAGATAATGACAGATCTGACCAGAGTGTGTTAAAACAAGATTCTGATAAGCATTACATCAGTTTAATAGTAGCTAATCGCAATGCCAATTTTTGTGATCTAGTCTGCTGTGCCTGCTTTCTGAATTGAATTATATAGCACATTACTGAGTGTATGTGTTCCCTCTTGTGTTGCTTATCCCTTCTGGAGGTTGGTATTATTTTGCTTGTCACTTCTGGGGTTTGGTATTATTTTGCTGTACTGTGTATCACTGTCTTATGATATGATAAAATTACCAGCCATGAAACTTATCTGGTATTTGTACTCAGCATTGCCATCAACTCCATAATTTGGGAACGCTACCTCAGAAACTCTTAATAATTACACCTTACATGCTTTTACTTCAGGCATCCATTCTATGGAGGGGGAAGATGTTTTTTCCCACTTGTTCACTCTTCCTTTGTTCTCCTCCAGGCGAGTTATGGTAGCTTTCCAAGACTTCAAATATCCTTGGGATGTTCACACCAGCATGTTCTCATTGTTATGTCTCCTGAATGCACTTTTGTCTAAGGTTAAACAAATACTTAAGAGTGTCATCCAGAGATCTGTCCTGAGGCAGGATAGTTATGAGTGGCAGGGAGAGTGGGAGGATAAGGGCAGGCATCTAGAGCAGTGGGCACCTCCAATGCTTTGGAAATTTACCCCTGAACAACTGAGAAATCCTAAAAAAATGGAACAGTGCTTGAAAAAAGGGTGGCATCACCCTGGCAGTACCAGACATACACAAATCACCGCAACATGCTTGGGCTTGGCCTGTGCTTACCAAGCTGTACTCAATGCCAATATAACCCCAGTGACAGATCCGGCAGCCACTTCAACCTCTGAGACAGGCTCAGTGGCTGCTCCAAGTCCTAAAACAGGCCCTGGGGCTGAGCCAGCGAAACAAACTGTACCAGTGTCAGTTGCACCCGTAACCAAGATGAAAAAATGGTTTAGAGAGTCGGATTGTTAAGAATGCAGAGAAACTCCTGCTAAGACTAAGCTTGGAGAAGATGAGGCCGGGCCATCAGAAGAACAGGAGGATGAAGATGTTGCAAAAAACAACAGGAAATACCCAAAGCCTATAACAGTGTGAGCTACAGGACATGCAAAAAGATTTCAGTCATTGCATAGGTGAGCAGCTTGTCACCTGGCTGCTCCGGTGCAGGGACACCAGAGCCAATTGTGTGGAATTAGAGGGCAAGGAAGCCAGGTGGCTGGGATGCCATGCTAGAGATGCAGGCATTGACAAAGCAATTGCAGATGGAGCACAATCTCACAGCCTCTGGAGGCGTCTCCTGTCAGCTGTGAGGGAAAGGTATCCCTTCAAAGAAGAACTACCAGGCAACTGGACTGCTATGGAGAAGGGAATCCAGTGCCTGAGGGAATTAGCCGTACGGGAGGTGATTTATAGAGACCTAGACAATGGACAAATACCCACAGATCCAGATGAAGCCAAGTGTACACGACCCATGTGGCGGAAGTTTGTACGGAGTGCACCATCATCATATGCCAGCTCATTGGCAATAATGGCCTGGAAAGAGGATGAGGAACCCACAGTGGATGAAGTGGCTAAACAACTTTGGCAGTACAAAGAAAGTCTCTCCGCCTCCCTGCAGGCCTGTGTCTCAGCTGTGGAGAAACTTTCTGAAGAGTTCCACCAACTTAAAGAGAATTGATCTTCCTCCCCACCTGAACAAACCAGTGTCTCAGCTATCAGGGGTAAGCGTCCATCCGTGCAAGGAAGACAATATGGTGGGTAAACACCCCACAACATGCTGTGGTTTCACCTACATGACCATAAACAGGATATGAGAAAATGGGATGGAAAATCTACCTCGACCCTACAGGCATGGGTACGTGAGTTGCAAAGAAAAACAATCGGAAAAAAGGGGTTGTCTGAGAAACTTGCTGCTCCGACTTCCAGCAGGCAGTCCTCCAGACACAGAAATGAAGATTCTGACCAGGATTAGACGGGCCCTGCCTCCAGCCAGGGGGAGGAAAGGGACAATCGAGTTTATTGGATTGTGTGGATTTGATGGCCTGGCACATCAGATGCACAGAAGTATAAGGCTTTAGTAGACAACAGTGCCCAATGTACTCTAATGCCATTATGCTATAAAGAGCCAGAGCCCATCTGTATTTATGGAGTGACGGGGGAATTCCAGCAGTTAACTGTATTGGAGGCTGAAGTGAGTCTGACTGGGAATGAGTGGCAAAAGCACCGGATTGTGACTGGCCCGGATGCTCCGTGTATCCTTGGCATAGACTATCTTAGCAGAGGATATTCCAAGGACCCAAGAGGGTTCCGGTGGGCTTTTGGCATAGCTGCCTTAGAGACAGAGGGCATTACACAATTATCTACCTTGCCTGGTCTCTCACAGGACCCCTCTGTTGTGGGGTTGCTGAGGGTCGAAGAACAGCAAGTGCCAATCGCTACCACAACTGTGCACTGGCGGCAATATCGCACTAACCGAGACTCCCTGATCCCCATCCATAAGCTAATTCATCAATTGGAGAGCCAAGGAGTGATCATCAAGACTCATTCACCTTTCAATAGTCCCATATGGCCAGTGCGAAAGTCTAATGGCGAGTGGAGACTAACAGTGGACTATTGTGGCCTGAACGAAGTGACGCCACCACTGAGTGCTGCAGTGCCGGACATGCTAGAACTCCAGTATGAACTTGAATCGAAGGCAGCCAAGTGGTATGACACAATTGATATCGCTAATGCATTTTTCTCCATCCCTCTAGCAGCAGAGTGCAGGTCACAATTTGCTTTCATTTGCAGGGGAGTCCAATACACCTGGAATTGGAACATCTGAGGCCTGCTACACTCCAACTGAAAAGGAGATATTGGCAGCATATGAAGGATTTCGATCTGCTTCAGAGGTGGTCGGTACTGAAGCGCAGCTCCTCCTGGCACCCCGACTGCCGGTACTAGGCTGGATGTTCAAGGGAAGGGTCTCTTCTACGCATCATGCAACTGATGCTACATGGAGCAAGTGGGTTGCACTGATTACTCAGCGGGCTCGAATAGGAAACCCCAGTTGCCCAGGAATACTGGAAGTGATTATGGACTGGCCAGAAGGTAAATACTGTGGGATACCATCAGAGGAGGAGGTGGGTCATGCTGAAGAAGCCCCATTGTACAACCAGTTACCAGAGAATGAGAAGAAATATGCCCTGTTCACTGATGGGTCCTGTCGTATTGTGGGGAAGCATCGGAGATGGAAGGCTGCTGTATGGAGTCCTACATGATGAGTTGCAGAAGCTGCTGAGGGAGAAGGTGAATCGAGTCAGTTTGCAGAAGTGAAAGCCATTCAGCTGGCTTTAGACATTGCTGAACGAGAAAAATGGCCAGTTCTCTATCTCTACACCGATTCATGGATGGTAGCAAATGCCTTGTGGGGGTGGTTACAGCAATGGAAGCAAAACAACTGGCAGCGCAGGGGCAAACCCATCTGGGCTGCTGCATTGTGGCAAGATATTGCTGCCTGGGTGGGGAACCTGGCTGTAAAGGTATGCCACGTAGATGCTCGTGTGCCCAAGAATCAGCCTACGGAAGAACAAAACAACCAGCAGGTGGATCAGTGTTGGGAATTGGCATAATTGTTCGATCTAAGCTTGCTTTAAGCAACCAGGGGTAGGCCTTAGAAATCTCAGGGCCTGCTGTAGCTGAGCAAACCAAGCTGCCAGAGTACCTGTGAGAAGCTCCCACGGCAATGACTCCCACATCGCCCAATTAAGGAACTCAGATAATATTGTTATCAGCAGCTGGCCTCAAGGACTAGGTCTACGTGGCCTGGCCGTTAAGCACAAAGGGGATTGTTTTCCTAACTTCTAATCAAAAGGGGGGTTCTTTTCTTGCAGGTGGTGTTATTTTCTTAACGGTTTGTCTGAGTGCTTTTGACCAATAATCTTGTGTGAAACACTGTCCACCCCTGTAAAATTCACTATAAAAGTTGGGCTATTCGGGCAATAAAATGGTGAAGCATGATCTGACTCTGCTGGTGTCTGTCGTGCTTTCGTCCGTGCTTCGCAACAGATCAGGCTGCTAAGATTGAAGTAGCTCAGGTGGACCTGGATTGGCAGCATAAAGGTGAATTATTTACAACCCGATGGGCCCATGACACCTCAGGCCATCAAGGTAGAGATGCAACATACAGATGGGCTTGTGAGTGAGGAGTGGATCTGACTATGGACACTATAGCACAGGTTATTCATGATTGTGAAACGTGCTGCAATCAAGCAAGCCAAACGGTCAAAGCCTCTTTGGCATGGAGGACGATGGCTGAAATATAAATATGGAGAGGCCTGGCAGATTGATTACATCACACTCCCTCAAACTCGCAATGGCAAGCGCCATGTACTTACAATGGTGGAAGCAACCACCGGATGGCTGGAAACATATCCTGTGCCTCATGCCACCGCCCGGAACACTATCCTGGGCCTTGAAAAGCAAGTCCTACGGTGACATGGTACCCCAGAAAGAATAGAGTCAGACAATGGAACTCATTTCCAAAACAACCTTATAGACACTTGGGCCAAAGAACATGGTATTGAGTGGGTGTATCACATCCCCTATCATGCACCAGCCTCCGGGAAAGTTGAACGATGCAATGGACTGTTAAAGACTACATTGAAAGCAATGGGCGCTGGGACATTCAAAAATTGGGATACGCATTTGGCAAAGGCCACCTGGTTAGTCAATACTAGGGGATCGGCCAACCGAGCAGGGACCTGCCCAATCCAACCTGTTAAGTATTGTAGATGGGGATAAAGTTCCTGTAGTGCACATAAGAAATATGCTGGGTAAAACAGTCTGGGCTACTCCTGCCTCAGGAAAAGGCAAACCCATTCGTGGGATTGCTTTTGCTCAGGGACCTGGATACACTTGGTGGGTAATGCAAAAGAACGGAGAGGTCTGGGGTGTACCTCAAGGGGAATTAACACTGGATGAGAAGAGCCCATGAGTGGAATTGTATCATGTTAATTATTATATAATGCTGTATTGTATGTCATTATATTGTATGTCATCAATACTATTATTGCTATATGTCAATGTCATATTAATGGTATCACAGTAACAGCTACACAGATAATAATGAATTAATTTTGATAGAAATGGACAATCACAGAGATGTGATGAAACAAGAACAGGCTTCAACGTGTGACAATCTAACTTAACACACCATCTCTTCTGCCCTAAAAGACTGCTGTGACAGATGGAGCCTGAAGTCAGTCACAGACTATGCAAACTCAGTGGACATTCTATATATCATAAATGAAAATAGTGATTTATTGGAACGTATTGGAAAGGGTGTAACCTGAGCATGACATAAATGGTATGGAATAAGGGGTGGATATATGTCCTGGTTTCAGCTAGGCTAGAGTTAATTTTCCTCCTAGTAGCTGATAGGGGGCTTTGTTTGGGATTTAGGATGGGAAGAGTGCTGATAACACGCTGATGTTTTAATTGTTGCAGAGCAGTGCTTGCACCAAGCCAAGGACTTTCCAGCTTCCTGCCCTGCCCTGCCAGTGGGCAGACTGGGGGTGCAGCAGGAGCTGGGAGGGGACAGACCCAGGACAGGTGACCCAAAGTGGCCAAAGGCGTATTCCATACCAAAAAAAGTAATGCTAAACAATTAATATGGGGGGCTGGCTGGGGTGGGGGGGACCGGCTGCTCGGGATTAGTCTGGGTATCGGTTAGCAGGTGGTGAGCAATTGCATTGTGCATCGCTTGTTTTGTACACATTATTATTAGTAGTACTATTATCATTATTATTATTATTTTCTTTTCTGTCCTAATAAATTGTCTCTATCTCAGCCCAAAGGCTTCATTTTCCTGATTCTCTCCCCCATTGTGTGGTGCTTAGCTGCTGGCTGGGTTAAACCACAACACAAGAGTTGTGGGATAAATTAACCCCATGGTCGCCCAATGTTGCCTGGCTAAAACAATTATTTGTATTATTAATTGTACTAATCATCTTAGGAATTCTGCTTTGTCTGTTGCTGAAGTGTTTTATGTTTTGTAGTAAGAATGTCCTAGCTGACTATGAATCCTGGAAAAAGCATCAACTTCTCCAGAAGACAGAATCAGGAAAATACTTTGGGAAGTTCTTAAAAAAAGAAAGCATTTTGTAGAAATAAGTAAAAGATTTTACTAATGGTTTAGAAAAAGGGGGTTGGGGATTGAAGTAAGAAACAGGTGTTAAAGGATTAACTGTAGAACTATAGCAGACCTAGAGAGGTCGCACAATGCTGATTTTGCAAATTTTAGCTAACACAGATGTACGCTGTAAATCAAGCACAAGGACAGGACTGAAGTAGGGAGTATCAACAGGACAACCATGAAAGATAAGAGAAGAAAAATAAACCTAAGCACCAAATAGAGACAGGGAGTACTTTAAGAAAATTTTGAATAATTAGACCGTCAAAGGCAAAAGAATTCACCTCGTATTTAGGAAAGGAGGGATTGGCAGGGAGGACTGAAACTTAGAAGGTAACAGCAGTTTGAAATATATTTATAGCCTTGTGCTTACATTTTATAACTAACCACAAGACAGAGGATATAGAATGTACACGAGTGGTTATGCAAGTAGGAACTCATCTGATAAAACAGGAAAATAGCTTAATCCATGCCAAACAAGAGCCGGTTTAGATGAGTTTTGTGGTCAAGGTGAAAAGTGCATAACAAGGAAGACGTGTGGCCTTCATCCCAAAGACCCTGGCCCATGACCACCAGAAGACGCTACAGATGTGCAGCTGGGAGGAGTTAAAGGCAGAGATGATGAAAATGATTTCTCAGAACTCGTAATAATTTTGAGGGAAAGGGTATGAATATGTATAGGCATTTCCTTAATCCTGTAACCCCTTCTGCATAAATACTGGAGAAACTACCACGATTGTGGTGGGGTGACCCCCCATGCTGCCCAGCACTGAACAAACGTACCTACTTTACAATCTTACAGGTTGTGGGGTCTGTTTTCCGCATGTCATAGGAGCCCAGGGTTGTTTGGGGTCCCTTTAGGGCCAGGACACAGCCTCCAGCACCAGCCATATCTGGTGGCCACGCTGGGGACAATGCCCATAGAATCATAGAATCATTAAGGGTGGAAAAGACCTCCAAGATCATCTGGGCCAACCATCCCCCTACCACCAATATCACCCACTAAACCACATCCCTAAGTATCACATCCAGCCTTTCCTTAAAGGAAAGGTGACCCAGGGACAGTGACTCCACCACCTCCCTGGGCAAACCATCCCGATGCCTGACTGCTCTTTCTGAGAAGAAATGTCTCCCGATTTCCAACCTGAACCTCCCCTAGTGCAACTTGAGGCCATTCCCTCTTGTCCTATTGC
Organism: Aythya ferina; assembly: GCF_964211825.1. Taxonomy (NCBI): domain Eukaryota; kingdom Metazoa; phylum Chordata; class Aves; order Anseriformes; family Anatidae; genus Aythya; species Aythya ferina. The sequence continues at coordinate 1,097,223 of NC_140328.1, forward strand.
TAGTTATCTGCAAGAAGAGGCCGATCCCCAGCACCCACACCTTCCTTTCAGGTAGTTATAGAAGGCAATAAGGTCTCTCCTCTCTCCTCCAGACTCAACAACCCCAGTTCTGTCAGCCACTCATAAGACTTGTGTTCCAGACCCTTCACCAGCTTTGCAGCCTTTATTTGGACACATCTCAGGGCCTCGATGTCCTTCTTGTAGTGAGGGGCCAAAAACTGAAGACAGTACTTGAGGTGAGGCCTTGCCAGAGCTGAATACAGGGGGACAATCACCTCCCCGCTCCTGATGGCTGCACACTGCTGGCGGGGGGACATGGGGACACAGGAATGGGGGGATATAGGGGCAGAAGGGCTGGGGGACAGGGGGACGTGGGGACAGGGGGCTGTGGGGACAAGGGGGCCACTGGGAACTGGGGGACATGTGGACAGGGGGACATGGGGACAGGGGGATGTGGGGACAGGGGTCCGTGGGGACAGTGGGATGTGGAGATAAGGAGGCCACTGGGACCTGCAAATAGGGGGACATAGGGACATGGGGAAAGGGGGATGTGGGGACAAGGGGGCCACTGGAACCTGGGAACTGGGGGACATGGGGACAGGGGGATGTGGGCATAGGGGAATATGGGGACGGGGGAATATGGGGACAGGGGTACGTGGAGACAGTGGGATGTGGGGACAAGGAGGCCACTGGGACCTGCAAATAGGGGAACATGGGGACATGGGGACAGAGAGATGTGGGGACAGGGGGATGTAGGGATGAGGGGGCCACTGGGACCTCGGAACTGGGGGACATGGGGACCGGGGGATGTGGGGACAGGGGGAAGTGGGGAAAAGGGGGCCACTGGGACCTGTGGGACATGGGGACGTGGGGACAGGGGGATGTGGGGACAAGGGGACACTGGGACCTAGGAACTGGGGGACATGGGGACAAGGGAACACGTGACCACGGGGACACAGCCCCCAACCCCACAGCGCTTCCCCTTGGGCGACACCGCCCCCACCCCCCCCCGCCGCGGGACTACATCTCCCAGCACCCCCCGCGCCGCTCGCCCCACCCCCCCCGCCCTCCCCGCCGCCGGTGACGTCACCCGCTTGGATTTTTTTCCCGCGAAAAGCGGCGGCCATGCAGCGGCGGATCACGTGAGCGGCGCCGGGACCCCCCCAAAAAAAACCGGGACCCCCCCCCCCCCATGGGGCTCTCCCACCGCCCGGTGCCGGCCGTGACCGCCCCCCTTTCCCCTCCCCCCCCTTTCCAGGTCTTTCTTCGGCCCCCCCCGGGCTGCGGACGGCGGCGCCGCCCCGTGAGTGGGGGTCTGGGGGGGATGGGATTTGGGGTGGGGGGGGCAAAATGCTGGGGGGGTTCGGGGGTGCTGCCCCCGCGTCCCTCCCCCCCTCCATGACCCCCCCCCCCCCCCACCGCAGGGCTCCCGCCCAGCAGCAGGGGCACGGCCCCCCCCGCGCCCCCTCCCCCTCCTCGGAGCCGTCGGCGGAGCCCCCCCGGGACCCCCCCCAGGACCCCCCCCAGGAGCCGGCATCGCTGGAACGAGGGGACCCCGATGGGCGGGGGCCGCCCTCCCCCGGGACCCCGGTCAGAGACCCCCCGGTAACCACCGGTGACCCCCCCGGTGACCCCTGATGACCCCGGTGACCCCTGATGACCCCCAGTGACCCCCCCCCGGTGACCCTTGATGCCCCCCGGTGCCCCCTCCCAAATCCCGCCCCCCTCGGTCCCAGTCCTGCCCCAGTGCTCTCCCAGTCCAGCCCCAGCCCTGCTCTGGCACCCCAGTATCTCCCAGTCCTCCCCCAGTAACCCCGCAGTCCCCCCATTGCCACACCAGCCCCATCCCAGTACCCCTTACATCTTCCACTGTTAGTCCCAGTATCCCACCAGTATCCTTCCAGTATCCTGCCCTGTGCCAGCCAGTGTGCCCCCAGTGTCTCCCTGGTTCCCCCCAGTATCCCCCCAGTGCCCCCCCAGTATCCTCCCAGCTCGCCCAGTACCCCTCCAACTCCCCCAGTATCCCCACAGTGCTCCCCCAGTATCCTCCCAGCATGTCCCCAGTGCCTCCCAGCATCCCCCCAGTACCCCTCCCAGCTCCATCAGTATCTCCCAGTGCCCCCCAGTACCCCCTTCAGCACCTCCCAGTATCTTCCCCTAGTGCCCTCCCAGTGTACCCCCCAGTATCCTCCCAGCATCCCCCCAGTGTTTCCCTCAGCACCTCCCAGCACTCCCCCAGTGCCCCCCCAGTGCCTCCCAGTACCCCCCAGCACCCCCCAGCATCCTCCCAGCATGCCCCCAGTGCCTCCCAGTACCCCCCCAGTTTCACCCAGTATCCTCCCAGCATGTCCCAGTGCCCCCCCAGCTCACCCAGTACCCCCCAGCACCCTCCCAGCTCCCCCAGTACCTCCCCCACCACCCCCCCAGTACCCCCCAGTGCCCCCTAACCCCCCCCCTCCTCACAGGGCCCTGCACCCCCTCCACCCCCTGACTCCCCCCGGTGCCCCCCCACCCCGGGGGTCCCAAGGGATGAGGTCGGGCCCCCCCCTGCCAAGCGCTGCCGCCAGGCTCCCGGTGACCAGGACCGGGGACCTCTGGCCGCCAGCAGGTGGGTGACAGCACAGTGTGGGGGGTGGGGGGCACCCATGGGTGCTGGGGGTCGCCGTCGTGCCACCGCTGCCCCCCCCCACCCTGTGGTGTCCCCGCAGCCCCCCGCCGCTGGACCCGTCCCAGTACGACCCTGCCAGGAGCGGGTACCACCCGCTGCGGGACGCCTGCTGGGGGCATGGGCAAAGGTGAGGGGGGGGGGGCAGAATTTGGGGAGGGGGGGGCTGGGATTTGGGGTGGGTGGGGAGGGGGCATAGGGGACATTGGGGTGATGGGGAGGGGGTAGAGGGGGTGATGGGGGGGGTAATGGGGTAGGAGGGTGATGGGGGTGGGGGGGTTACAGGGAGATTGGGGTGTGGGGGGGGCATTAGGGGGTGGGGGGGTGAGGGGGGTGGGGAGATTGGGGGTGGGGGGGTGATGGGGGAGAGAGAGGGGTTAGGGGGGTGGGGGGGTGATGGGGGAGAGAGAGGGGTTAGGGGGGTGGGATGGATGATTGGGGAGCTTGGGGGAGGTGGGGGGATGATGGGGGGTGGGATGGGTGGGTGGGGGTTGGGGGGCTGGGAGAGGCTGGGGGGTTGAAATGGGGGGTGGGGGGAAAATGGGATGGGTGATGGGGGGGTGGGAGGGTGGGATGGGGGGGTTGGAGAGGCTTGGGGTGGGGGAGGAAGGGGCTTTTTGAGCATTGGGGGGGGGGTCACAACCCAACTCCCCCCCCCCCCATTTTTCAGCGTCCCCTACCTGGCGGTGGCTCGCACCTTCGAACGCATCGAGGAAGCCTCAGCCCGGTGAGACCCCGAGCACTTTTTTATTATTAATATTTTTTTGGGAAGAAAAGGCCTACAGCGACACGTAACCCCCCTCCCCTTCTCCCTGACCCCCCTCCCCCCTCCCCAAAAGGCTGAAGATCATCGAGACCCTCAGCAACTTCCTGCGCTCGGTGCTGGCCCTGTCCCCGGGGGAGCTCCTGCCCTGCCTGCGCCTCTGCCTCAACCGCCCGGGGGCCGCCTCCGAGGGGCTGGAGCTGGGCATCGGCGAGAGCCTCCTGACCCGCGCCCTCGCCCAGGCCACCGGTACGGCCCCAAACTCATGGGGACACCCCCTTAATGCCCGGCCTTCCCCTTCAGATCCTGAGATTTTGGGATTTTTTCTGGGGGGGGGGTGACGTCCCCGCAGGCCGGCAGCTGGCGCAGATCCGCAGCGAGGCGCAGGACAAGGGGGACCTGGGGCTGGTGGCGGAGAGCAGCCGCTGCACCCAGCGCACCGTGCTGGCTCCCGCCCCGCTCAGTGCTGCCGGCGTGCTGGGCAAGCTGCGGGAGATGGCCACCATGTCGGGCAACGCCGTGAGTGCGAGGAATAAAAAGGGTTTGGGGACCGGGGGGGGGGTCACCCGTTGCGTCCCTGTCCCCGGGGGTGCCAGCGGCGCTTTGGGTTTCGCAGTCGTCCAGCAAGAAGATCGGCATCATCAAGGGGCTCTTCGTCGCCTGCCGGCACTCGGAGGCGCGCTACCTCGTCCGGTGAGGGTTAAGGGTTGGGGGGTTATAGGATGGGGGGGGGTCACAGCATGTGGGGCTGCCCCGTAGCGACCCCAGAGGTGTGCCCCGTCCCCCAGGTCGCTCAGCGGGAAGCTGCGCATCGGGCTGGCCGAGCAGTCGGTGCTCACCGCCCTGGCGCACGCCGTGGCGCTCACCCCCCCGGGGCAAGGTGAGGCTGGGGACACCCTGAGGACACCCGGTGGTGATGGTGGTGACGGGGGGGACACCCAGGTGGTGACACCGTGACTGTGTGTGTCCCCCCCCCTGCTTTGCCCCAAATCTCAGGGTGGCCGCCGGCTGTGCTGGACGCCGGGCAGGGCATGGCCCCCGAGGCACGCAGGGCATGGCTGGAGGAGCAGAGCCGCATCCTCAAGCAGACCTTCTGGTGAGGTGCCCCGGGTGGCCCCCGCTTTGGTTCCCCCCCCTAAGGGTCCCCGTTTTGTCCCCCGGGTCCCCTTTTGTCACTTCGATCCCCTTTCCTCCCCCAGGGTCCCCTTTTGTCCTATTGGGAAGGGGTCTGGGGCATGGGGACAGGGAGGGGACACAGGGAGAGGTAAGGGATATGAGGACAGGGAGGGGACATGGGAAGAGGGAGGGGACACAGGGAGAGCTAAGGGACATGGGGACAGGGAGAGGTCACTGGGGCTGTCCCCGCAGTGAGCTGCCTGACTACGCTGCCATCGTCCCGGTGCTGCTGGAGCACGGGCTGGAGAAGCTGCCCCAGCACTGCGGCATCACCCCAGGTACTGCGGGGTGAGGGGAGGTCTGAGCGTATTGGGAGGGGGTTTTTGGGGGGGTCCTGGTCTCATCCTGTCCCTCTCCCCCCCCCAGGTGTCCCCCTGAAGCCCATGCTGGCCCAGCCTGCCCGTGGTGTAGGGGAGCTGCTGAAGCGCTTTGAGGAGGCAGCGTTCACCTGCGAGTATAAATATGACGGCGAGAGAGCCCAGGTAAGGCTTTTGGGGGTGTTGGGGGGTCCCTGGGGTGCTGCCCCCCCTCATTCATCACCTCCATGCGTTGTGTTCCTTCCCCAACCCCCAGATCCACGTCCTGGAGAGCGGGGCCGTCTTCATCTACAGCCGCAACCAGGAGAACACCACCGCCAAGTACCCCGACCTCGTGGACCGCATCCCCAAGGCAGGTGGGGGGGAGTTGCGGGGCCCTGGGGGATTTTGGGGGGCTCATTTGATGCTGAGCACCAGCCCCCTTTCCCCCCCATTTCCCTTCCCCCAGGTGCTGAAGCCCGGTGTGCGCTCCTGCATCCTGGATGCAGAGGCTGTGGCGTGGGATCGGACCACGAGGCAGATCCAGCCCTTCCAGGTGCTGATGACGAGGAAGAGGAAGGTGAGAGCAGGGGGCAGGGACACGGGGAGACAGCGCCCAGCCAGTGCCGTGACACCCCCGTTCCCTTTCCTCCCCCCCACAACGTGTCCCACCCCACCACAGGACGTGGACGCTGCTGCCATCAAGGTGCAGGTCTGCCTCTACGCCTTCGACCTGCTCTACCTCAACGGGGAGGTGAGTGTGCAGCCCTGGAGGGGGGACATTTAGTCCCCAGGGGGGGTGTTGGTGACGTTGTGCCCCCCGGGGGGGTGTCCCCGTGTCCCCCTGCAGCCCCTGGTGCGTCAGCCCCTGTCTGCGCGGCGCAAGCTCCTGCGGGAGTCCTTTGAGGAGGTGGAGGGCGAGTTCGTCTTCGCCACCTCCGCCGACACCCGCAGCGCCGAGGAGGTCTCTGAGTTCCTCGACAAGGCCATCAAGGGTGAGCGAGGCCACCGGGGGGAGCGGGGTCGGTGTCGTGTCCCCGTTGTCCCCCCCTCTTCCCCGGGTGACGATGGCTGTGGGTGCCCCCAGCCTCCTGCGAGGGCCTCATGGTGAAGACCCTGGAGGTGGACGCCACCTACGAGATCGCCAAGCGGTCGCACAAGTGGTTGAAGGTGAGTGGTGGGACCCCCTCTGGGTTTGTCCCTGTGTCTCCGAGCCCCCTTCCCCTCTCTCTTTCTTTCTCCAGCTGAAGAAGGACTACCTGGACGGGCTTGGGGACACGCTGGACCTGGTGGTCATTGGCGCCTACCTGGGCAAGGGCAAGCGTGCAGGCATCTACGGGGGCTTCCTGCTGGCCTGCTACGACGAGGAGAGCGAGGAGTACCAGAGCATCTGCAAGGTGACCCCTGGGGCCACCTGTGGGCTTGGGGACGTCGCTGGGGACCATCCCAAACCCTTCCTTGTCCTCCCATGCAGATCGGCACCGGTTTCACAGAGGAGAGCCTGGAGAAGCACTACGGCTTCCTCAAGGTGGACTTGCTGGAGAAGCGGCGCCTCGGGGGCGAGTGCCGGGCTGGCTCCTGATGCTGTCCCTTGGTGTCACCCTCCAGGAGCACGTGCTGGCCCAGCCACGTCCCTACTACCGCTGGGACAGCGGGGCGGCCCCCGACCGCTGGCTGGCGGCGGTGCAGGTCTGGGAGGTGAAGTGCGGGGACCTCTCCATCTCCCCTGTCTATAGGGCAGCCGTGGGGCTGGTGAGTGGGGCAGGAGGACACCGTGGGGATGGAGGGGGCCCTGTGTTTGGCCCCGGTGGCATCTCAGCCCTGTGGGTGTCCCCAAGGTGGATGAGGAGAAGGGCATCTCGCTGCGCTTCCCCCGGTTCCTTCGCGTGAGGGAGGACAAGAAGCCCGAGGAGGCCACCAGCAGCACCCAGGTGCTGGGGAGGGGATGGGGAGGGCGCCTGGGGTGTCCCCGTGGTGTGTGTGTGTGGGAGGGGGGACGCAAGAAAGCGGGGTGTCACCACCTCCTCTCCCTGTCCTGCAGGTGGCCGAGCTGTACAAGAAGCAGCAGCAGATCCAGAACCAGCAGCAGGCAGAGAAAGGGGAGGACGAGGAGTTTTACTGAGATACCACGGCCCCTGTAGGGCCCCCCCCAGGGCCTCCCTACTGTGGGGGGCACGGGGTGGGGACACTGGGGCCTGACCTTGTCCCTGAGGGCTACCCTGGGGACGGGGACACTGGGACTTGGTGTCACTCCAGGCAGGGCCAGGTCCCTGCCCCCTTAGCCCCCCCCAAACCCTCCCTGCCTTCCCCTTTTGGGGGTCCCTGCATGCTTCCCATCAGGGACAGGGATGCACAGATGTGGTCACCCTTTATCCCTGGGGTCCCCCTGTCCCTCTCTTCCATAACAGGGACTCTAGGATTCCCCCCCCCCCCCCCCCAATCTATGGGGTCCCAGGGCTCCCCCTCCATCCCTCGGGTACCCCCTGCCTTCCCCTTCCCCATAGTAGGGACCCCCCATATGTAGCCCTTCTTTCCCAGGGTCCCCACATCCCTCCCCTCCAGCCTGGGGTCCCTAGGGCCTGATCCTGCCCAGGCTACCTGTCTGCCCCCACCTCGTGTCCTCGTATACCTCCCTGCTGGGACAGGGATGCTCAAACACGGCCATCCTCCGTCCCTGGTGTCCCCACGGCCCTCTCCTCCAGCAAGGGGACCCCAGGGCATGCCCCTGCCCCATCCCCGTGTGCTTCTCCCCCACTGCAGTGGCTGGGGGGGGGGCCTGTGGTCCACCCTTGTCCCCAGGGTCCCCAAGTGCTTCCCCTCCAGCACCAGGGTCCCCACGTGCCTCTCGTGGACAGCGTCCCCTCACCCATCCCCTCTGCTACCGTGTCCCTAAGGAGCTGCCCCTAATAAAGCCAGGGGCTGTTTTTTTTTACTACCTCCTTTATTTACTGCTGGTTCCTGGGGCTGGGGAGGGGCAAAGGGGGGGCTGGCATGGGGCTGTGCTGCTTCTCACCACCCTATAACCCCTTCCTCCTCCCCTCCTAGTTGTGCTGCCCCCTGTTCACCCCCTGCCTAAACCATCTCCCTGGCACTGCCCTGTGCCCCCCTCCTGCCCCATATCCCTTTTGCCCCTTCCCCATGCCTCTCCCTCGTGTTCCTGGTCACCTCCAGAACCCTCAATAATGCCTGAAATCCTCCTCAGGTGCTCTCACCCCTTTTGTCTCCCCCCAGCAGCCTCCCTGCAGGGTTTTTTCGGGGCTGGGGAGGGTGGGGGGGAGAGGGTGTTTTTTTTTTTTTTTTTTTTTTTTTTTTTTTTTTTTTTTTTTTTTTTCCTGAGGTTTTCCCAGGCGATGGAGCAGGGCCACCACCACTGCCCTATAGTCACCAGCAGTCACCCCACCAGCAGGGTTTGTGGTGGGAGGTCCAGTTCCATGCGTGGCTCCGAGGCTGGTGCCACCAATGCAGTTTTGGGTTTCTCGATCACGGGAAGGTCTGCGTGGCACCGAGCCTGACGGGGAGCACTTTTCTATGAGGGGGGGGGAAAGGGTTTTTGCCCAGTAGTTAGCAGGGCTGCTTCATAGGGTTTTAAACTACGTTTGTAGTGGGAGAGGGACAAAACAAGGCTCAGAGCAAAAAGAGTTGTGACCCTGGACTTCAGGAGAGCGAACTTGGGCCTCTTAGGGGATCAGTGTGGAAGAATCCCATGGGTTATGGACCTGGAAGGAAGGGAGGGTCCAAGCTGGTCCCTAAAAGTCACAGAAAACTCCACGCTGAGGGTGGTCCCAACCCCTTGGCCATCCAGCACAAGGAGCCTGCATGAGTGGGATGCCACGAGCACACCCCAAAGTGACAGTGGGCAGGGATTTGTCACGGCCATTGTCACCCCCATCTTCCATGGGGCTTGCCCAAGAGAAATCCCATCCCCTTTGCCTCTTTTGCCCCCCATCTGGGGGCTCTTGAACCCCAAGCATCCCTTTACCCACAGCAGCCTGTGAGCACTGCAGGAGACTCCTGGAGTGCTCTGAGGATAATTTCCTGCTCCAGGCACGTGGAATAATTTAGGTGACTTATTGAAACTAAAGCTTTGTCCACGTATTAAAAAAAGGTATAGCACTGAGGAAAATCCCAGGGTGAGACCTGGCAGATAGGCAAGGAATCTGTTCGTGATAGTCCCCTTGGCAACGTAACCTGGAGCCTTGCATATTGGCAGCACCAGGGGCGCTGGGTGTGCTGAGTAAGCAGCACAGAGGGTGGAGTGAAGACACCGTGTTCAGGCTCTGTGCTATCACTGCAGCGATGGGAAACCTGGTGATACCATGGAATTGGTGGACTGATAACCAAATCGTGTCCTCTGGGTGAGCTTTGCTCATTATACTCTCGTTAAAATGTCAAAACACACCTCCACTCCAAAGGCTACCCACTTCCAGCGTGCGCTCTGGATTTCTCTAAGCCTAGGCCTTTAAACAAGAAAAAAAGATTAATACCAATTTATAAATTTATACCAATTTCTAAGTTTATACAGATTTATACAAGGGTACATTTGACTAGAGTCACTCATGCTCCACCTAGAGGTAGGAAAATAGTATAGAAATGGCTTGAGAGAAAAAAAAAAATGTTAGGGAAAATACCATCAAGTTGGAAGGACATCACTGGCTTCTGGGATCAGTCAACAGGTTGAACCTCTCTTCCCCCCCAACAGGGATGCCTACTGAGTGAGATTCAAACCCTTGGGTATAATGAGTGCTTCCCCAGGAAACCTAACATTGTCTATAGAGTTGTTTCATAAGTTAACTTGTATGTAGTAGGTTGCATTGGTCATATTCTTGGTATTTGCATGTGCTTGGCATACAGCCTTCTTATCACCAGGTATCCAATAGAATCTGTACTCCTGTTGCTTCAATAAACTATGGCAGTCATTAATCTACTAGACTGAAGGTGTGCCATGCTATCTGCGCTCATGATAATTCAATATATTGAATGTGACTGGACTCAGTGCTGAACTGGGTCGAGCCCAGCCGGCTGCCCCCAGCCCCTCTGATACCTGAGGACAAGATGTAACACAAGGGGGTTTAGGGCCTACCAAACTTCTTTACCATAAGTTATTACAGAAACCAACCAGAGAAGTGTTACTGGACCTGGTGCTCACCAATGAAGACAAACTCATTAAAGAGGTTAAGACTGGAGGCAGTCTGGGCTGCAATGACCATGCCCTGGTTGAATTTCTGATCTTGGGCCTGGCAAAGAGCAAAGTCAGGACCCTCAACTTTAGAAGAGAGAAATTCCGTCTGTTAAAGAACTAGTGGAAATGATCAGAGCTTGCAAATTTTTAAGGACACTTGTCTTAAAGCAAAAGTGTTCGCCATCTGGAAGAAATCAAGCAGGGAAGGCATGAAACAGGCATGGCTGAGCAAGGACCTGCTGGTCAAAGTGAGGTGCAAGAAGGAGATGCAAAGGCAGTGGAAGCAGGGACACATGGCCTGGGAAGAGTCCAGGAATGCTGTCTGGATGTGTAGGGATGGGATCAGGAAAGGTACAGGTAGAATTGAGCTCGGCAACGGGTGCAAAAAATAGCAAGAAGGGTTTCTATAGGTACATTGCTCAGAAAAAAAAAAGTGTGCCCCTCTGATAAATGCGAAGGGTGAACTGGTGGTGTGGTTTAAACCGGCACCACACAGCCTTTCACTCACCCTCACTCTCCGGAATGGGGGAGAGAAATGAGACAATGAAGCCTGTGGGCTGAGATAAAGACAGTTTATTATAACAGGAAAATAATAATAATGATAATAATAATGATAATAATAATGATAATAGTACTACTAATAATAATGTGTACAAACCAAACAATGCACAATGCAATTGCTCACCACCCACTGACCAATGCCCAGCCTATCCCTGAGCAGCCGGCTCCCCCACCCCAGCCAGCCCCCCATATTAATTGTTTAGCGTGACTTTGGTATGGAATACCCCTTCGGCCACTTTGGGTCAGCTGTCCTGGGTCTGTCCCCTCCCAGCTCCTGCTGCACCCCCAGTCTGCCCGCTGGCAGGGCAGAGCAGGAAGCTGGAAAGTCCTTGGCTTGGTGTAAGCACTGCTCTGCAACAATTAAAACATCAGCGTGTTATCAGCACTCTTCCCATCCTAAATCCCAAACACAGCCCCCTACCAGCTACTAGGAGGAAAATTAACTCTGTCCTATCTGAAACCAAGACAACTGGTAACAACAGACATGGTGAAGGCTGAGCTCCTCAACAACTTCTTGCACGCTTATTCAGGAGCTGCTAGGGTCTCCAGCAGTGACTTACCAAGGATGAAGCATTCTGGCCCATCACCATGGTTGGCAGTGATAAGGCTTCATTCAAGGCTGTGTGCTGTAGTGTTCTTCAAGGCAAGCTGTGGTTGTGTGGACAAGGGGAGAAGATAGTTTGGCAGGTGGGAAACTGGTTGATAAGGGAATCAAAACCCAGACCTGGAGTACCTCAGGGGACCAGTACTGGGACCATGATTGTTTGATGTCTGCTGATGGTCCCAGCTTCTCTCCTGGGCACCTGGGTGCGTATGACCTCAAAACATTTGAAACTGGTGAATTCCCCTCTCCAAAGACAAAAAGGGGCTCCAGAGAGCCCCTGCTCCTGCACCGCAAGGTGTTTGGACACAGAAGGTCTCCACTTCTATGCCTGTGCTGGGAAGGAGTGTGGTGAGGAAGAGGAGGGGAGGTGGGGATGGGTTCCCTGCTGTAGGCGTTGGCTGCTCTGAATACCGATGGTCAAAGCTGGGGTGACCTGGGGGCACAGCTCATGTGGGGAATAGAAATGTGGGGTAGCTGGGGCAGCCCCTCACCTGCACCCTCAGCACCCAGAAAACACCAGGAGACAGCCAGGGTCCTCACCAGCCTGGAGAAGAAGCCCCCAAGCAGGACATGGGATGCAACCTGTCCCTTTCCTGGCTATTGGAGATGGGACACTGTTCTTATCCTGCCTTTGTTTATGCCATTGGGGTTTGATGATGAAATGTGCTGGTGACATGAGGCACGGGGGCTCCACAGGCTTGGGAACTTGGGGAGTGGTGGACATGGAGGCTGCAGCGCAGGCAACCGGTGAGAGGCAGAATAGGGATGGTACCACCAACCCCACACAGTGGGGATGGAGATACTCTACTGCAGCACCTCCTGCAGAGATGATGCTCTTCTGGAGAGCCCTGCCACACTCGCAGACTTCACAGAGATGAAGCCACAGCAGATCCAGAGGCTGTGATGACCTGTAGGGCTGTGCTGCACATTGCAGGAAGCTCAGGCTGGGCTGGGGCTTTCTGTCCTGCCACCCTGGTGGCACTGGACATCATGTCAACAGGCTACCAGCAGCCACATGGTGGCTTTTCACTCTGCTCCTTGCAGGTGGGAACAGGTTTCACCTTGCCAAAGGGAAAAACCTCTCTGAAGCACTGAAAAACTCACGGGTTAAGCTAAGAATGGGGCGATGTCCCACCAGTTACTCGCATGGGCAAAACAGATGCAGCTTGGGTAAGATTGCTGTGATTTATTGCCAACGAATGACAGTGGAGAGCAGTGGGAACTAAAAGCAAACAACAAACACCTTCCCCAGTCATCCATCGCATTCTGCCTCCTCCCCCCAAGCAGTGCACAGGGATGGGGGAATGGGGGCTGCAGTCAGTCCCTAACGCTTCGTCTCCCTCACTTCTCCACACTCACTCCCTGCCCCTGCCCCAACAGGGGGTCCCTCCTCTGGAATGCTGTCCTTCTAACCTGATCTTTAAGATCTGCTCTAACATGGGTCCCCCACGGGCAGCAGCTCCCCCCAGGCCCCCTGCTCCTGTGTGGGCTCCTCTCCACGGGCTGCAGCTCCAGCCTGGGGCCTGCTCCTGCCAGGCCTCTCCATGGGCCACAGCCACCTCCAGGACACATCCACCTGCTCCACCGGGGGCTCCTCCACCCATGGGGGGGCTGCAGCATGGAGATCTGCTCCGTGTGGGACCCATGGGTGCAGGGGGACAGCCTGCTCCAGCAGGGGCCTCTCCACAGGCCGCAGGGGAACTTGTGCTGCATGCCTGGAGCACATCCTGCCCTCTTGCTGCACCGACCTTGGTGCCTGCAGGGTTCTTTTTGTCTCACTTTATCTCAGCTGCTGCTGTCCCTTTTCAACCTGTCTGGAACTCGCTTGTCCCTGACATGAGGCAGCTCCTGGTCTCTTCTCACAGAGGCCACCCCCGCAGCCTCCCTGTGCTATGGAAGCCCAATACAGGGAAGGTTGCTTTTCTTTTGTTGTTTGTTTGCTTGCTTGCTTTTTCTGACGAGGAATTTTTTTGTTGTTTTTTGTTTGTTTCATTTTGTGTTTGTTTTCTGATGTCACAGCCAGTGACCACGTGAGATTTAAAGAAGGGAGGGAAAGGGTGAGGGAAGCGAAGCTGAAATCCCCCTTTTGTCCCAGTGGCTGCTGGCTCGGGGAGGGGTGGTGGAGCAGGGTGCTGGGAAAGCAGAGGGGAGGAGCTCGGCTGAAGCACAAAACCAAGGCCCCCTTCCAGGAAACCATGACGTGCTTTCTGTTAGCCTGAGCTCCACTGCAGCAGGCTCCACCCGACACTTCGTCCTCCAGTGTGTATTTATTTACACGTTGGCCCGGATGCATCATTTTGCAAAAGCCAGCCCCTCTCGCCCTTGTGTTTCTCCTGTGGTGCCTGACTTCTGGGAAGGAAGCACTGGAGATCAGCGTGCGCCTCCACCCACGGGCAGAGTGGTGGGGAGTGGGAGGATGAGACATGCCAGAGGTGATTTTGTGCAGGCATTTCCCTACAGTGCAAGGGGCAAAGTTGAAACGGTGCCTAGGGGCTGCAGGGGTGGCACAAATAGATGTCCCCTGCTGACAAGGGTCACTCCTCCTGGCACGGGCTGAACAACAGAACCGGAGCTGCTGTCCGTCAGCTTTTAGGCTGTCCCCAGACATCCCAAACAGAGCTGGGATGGCTGCCTGAGCTAGAAAAAAAGCACGGGGCAGAGCAGAGGGAGGGCATGGTGGCAGGGGGGTATCACTGCATCTTGCTGTGATGCTCTCTGTAGGCATCCTTATCCACACGCTAAGCATCTCTGCAAGGAGGACATATGCAGTATACAAGGGTTAGAGCATTGTTTATTAGTTATCACCCATAAGCGTGAGATAGCACTCTACAAGCTGCTGTTAGCTTATTGGCAAAGTCATCGAAGCTGTGGGATAGTTAAGAGCGACCGGGCTGCTGGTGGTGCCATCTCCCACCAGATTTATCATCAGCCACCACCTGCGATCACCAAAGAGGCAGCACAGTGAGATCTCTACCTTCATCCTTGATGAAAATCTCACGAGGGAAGCTTTTGACAGCAACGGTGTCTTCACTCACATGTCTTTGGAATAGGGTGGGGGATCTATATCGTCTACCTGGACTTTCAGGATCGCTTTTGCACTGTTGGACATCTTGGCTCTGACACGAATATTCCCCGAGGAGACCTCCAGAGTTTCATGGTTTGACGCTAGTTGGGCTCTCTGGAAGAGTGTGGATCTGCAGTAAGGCTTGCTTTCCATCATACTGGAGAAGACTGCATGGAGGTTTCCCATGTGGTTCTCTGTTTTGAAGAGCTCCAGAGCGAACTCGATGTTGTAAAGGACGTAGTCAAAGGGGTTGGAGAACATGATGGCCAGTGAGAAAGAGCTGGCCTTGCAGACCAGGACACCCACACTCCCACGCAGGCTGTATGGCGTCTTTGCAAAAATGCATCTTCCTACGGACTGTGGGCCGATTTCAAAGGGGAGAACGGTCCGGATCTTGCCACTGAAGCAGTAACTCCTGCAGGAAGAGAAGGGCCAGAACAAAAAGAGACGTGGATGTGCTGGAGAGAGTCCCATGGAGGGCCACAAAACCAACAAGGGAGAGGCTGAGGGGGCTGGGACAATTTACCAAGGAGAAGACAAGGCTCAAGGGGATCTTGCCAATGTATGTAAATACCTGCAGGGAGCATGCAATGAAGACAGAGTAGACTTTTTTCAGAGGTGCCCAGGGACAGAATAAGAGGTAATGGGCACAAAATAAAACACAGGAGGTTCCCTCTGAACATCAGGAAACGTCTTTACCATGAGGGTGCTGAGGACTCACACAGGCTGCCCAGAGATGTGGTGGAGATATCCACTTTTTTATATATTTTGTCTATCTTTGGAGATACTCAAAATCCCTCTGGACATGGTCCTGGGTAAGTGACCAAAGGAATTCCAGAGGCCCCTGCCAACCTCAAGCAGTCTGTGGTCCTGTGAACCTCTGGCCTTTGCTCTTCTGCCCCAGACTGTGGCATTATTGATACTCTCCCTTGTCTCTCCAGAATACACCGAATGACACTTGTCCCAGCAGAAATTCCCCTGATGGCACCCCCCTTCTGTTTCTTAACACCTTTACATTGTTCAGGCATTTGGTCATGCTGTTAATAACTGCCCCTGCCCTCCCTGAAAACCTCAGTAGACCTCAAAGTGCACAAACTGAGCCTTAATGGGAAGGGAATAGGAAAAGAGAGTGGCAAAAGGCAGTGGTAGCACAGCATAAATATGTACTGGTTTCTGCTGGTTCCCCCAATCTGGAAGAGATGAGAGCTCATCCTCATGGCCTCAGGTAATCTGGGCAAGGTAGGTAAGGAAAGGAAGTCCTCCAAAGGTGGATAAGGAAAGGCTTTCTCAAAGCGCATGCATCTGAGTAGTGCAGGTGGTGTATAGAGAGGAGGGGTCCAGCAGGAGCTGGAGGAACTTGCAGGAGAGAGCTCTGGCACCAGGCACTGAGCTTGCCCCCACTGTTTTCCCAACACCCAAGGCATTTTAAGGAGATCCCTCAGGGGAGGCTGGCGGAAAGCAGTAGGGGAGCAGGGGATGCACACCTGAAGTCCTCCAGCGTCACCTTTTTGGTGTTGTTGATGATCTCCACGCCCACACTGCGGCAGACTTCTATATTTCCCATCAAGCTTTCCAGGTTGGACTGCAATTGAGGATTGTTACACTTCTGCACCTTCTTGGCTGACCTCTTCCTTCTGATCATGCCGCAGGAGAGCTGCAGGGCTGTGGAGCAGCGGAGGCTTTGAACTAAGGCAGAAGTGAAACAAGAGAATGGGTAGGGCCACCTCCTGCTATGGGAGCAGAGAGCATAGCTCCTCCCCAGTGTCTGCAAGGCTTCTCAGGGCTGATAAAAGGCAGCTCCTGTGAAAGGAAATTGGGGGTGGTTCTGAGCAGAGGGCTGCGAATCTCTCCTCCATCCTTATCCCTGGTTCTGGAAGCATCTAGCCCTAGAGACTTGCCAGGTATCCATGGCCAAAGTCCCTTGCCTTGTCAAGCCCTGCTGCTGATGCTCAGAAAACAACATGTGCACATCAAAAACAACCTCCCACATCCTTCCTGAGAGCAGCAGGAAGCTTGTGGGGGACGAAGTCAGATAGAGCTGCTCAAAACAAGGTCAGGAAATACCTGAGCTTGAAACAGCTGGAGGATGGGAAGCTGCATGTGCAAATGCCATAAACATCAGTTTAGGTTTTCCTGTTCTCTTCTTGGCGATCAGAAGTATCCAGAGAGATGGCTTCACATGTTAACGAGTGTGTTTATGTGTGCATAAATAGTGGTGCTCCAAGTCAGAGGGGTGCTTGCTTTGCAAAAATCGCCAAGCACCTGATTCTGCAGAATTATATAATTAATTACTTAATGAAAAGACCTTTGTTATAAATGAGGTCTCAACTCAATCTGAATTTTGTAATATTTATAAAACAAATATTTCTAAAAGGTATAAAAGGCAATTTAACAATGCTGGGTGTGTGGGGAGTCTACGCTCCACCAACACGCACACACAAACATTAAACATTCTAAATATACAGAACATTACTTTACATACTAAACCCAAGTATGCCTATACATATTCACAATCAGAAAAGGTAACAAACAATCCTCCAAGTTCCATAACTTACTAAAATCGAGTACACCTATACATAAAAGGTAACAAACAATCCTTTAAGTTCCATGACTTAACAGTCTCCATTTTCCATTCCTTTTCTTGATTACAAACAAGTCTCCGTTTTCCATTCCTTTTGAACAATATGTCTCGCTTTAAGTTGTCAATCAACTTGGTCTTCAGGCCTTATGTATCCTGTTCTTCCC
This sequence comes from Aythya ferina, assembly GCF_964211825.1. Lineage (NCBI taxonomy): Eukaryota > Metazoa > Chordata > Aves > Anseriformes > Anatidae > Aythya > Aythya ferina. The sequence goes on from NC_140328.1 coordinate 1,114,276, forward strand.
AGATCGAAGAAAAGCATATCCATCTCCTTTTCAAGGTGTCGTGGTTCCGCTCGAGTGGGCAGCCGAGCTCCACCACAGCCGCTCTCTCACTCCCCCTCCTCAAAGAGGAATGGGGAGAAAATATGTGAAAAGGGCTCAAGGATTGAGATAAGGACGAGAAAATCACGCAATAGTTATTGTAACGGGCAAAACAGACTCGGCATAAGGAGATAGTAAGATTTATTGCCTACAACTAACAAGCGAGAGAAGTGAGAAAACAAAGGAAAAAAAAACCAAAAGCACCTTCCCCCCCCATCCACCCTTTTCCACCTCCTCCCCCCGAGCGGCGCAGGGGAACGGGGAATGGGGGTTATGGTCAGTCTACAGCACTTCTTCTCTGCCGCTCCTTCTCGGTCACTCTCGTCCCCTGTGCTGTGGGGTCCCACCCACGGGATGCAGTCCTTGATGAACTGATCCGGCGTGGGCTTCCCACAGGCAGCAGCTCTTCCAGAACTGCTCCAGATATGGGTCCGTACCACGGGGTCCATCCCTCAGGAGAAAACTGCTCCAACCTGGCTCCCCTACGGGCAGCAGCTCCTGCCAGGTCACCTGCTCCTGCGTGGGCTCCTCTCCACGGGCTACAGGTCCGGCCCGGAATCTGCTCCGGCAGGGGTCTTCCACAGGCGGCAGCCTCCGTCGGTGCAGGGCCACCTGCTCCACCGTGGTCTCCTCCACGGGCTGCAGCGTGGAACCCTGCTCCACCGTGGTACTCCATGGGCTGCAGGGGGACATCCTGCTTCACCATGGTCCTCACCACAGGCCGCAGGGGACTTCTGCTCCAGCGCCTGGAGCACCTCTCCCCCTCCTTCCACACTGACCTTGGTGCAAGGCTGTTCTCCCACTCCCTTGACTCTCCCGGCTGCTGCGTGGCGCAGCGTTTTTTCCCTGTCTTAAATATGCTCTCACAGAGGCGCAAAACAACATCGCTTATTGGCTCGGATCTGGAAAACAATGGGGCCCTTCCCAAACATGGGGCAGCTTCTAGATCTTTCTCACAGAAACCACCCCTATGGCTCCCTGCTACCAAAACCTTGCCACGTAAACCCACTACATTCCACCCCTCGCCTCTGTTAAAAGCATATTCAAGACTACTCACAACATACCATCACTTTACAATTATCACAACAACCTTCACAAACTTCACTTACATCAAAAAGAAAAAGAATTCACCACACCAAAATAAACATAACATCATCACAGCACCGACAAGGTGGACATTTTACACACACACCACCCCTCGTCCCTTCACCACACTAACATCTCACAGTTACTGCTTTCTTAAATTCTTCACAACTTGTACATTCCTAACAATCGTCCTGCACATATTTTTGCCCGTTACTTCTACTAACTATCATCCTTATCTCAAATTCCTTGAGCCCCACGTTGGGCGCCAAAAAAGACTGTCGTGGTTCCGCTCGAGTGGGCAGCCGAGCTCCACCACAGCCGCTCTCTCACTCCCCCTCCTCAAAGAGGAATGGGGAGAAAATATGTGAAAAGGGCTCAAGGATTGAGATAAGGACGAGAAAATCACGCAATAGTTATTGTAACGGGCAAAACAGACTCGGCATAAGGAGATAGTAAGATTTATTGCCTACAACTAACAAGCGAGAGAAGTGAGAAAACAAAGGAAAAAAAACCAAAAGCACCTTCCCCCCCCATCCACCCTTTTCCACCTCCTCCCCCCGAGCGGCGCAGGGGAACGGGGAATGGGGGTTATGGTCAGTCTACAGCACTTCTTCTCTGCCGCTCCTTCTCGGTCACTCTCGTCCCCTGTGCTGTGGGGTCCCACCCACGGGATGCAGTCCTTGATGAACTGATCCGGCGTGGGCTTCCCACAGGCAGCAGCTCTTCCAGAACTGCTCCAGATATGGGTCCGTACCACGGGGTCCATCCCTCAGGAGAAAACTGCTCCAACCTGGCTCCCCTACGGGCAGCAGCTCCTGCCAGGTCACCTGCTCCTGCGTGGGCTCCTCTCCACGGGCTACAGGTCCGGCCCGGAATCTGCTCCGGCAGGGGTCTTCCACAGGCGGCAGCCTCCGTCGGTGCAGGGCCACCTGCTCCACCGTGGTCTCCTCCACGGGCTGCAGCGTGGAACCCTGCTCCACCGTGGTACTCCATGGGCTGCAGGGGGACATCCTGCTTCACCATGGTCCTCACCACAGGCCGCAGGGGACTTCTGCTCCAGCGCCTGGAGCACCTCTCCCCCTCCTTCCACACTGACCTTGGTGCAAGGCTGTTCTCCCACTCCCTTGACTCTCCCGGCTGCTGCGTGGCGCAGCGTTTTTTCCCTGTCTTAAATATGCTCTCACAGAGGCGCAAAACAACATCGCTTATTGGCTCGGATCTGGAAAACAATGGGGCCCTTCCCAAACATGGGGCAGCTTCTAGATCTTTCTCACAGAAACCACCCCTATGGCTCCCTGCTACCAAAACCTTGCCACGTAAACCCACTACACAAGGGCAATGAGGCCTGGGTCAAAAGGCATGTGCAGGTCATCAGAGGGCGTAACAGCAAAGGCCTTCGATGGCTGTAGCAGCAGAGGGGCTGATGGCGTAGCAGTCGGATCAGTAAAGGAGCCTGCAGCTCCCTCACTATCTGGCAAACCACACGTTTGTGATTGTGGCTCCACATGGCTCTTTAAGGCCTCAGAGATTGCTCACCAGGTGCCTAGCAATCCCACTTCAACCTTGCCATTTTTAGTTGCAGAGTCCCACACCTTGACCTCAGTTTGGTCCCATATTTCAGGCTCTGTTCCTAAGGATGTATGATTCCCCATAATGTGCAGCTGCTTACCAGCGAAGGGCAGCTGTGTGCACGGGTCCGCTTCTCTCAGCTCGAGCTTCTCTCCAGCTCCGGTGCGCCTATTTCCAGCGACTTTCTGTATGAGCTTCTTTGAGCAGTTTGCTGAGTTTTGCTGAACCTATCTTCATGAGGCAATCAAAGTGCCTGTTCCCGTCCTGGTCTCCATTCTGCCAGCCTGTTCCTCTTCACTTCTTTTTCCTGCTTCTTTATTGATGTAACTTCATCGTGTTGCCTTTTTTATCTTGAGGGCAGGCTCCCCTCTTATACCCTTCTCCTCACAGCAGTTCTTTTCAAAACAACTTTTCATTGGTCAAACAACTTTGAATGTAACAACAACAGCAAACACCCAGAAACATCCATGCCTTAATGGCTGGAGAACAAGAGACCATCTGGAGAACAAGAAACCGGAGACTGCATGGAGTCTCCTGAATCACCCTTCTTTGTTCCCTCTAAACTCTTTTATATTCCTGATGGCCTCATCGTTAAGAGTCTAATGTTATCGCAACCACGGGGCTTTCCAACCCCCATGGCCACATCCCCAAATCTCCCCCTTCTTTATTAATATCAACCATTTTCTCGACACGAATTACTACTCCATATATAACACCTTCACGTGGATTCTGACTCTGTGCTTACTGACCAGGTGCACTGGGCACAAACCTATGGATAATGCCTGCATGTCCAGCTATATGTCACGCACTTCATCTGTCCTTATTGTCTCTCCCCATGTTATTTGTCCTTGTTGTTTGTCAGACCACTGTCCTGACAAGCAGAAGGACAGCATCAACCAGGTGAACCCAGCTGCAGCAGGGAAAATGAGCCATATTATTTACATGTGCTGCAAAGTCAACTGCCACATGATTTATTGCTAAGCAGCATGGTATATTTGCAATGCAATGATTTATTTGCACTGCAACATGAAATGTATTCAAAGTAATACAATGCAATTTATGGCAGGTTAGCTGAGTGCTGCTGATCTATCTTCGTAGGAACAAGGGCATTCTTCAGTGAGCAGGACTTTTAATTCAAGATCCTTCCAAACACTGCCCTGTCTGTCACGCAAGCCCTTAGCTTTGACATCCCAAGTGCATAAGAGCATGGCCTCTGGTAAGGCTTCCTCCTTCACTGGGAAATGCATAAAACAGTTCCAGAGGAGCTGTATGTCAGAACTGATGAGCAAGCACTCACCACAGAGCACATCCCATGGCAGAGGGTGGTCACAGCAGGGCTGGAAATACTGACTATGGACCACCTAGGGTGCCATGCCACCCTAGAGCAATGCACAGGAACCTGAAGCAGAAGTTTCCTGGTGAAACCCTCTCCCATCCTTCACACCAAAGAGTCAGGCTTCTTCTGTCCTGGTGCCATGGATACAAAGTGTTGCTCCGTGTCATCGGTTTGCTGATTCTTGGTTTTCCACCAGGGCTTTCATGTTTGCTTTGGCAGTATTGGATGCAGTGGCAGTCACATGGACTTTATGTATGGTGACCTCCAGGTTTCCCTGGTGTTTGCTCAAGTTGGCTTTATGGAAAGATGCAGAGTTACAGGAGATGAAGGTGGGACTTGGCGAACAGGCAGGTCCCTGTGGAGCCTGGGGGCATACTGGGGTGGGTGGGGGTGGATGGGCCTCCTCCCCAAAGCAGCAGGAACCCCTGTAGGAAGACAATGAGAGGGGATTGGGAGTTTGGTTAAAACAGCGGAGGGAATGGGCACGGCAGAGCACTGGGGTACAAAAGTGAATGACTTTGGGGTGATTTCTTCTATCAAATGATGGCTGGGTTGGAAGGGGCAGAGAAATCATGGAGGAGGGAAGGATGGTGGATGAAGGATGAAGGATGACCCAGTGGGTGCTGGATAGCATCTGTAGTGGTGTTGATTATCTTCATGCCTACACACCTCAAGACATCGAGGGCTGTCACCAGGTACTTGATGTTTCTCTCTGTGGGCAGAGGGTTGGTGTGGCAGTGGGATTGGGACCAGCCTGTGTGGGCTTACCTTCCTTAGGAGAGCTGGAGGGAGGAGGAACACCCAAGAAGGAACAAAGGAACCTCCTCTGCACCATTCACAGCAGCTCAGGGCCACGGTCTTGGCTTTCTCTCCAGGTTGCCACATGTCCTGCATCCCTTGCTGCTGAGCCTGGGTCTGGGCATGTTCCAGGACTGGACACGCACCAGGACGTGACTGCAGGCAGCTCATGGGTGTCCCTCAATAAGGTGTCAGAAGATAACCATGAGCTCTCCCCTCAACAAGCTTGAGGCGGTGACTGACAGCTGCCAGTCATCCTCAGAGTGGATGCGAGTGTGGCCAGTGTGAGAGGGAATGTGCAGCTCCCACGTTTCTATCAGCTCAGGTCAGCTGGAGCCAGGCCAGAGCAAACAGCAGCCGTGTTAGAAAGAGCTTCAGACGCCGCTTTCTGGGCGCCGAGCCAAACCTCAGAGTGCTTCTGAGGGTAGAAATTTTCTCAAGTGCCTTTGGTTTCCATTTGACTCCGCGGAAATGAAAAACAGCCCCGAGTCTGTGCTGTGACAGGAGATCAAATAGCAGTGGGGCCATTTCAAACACAAACGGCCTAGGGCTCCTTGCAACCCCCTCATGTCTTTTACCTGTTAGCTCACCCTGAGGCAGAGCTTTCCTTTCCTTACCCCTTGGTCCAGAAGGAAAGCAAGGGAGAAAGCAAGGGAGGGTGAGGAGAACCTTTCAGTCTTGATGTTGAATTTGCACAGAGCACAAACCAGACCAGATAACTGGATGCTGATGCACAGAGGCCAATGGCATGAGGTTCAACGTGCCCAAGTGCTGGGTCCTGCACTTTGGTCACAACAACCCCATGCAACACTACAGGTTTTGGGGCAGAGTGTCTGGAAAGCTGTGCAGAGGAAAAGGATCTAGGGGCGCTGGTCGATGCTCACCTGAAAATGAGCCAGCAGTGTGCCCAGGTGGCCAAAAAGGCCAACGGCATCCTGGCTTGTGTCAGGAACAGTGTGGTCAGCAGGACCAGGGAGGTGATGATACAGCTCTGGTGAGGCCTCACCTCAAGTACTGTGTTCAGCTTTGGGCCCCTCACTACAAGAAGGACATCGAGGCCCTGAGATGTGTCCAAATAAAGGCTGCAAAGCTGGTGAAGGGTCTGGAACACAAGTCTTATGAGTGGCTGACAGAACTGGGGTTGTTGAGTCTGGAGGAGAGAGGAGAGACCTTATTGCCCTCTATAACTACCTGAAAGGAAGGTGTGGGTGCTGGGGATCGGCCTCTTCTTGCAGATAACTAGCAATAGGACAAGAGGGAATGGCCTCAAGTTGCACCAGGGGAGGTTCAGGTTGGAAATCGGGAGACGTTTCTTCTCAGAAAGAGCAGTCAGGCATCGGGATGGTTTGCCCAGGGAGGTGGTGGAGTCACTGTCCCTGGGTCACCTTTCCTTTAAGGAAAGGCTGGATGTGATACTTAGGGACGTGGTTTAGTGGGTGATATTGGTGGTAGGGGGATGGTTGGCCCAGATGATCTTGGAGGTCTTTTCCACCCTTAATGATTCTATGATTCTATGGTCATTGTCCCCAGCGTGGCCACCAGATGTGGCTGGTGCTGGAGGCTGTGTCCTGGCCCTAAAGGGACCCCAAACAACCCCAGGCCCCTGGGCATGCTGGGGGCACCCAGCTGGGTGCCAGCAGTTTGACTGAGACCCAACTGGCTACACTGAAGCGTTGCAGAATCACAGAATATTTAATGTTGGGAAGTCTGGAGATCTTCCTCTGGAGATCATCTGATCCATTCCCCCCTCCCCCCCCCCCTCCCCTCCCCCGGGCTCAAAGCAGTCAGCTGAAGAAACGTGGGGGCTTCCATTTCCATTTGAACATCTCCATAGATAGAGACCCCACAACCTGCTCCAGTGCTTGACCACCCTCACCATAAATATTAGTTCTGGTGTTTGAATGGATTTTCCTGTATTTCACTTGGTGCCTTTTGCCCCTTACCTGTCTATCATATGGAGGTGATTCCAGTCCTGGTGCCAAAATGCACCATGGGGACCTGCTGTGCCTCTCTCCCTGAGTGCTCACCATGGCCAGTGCCTTTGCAGAGCCCCCTGCACCTCCTGCGAGCACCCAGCTCCAGGATGCGTTTCGTGTTGAGGAGCACCCAAGCTCTTCAGGGCAGATCTTATCAATGTATTAAGTACGGAGGAGCCACCAGCTCTGCAAAGCTTCCCCTTCCAAAACTTTTTGCAGTATAGCCCCCCCCACACTCTCCTGCAGGAATTTTGCAGCTGAACGCTCGCTGATAGGAGAGGTGGGGATAGGAAACTGTTTTCCCAGGTGGCCTCTGCTGTGAGGCCAGGGGAAATGGGCAGATTTCCTCTTTCTGCATCATGTTATGTTTTAGTTTATGTAATGACAGCCCACAAAGGCCTGCACCTGCACTGCCCTGTAGCCGATGGAGACCCAAACTGTGCCCTACAGCTCTACGTACAGCCGCCAGCACTGCCCTATAGTCAGTCGTATGCCCATGCGTACCCTATAGCCCTCCATACTGTTCCCCCAGCATTCCTTTATAGCTCTCCACATCCTCATCAACATCCTATACCTTCCCATGCCACCCAGCTCTGCTCTATAGCTCTGGGAAATAGGGGTGACAGGTGAGGCAGGACACTCACAGCAAATCATAGAATCATAGAATCATAGAATATCCTGAGTTGGAAGGGACCCTTAAGGATCATCAAGTCCAACTCTTGACACCGCACAGGTCTACCCAAAAGTTCAGACCATGTGCCTAAGTGCACAGTCCAATCTCTTCTTAAATTCAGACAGGCTCGGTGCAGTGACCACTTCCCTGGGGAGCCTGTTCCAGTGTGCAACCGCCCTCTCTGTGAAGAACCCCCTCCTGACGTCCAGCCTAAATTTCCCCTGCCTCAGCTTAACCCCGTTCCCGCGGGTCCTGTCACTAGTGTTAATGGAGAAAAGGTCTCCTGCCTCTCGACACCCCCTTACGAGGAAGTTGTAGACTGTGATGAGGTCTCCCCTCAGCCTCCTCTTCTCCAGGCTGAACAGGCCCAGTGACCTCAGCCATTCTTCGTACGTCTTCCCCTTGTTACCAAATCTCAATGAACTTGTCCCACCACCTGTGGCCAAGACATCTAGGTAAATGACATCACTGTGGATAAAAATTCATCTGCAGATAGGCCTGCTTTGGGTGAGAAACAGCCGAGATCAGTGGATTTGGGAGGCCTGCTGTCCTGGTTTCAGTTAGAACAGAATTAATTTTCTTCCTAGTAGCTGGTGGAATGCTGTGTTTTGGCTTAGGATGAGAAGAGTGCTGATAACACCCCGATGTTTTAATTGTTGCAGAGCAGTGCTTATACCAAGCCAAGGACACCTCAGACTTTTGCTCTGTCCTGCCAATAGGCAGGCTGGGGGTACGGTAAGAGCTGGGAGGGGACAGACCCAGGACAGGTGACCCAAACTAGCCAAAGGGGTACTCCATACCATCTGACGTCATGCTAAACAATATATAGGGGTGGCTAGCCGGGGGGAGGGGGCCGGACTGCTCGGGGTTAGGCTGGGCATCGGTCAGCGGGTGGTGAGCAATTGCATTGTGCATCACTTGTTTGTACATATTATTATTACTTTCCTATTATCACCATTGTAACATTATTGTTATTATTGTTATTATTATTTTCCTGTCTTATTAAACTGTCTTTATCTCAACTCACGGGCTTCACTTTCCATTTCTCTCCCCCGTCCCAGAGAGGGAGGGGGGAGGGTGAGCGAACGGCTGCGTGGTGTTTAGCTGCCAGCCGGGTTAAACCACGACACCTGCAAACACTAAATCTAATTTCCTTTGAGGCTCTGGGACCCTCAGTGAAAGCAGAAGTGAAAAGGGCTCTGAAGAGAGGGCTCTGAAACCCAGGTTTCAGGGCTCTGAAAGCCAGACAGATGGACAGAAAGGCTTGTTAACCCTTCCCCTGGTGTTGTGCTCACCCTGCCATTGCTGCTCTTTACCTTTGGGTCTACGCAGATCTTCCATGTTGATGATGTTGATTGTTTTTTCCTTTTCCTCCTTCTTCTTCCACCCCTTCCTGTTTTTATTCTTCCCATTTTGCTTTCACACCTCCTTCTTCTTGCTCTGGTTGGTGATGGAGGAAAAGATTGGCAATAAACACATCCTTACCCACTCAGTGGGAGCTGCAGATGCTTCTTTCTTCACCATACCTACCCTGACACTGCACCGACAGCACTCAGGGACCCCTTCCCGCTGCCCAGGGCATCTCAGGAGCCCAACACCAGTCCCTCTCAGCATGTACAGATGGCTTCAGACTGGGCTTGTGGGATGCCCTAGAAGTTTGGGAGCAGGACAATAGGTTGTGGCTCAAGATCAAGATCTGCACCTTTTCTGGGAGGAAGTTGATCTTGTTTTCTATCTGATTGTGAAAGCAACCAGGGCAGTGAAGCTGCCTCTCTCCTGGCTTCTTGGGGAAGTGAAGAAAAGGACATCTGAGACTTAGAGTTTTTCTCTTGCATGATATGGTGTTATTTCAACCCAGAAATGAGTGTCTGGAGGAGATGGAGATCAGGAGTGGAGCAAGGTTTGGTCCCTTTTGTGGTTTATTAACCGTGGGGTATGCAGGTCACCCTGAATTTGGGTGGTCACAACCTGGCTGTTCCCGTGTGAGCTCCCATGATAGTCAAGGAAAGGGTTCCATACCTGAAGCATGGGCATTTGATCATTATTTGGGGCCATTTGGGGTGTTTCCACTGCCTGCACTGAGAACTGCAGGGCAAGGCCTTGTCTGAGGAATGAGCCTGTGTGGAGGAGAAAGGTTTGGGTGGATAAAAGGAGCTAACGAGAGACCTTGGAGGTGAAAGTAGGGTGTTGCAGGAAGCACGGCCGAAAGCATGACAGACACCAGTAGAGTCAGATCATGCTCCATTTGATTGCCCGAATAGCCTAACTTTTATAGTGAACTTAACAAGGGCAGATAGTGTCTCACACAAGATTATTGGTCAAAAGCACTCAGACAAACAACTACAAGAAAACTACCCCACCTGCAAGAAAACAACCCCCTTGTGATTAGCAATCACGTAGACCTTGTCCTTGAAGCCAGATGCTGGTAACAATATTTTTCTAAATTCCTCAACTGGGCAATGTGGGAACACTGTCATGGGAACTTCTCATAGTTGCCCTGGTAGCTTGGTTTTCTCAGCTGCAGCAAGCCATGGGATTTTTGCTGTTTCAAAAAAATCCCTCTACAGTAGGGTGCAGAAAGCTGAGGCTCTGCAGAAGTGGAAAGGGTGGATGTGTCTGAAAGTGCACGTCCAGCTCTGCTCCCTCTCCAAGGACAACTCAAACAAATGTGGAGAACCATTAAGAAACAGAGAAAGCTCTCACTCCTCCATCTCACCTAGAAGAGGGGAACAGGGAATGTTTATTGGTGCTTGCTTTGCCTCCAATGTGTTAAGGAAGCATCAAACACAAACTGCCCTTGTTACCAAAGCTGTATGCAAGACCAGAGGAAGGGTACTCACATCCTGTGAATCTCCAAAACTGGATGTCATCCTGATCTTCTCAGCAGCTCCTGAGGAGGAACATAGAGGAGGAACACACCCCTGTCCCCCAGCCTTCACCTGCTGCCTTTGAGACATTGTGTGGATGCAAAACACCTACCCTGCAGGTGATGCTGGTGTGTCAGATGCTTGGAGACATCCTTGCTGAGGTTCACTGTGTTACATGTGGTGTTGGCTTCACCATCTGATTCAAATGGCTAGATGAGAGGCTCTTCCCCTTCTACATTTTCTTTTGTTGCCTCCTGAAAAGGTGGTTCCCCAGCTGATCTTGCTGCTAGCAGTGAAACTCTAGGTTCTTGCTGTGTCCTCCCTGTGCAAGCCAGTCTGAAGACAGGTGGGGGAGAAGATAGTGGAGAAAGGGAAGAGTACGTTTCCATGATGTCCATGGCCTCTTCCTTCTGTCAAGATCATCGGGGAAGTGTTTAATGAAATCATTTTCCACTAAGACTCTGGGGAAACCCAGTACCTCTCTCTCTCCCTTCAGCCCATCCTCTCCCTTTGCCATCACCTCACATGTTTGCCTGATGCTCTCTCCCCTTCCTCTCTCCATCACCTATACAGCTATTGACCAAATGCCATGCTATTACTGTGCTGGAGAGCAGACAGGTGAAAGACACTGCAGCAGGGAACCGGTTTCTGTACTGAAACCTGCATCCTGTTATGCAGCACACCTCTCCCCTAAATTATTCTTGGATCCTTCATGACTCCTAGTGCAGTTTCCCCTGGAGCAGGAGATTTCTCTGCACATCAGACAAACCCATTTCTTTTCCCTCAGGACATTCTCTGCCTCTGGTGGTGGCTGCTGTGGCTGCTGCTCTTCACGTTCAGGGCAATATCCATGATGCTGTATGGATTATCTGCATGAAAAAAAAAAGCAAGAGGAGCTACAAGACCACAACTGGTCTCCAGACAAAGGCCTGGAACCTGGAGAGTTAACAAAACTAGCAGATGAAGCCAAAACACTTTGGAGGACTGGCTTCCCTCCCAGACAAGAGCAAACTGACCTCTGAGCAGCTGAAGTGTTCTTATCATCACACAATCAGGCGCTCAGAGAGGACTGATGCTGGAGAGCATGGGGGAGCTGCTTATATTTCTCCTTCTGCAAGGAGAGAATGAACAGCCCCTGCCTGTCTCATCTCACCAGGAGGGCTGTCTCATAAGGTCCTCCTGTGAAATTTGGAACACCTTTTCCTTCCCTGCACAGTGAGTGCCCTCTTCAGGAGCGACACCGCATGGTATCTGCATGCACGGAGCAGCACAAGAGCACGGTGAACAGAGGCAGCAATTTGCTCAGCAGGGAACAGGATTTTCCCATGTTTCCAGTCCTAGCAGTGTTGACATGTGGAAGTGACTCCACAACCATAGGGTTGTAAAGTAGGTATACTTTATTGCAGTGCACCGGGCGCACTGGGAATAGCTTCCCTCAAAAAGTGTGCACCTGCCCAGTTGTCTCTCACAATTTTATACATGAAGACTGCTACATATTACATGAGCTCTAATACATATTCATTCTTTTCCCTGAAAAGGCGGATCTCTTCCTAGTAGTACTCATTTCCAAACTCCCCACCCTTAGCTCCTCCCGGTTGTGCTTGCGCAATGTAGCCTGGTGTTCGAGGGCAGGGGTATTTCAGGATGAAGGCAACGAGGAAGAGGAGGTTAAACTTTTTACCTTCCTGGACTTTGACCTTATGTTGGACAGTATTTAGGAGTTTTTTGCTTATCTTTGCCTTATTTTCTGCCAGCGAGTTGTTCATCCTTCCCTTATGTGTTGTCCTTGAGCTATATCTTCCTTTTTACATCTGCTTCTCATAAGTTTCTCATCTACATTCCCTGATAATCAGGATATTTTACCATATATGTAGCTAAATATTAATTCAGAAGAGTTTTAGCATCTTCCTCATCTCAGTGTACACTTCCTCAGGCATGGCCATTAAGTTGCAGGGTGTATTCCCAGCAGCTGCTGCAGTTACTGCATCGGCTGCCAAAGGTCTCAACCGAGACAACTGAGGAAGAGCTGGGCAAGACTTCAAGTGAGGCAGCCAGGCCGACGGGCCCTGCACCTTGTGGGAATGCCCGGAAGAAGCGGTGGGTGATTTCTGTGGGGGACTCCATGCTTCAGGCTGTGGATATGAAGATATATATGGATATATGGATATATCATATATGGATATATCATATATGGATATACAATATATCCATGCTTGGATACAAGGTGGTTTGGAAAGACTGACAAAGGTTGTCCACGAGTCAGACTATTACCCTCTGTTGCTGGAGTAAAGCTCTGGAGAGAGGGACCTGGGCATCCTGATGGACAGAAAGCTGGCCATGAATGTTCCCTTGTGGCCAAAAAGGCCTAGGAGATGCTGGGCTGCATTTAGAACAGGGTTGCCAGCAGCTCAAGGGAGGTGATCCTGCCCCTTTGCTTGGCCCTGCTGAGGCCACACATGGAGTATTGTGCCCACTTCTGGGCTCTCTAGTACAAGAGGGACATGGAACTACCAGAGCGAGTCCAGAAGAGGGCTATGAAGATGATCAGAGAACTGGAGCACCTGTCGTACTAGGACAGGCTGAGAGAATTGGGCCTGTTAAACTTGGAAAAGAGGAGACTGAGGGAAGGCCTCATTAATGTATGTATATCTGAGGGGAGGGTGTCAAGAGGACGGAGCTGATCTCTCTTCAGTTGTGCACAGTGGCAGGATGAGAGGCAACGGGCACAAACTGAAGCACAGGAGGTTCTGTCTCAATATGAGGGGCACTTCTTTACTGGAAGGGTGACAGAGCACTGGGACAGGTTGCCCAGAGAGGTTGTGGAGTCTCCTCTGGAGATATTCCAAACCCACCTGGATGCCATCCTGTGCAATATGCTCTAGGTGATCCTGCGCAGCAGAAGGTCGGGCTAGATGACCTTCAGAGGTCCCTTCCAACCTCAGCCATTCTGTGATTCTGTGGCAAGCCCACCATGGTCATCATGTTCTCCAACCCTTTCAACTACCTCATATCCCACGTTGAGTTTTGGCCATTCTGTGATTTGGTGAACACACAAGCTCCAGATGCTGCAGGAAGCTGCATCCAAAAATATGCAGACGCACAGCTCTGGGAAATTCAGTGTAAGCACCAGGGGCTGGCTGTTTTGTTATCATGATTGCAAGAAGCCACAGGGGAGCTGCTCACACTGCTTAGGACACCATGGAGGGAGTGGGAATGCAAGAGGATGCTGAGCAAATACCAGTGTGTCCTGTAAGCTAAGTGGGCACAGCAAGTTATGGCTTAATTTTTCAATATTTTTTAGGTATGAAGAAATCATACCCTAGTAACAGATTTTTATTTATTTATTTATTTATTTATTTATTAACAGCTAGGAAACAAATATTTGGCAGAAGGAGCTTTTTTGCCTTTCATCCTCCATATGAAGTTCTTCTTAGCCACTTGCAATCCTAGAATCCTAGAATCATGATGCAGCTTCTGCTCTGGCTCCTGGAGCCCCTCCTGCCCTCCTTCTTCACTGACCTGGGTGCCTGCAGGGTTCTTTCTCTCTCACTTTATCTCATAGCTTCTGCTGTCCCTTTTCAACCTTTTTGGACTGGCTTGTCTCTAACATGGGGCAGCTTCTGGTCTTTTCTCACAGAGGCCACCCCTGCAGCTCCCCTGTGCTACCAAACCGTTGATGTGGAAGCCCAATACAAGGATTTTCATTTATTTATTTATTTGTTTGTTTATTTTGAGGAAGTTGGGAATGATGGCAGGGCCACAGGAGGGTGGTGGCTGCAGGTCCAGGGCATGGACATGGGCATGTCTGCAGGCCAGGAGGAGCCTCACAACCCACATTTAAAATCATATAAGCATTTAGTTTGGAAAAAAACTCTAAGTCCAACTGTTAGCCTAGCACTGCCTAATCTACCACCAAACCAGGTCCCCAGGCACCATCTCTACATGTCTTTTGAGTACCTACAAGGATGGTGACTCAACAGCTTCCCTGGGCAGCCAGTTCCAAAGGTCCACAACCCTTTAAGTAAAGAAAGTTCTCCCAATATCCAACCTAAACCTCCCCCTGTGCAACATCATATGTTACAGAGGGGGTAGGTTGTTATGATGGACCTAAGCTAAGACTGTAACCAAGCGCTTCCTGTCCCCTCTCTATTGTTCTCTTGTGAAATGTACCCATAGGACATCTCTGAAGTGCCCACAGTGTCTGCTCCCAGAGCATGTTTGCTCATTACCAAGGGTCAAGCTGAAAGCAGATTCGGTTCCCCCTCTGAAACTTGGCTCCATGTGCTGCAAGTGCAAGCAGGGATGGGAGGAACAAGCAGTGGGGAGGAGCAGTGTGGGAAGCATCCTCCTGTAGCTGCCTCTATCGGTCTTTGCTATATTTCCTCCCCAGCTGGTAATGGTGGACCTGAGCTCAGCCCCTGCTGAGCCACCTCCTCCTTTATTCCTGCTGGACTGGTAACAACTTCTCAAAAATTCTTCTGCTGCTGGATGAAGCACCCATGGGTGAGAGGCTATCTGCTCGTGCTGGGCTTGGGACTGCAGAGGTCCTCCTCATCCTAGCAGGGCTGTGTGGTGAGTGCCTTGTGCAGTCTCCTCCCTGTGCTGGCTGCAGTCTATGTTTTCAGAAACACCATGTTGGGTTGCTGCTTCTCTTCGTTTCTGTGCAGCTTAATTATCGTTATAAGGTACTTGTCTAGAGCAACCTGCATGGGCTTTGTGGACACTGCTGGAAGTGGCATAGATGCAGAACTACCAAGCCCTCCTGCCAAGGGCAGCTCTCTTCCAGCTGGTTGCTGCAGAAGGCTTGAGTTTTCCTCAGAAGTGCTGATATCTCCTAGAAGGTGGATGTCACAAAGTGGGAGAATTTTTTATAGTGGTAGAGTCATGTGGCAAATTAGGAATGAGAAAACAACCTACTGGGAATGGAGAGGAGTGCTGCCCAGCTGCCCTCATCATACATTGATGATCAGAAAACAGTGAATTGCAAAGGGATGGCAGAGGCAGCCAAGTAAAAATTGGGAAAGGTGTAGAAATCAAGTGTGCTGAGTGAGTGTGGTGCTGCCTTCTCAGTAGTGTCAACTATGTGTTGTAGAGCTTGAATGGCTGAAAAAAAGAGGGAGAATTGGAAATGCCAGCCCTCTGAGGGGTAGTAAATGCTGTGGGGTTGATATGTTTGGGCCAGACTGATTTGAGGAAGCAGGATAGAGGTTTGCAGAAATAAAGGAAAATAAAGGACCTCTTATGTTCCTTATGCTGTGGTAAGGCTGTTCATTCAATAAAGCCAACCGAGATTTGTGAATGCAACATTTCTGGCACATGGTGCTCTGAGTGCACAGCCTTACTCAAAATTGCTCCAACAAAGAGCCTGCAATTCAACTATTCTATACTTTAAAAAAATATTATTATTATTATTATTATTTTTTAATTTTTTTTTAGTAATGTAAATTCATCCTGAAGTCTGTTCACTTGAAAAAATTGGCCTTAATGTATTTTGGTTTTCCTTGTTTTGAGGGACCATATTTTCACGTGTCAGTAGGTGGAACAGCCTGGGGTTTGCTCAAGGGCTATCTGTCATGTGTCCTTGCCAAAATTATGATAATAAAGTTTTAAGTGCTTGTGTCCTCCTCTTGCTGGTTCATCCCTATTCCTTTCAGCCAACAGGTAGAGACCATCAAGATACTCCTTAGCATTTTCTTGTCCAAGATTTCCTACTAACTTTTTTTTCCCTTTGCTCTCCCTCATTGCCAGCATCAAGTCCTGCCCAAATAAGACTTGTGAATGGCCCTGACCCCTGCACGGGGCGACTGGAGGTGTTTTACAATGGCACCTGGGGGACGGTGTGTGACGACCACTGGAGCCTCGCGGAAGCCCGTGTGGTGTGCCGGCAGCTGGGCTGTGGGATGGGCCTGTCTGCTGTTGGCGGGGCTCGGTATGGGCGAGGAGAAGACCCCATCTGGCTGGACAATGTGCAGTGCACCGGGACAGAAGCTGCTCTTTCTGAGTGCCGGGCACGGCCCTGGGGAGATCACAACTGTGGGCATGGGGAAGACGTCAGCATTGTGTGCTCGGGTGAGTCTGGCTCCTACCGCGTCTTGGACCAGATGACCTCCAGAGGTCCCTTCCAACCTAAACCATTCTGTTATTTGGTTCTGCAACAACTGCTGGAGACAGCTGAAGGATGAAATTATGGGCAGAACAACTACTGTTCATCCTAGGAAGATGTGCTGCTAATGTCAGGTGGTCCTGATCACAAAGCAGGCCCATGGAACATGCAAGATCAGTCTTAGAAGACAGGTTTCTGTCTCACACCGTTGCTTCCAATGGGTGCCAGATCAGAATTATAGAGTGGTTTGGGTTGGAAGGGACTTTTAAAGATCCAACCCTCCTGACATGGGCAGGGTAACCCTTCACCACATCCGATTTCTCAAGGCTCCAGCCAATCTGACCTTAAACATTTCCACCTCCTCTTCAGGAAAGCTGCTCCAGTGTTTCACCAGTCCCATAGTACAGAATTTCTTCCTTATATCTATGGCTTGAGTTCACCTCTCTGAATATCCCTGTCTGCAGTCATCTGCTTTGGAACAGTGCAGTGCACTGTTATAATGAGGTCTAATCAATATGGATTATGTTGGGACATAAGTCATGCTATCCTAATGCAGCATTTGCTGGAGCACTCAGTTCTCCATCAGCATCTATTTTAGGAAGAGATGGACCTCTTGTCACCCACAGATGATGTCGTTGGCTGGGTGTCCTCTGATTGTGCTGTGAGTGTTGGCACCTGGCTCACAGATTTTGAGCTGAATCCTGCCCTTACAGGTAGGCAGAATTACTTCCCTCACATGATTTTGCAAAGAATTCACACTCTTCACACTTGCTCCAGATAACTTCCGAATGTTGTTCTTGGATTCAAGACCTCTTTACATCTGTCATGGAGTCTACATTCCCCTGACCATTTCTCAGCTTCAACACCTCCTGACTTCACAAGGATTAAACCCTTCATGGGTATATCCTGACTGTCAGACACTGTCCAGAATGGCCTTTGAGAATAAACTGATCCTAAACATTGTAGGCAACTGCATGCTCAGCAAAGTTACTGATCATTTGCTCCTAAGAACTGTAAGCAGCTGCTTTTCCTGCAGAGGCTCTGACTGTTTTCTCCTTGGTGGTGTTTGCAGGGGCACCCACTCCAGGTCTGACCCGTGCCAGGCTGGTGAATGGCTCTGGCCCCTGCTCGGGCAGAGTGGAAGTCTTCCATAACAGCAGATGGGGCACCGTGTGTGATGATGGCTGGAACCTGCTGGATGCTGAGGTGGTGTGCAGGGAGGTGGGCTGTGGCTCAGCTCTATCAGCTTCCCCTGGCGCTGCCTTTGGGCAAGGGGCAGGACCCATCTGGCTGGATGAAGTGACCTGTGCTGGGACAGAGGCTTCCCTTTCTCTGTGTCAGGCCAGATCCTGGGGAAGTCATAATTGCAAGCATAGTGAGGATGCTGGTGTTGAATGCTCAGGTAACTGTCCCTCCCCGCCCCCCCCCCCCCCCCCCTTTTTTTTTTTTTTAAGGGATTAGTGGAGAAAAAAGAAGAGTTTGAAATGATCCTAGTTGTAGACATCTGCATAGTAGCCCTGCAAATGGAGCTGGGAGGAAACCTGTGATGGGCTGATGTGTGCAAGGGAAACGAACTGGGAGCTTCAGAGGTGGTATTCATCCAGATGTTACACTCGTGGGATGAGTGGGGAGGAGATGAGAGCCCTAGGGAAGCCTGCTCTTCTCAGCTTGTGTCTGCAACCTTCTCACCCTCCAGTTGTGAGATTCTGTGATGATTTAAGCACTGGGCTTCCTGCTCCCAGGGCAGCTCCAGTCCTGGCCTGGATATCCAGATATTTGGTGCTTGTCTCTTTCCAGAACCAACTCAAGTACGTTTGGTGAATGGCTCCAGCCATTGCTCAGGGAGAGTTGAGATCCACCACAACCAGCAGTGGGGGACAATTTGTGATGATGGCTGGGACCTGAGAGATGCAGAGGTGGTGTGCCGGCAGCTGGGCTGTGGGATGGCTGCGTCAGTCCCTGGCAAGGCTCACTTTGGGCGAGGACACGCTCCCATCTGGCTGGATGATGTGAACTGCACAGGGACAGAAGGCGCCATCACAGAATGTAGATTGGAGCCCTGGGGGGAACACAACTGCAATCACAATGAAGATGCTAGCGTTGTGTGTTCAGGTAAGTGACCAGGTCATGGTGTCAGAAAGGAAATTTGATCTAATTTTAGTCTGTTCCCTGCATACATGTTGTTCTCCTTTGTGTATGATGCCATTGCAAGCAGCAGTGCTTGGGAGGTGAGGTAACTCCATTCCTGTAGGCATCAGCACAGATTATCTGGATGCACCTTTGTGTGTCTGTGCTAATCCCCTATCTGACACCGTAAAATGTCTCTTCTCAAGTGGCTTGCCATGTCCATCATGTCATCATCCTCTCTGTACTCTCTGTATGTTGAAATGTGTGTACTCAGATGAGTCATTTGGCCTTTGACACTTGCCATACGTGGCTGCAGGCTATTCCATTTCTACATGCCAAATTTCTTTTGGATCTTTAGAGGTGGTGCAAGATTGGAAGATATTCCCCCATCACTCCATCTTGCAGTGATATGCCAGCCCTTTGTCACCAGAAAAGCGACTCTGGGTGATCTCAGGCGATATTTGCAAGGAGCTTTAGTAGAGGAGAGCAAACAGAAAAACAGCATGGAAGGACTCTCCACGACACAGCTTCAGCCAAACATTTTTGCTAGAGTAAATAAATGTAATTTAAAAAAAATATTTCCTCATTGCATGTGTCCTCTGAGGGAGATGTGGTCACCCTAGCAGACCTCTGAAGCTCATTCTTATGTTTATGGTTTGAATATGGATATCCTGGCATTACCCACAGGAAACGCTTTCTGGCATGAATCCTGTTTTTACCTTCTTCTGAACATGTCCAGGTCTTTCTCTTACTCAAATGCTTCCATTGAAGATGCTGATGCAGATGGGGGAAGCACAGTTACATGCTTGTACGTGGCATGGTTGCATGTAGCTGCAAACCCCAGAACATCTGCTTCAGAGGACTAAAGCGTGCAATTTATTCATTTATCTCATTCCCTCTTTAGAGCCCACAGAACTGCGGCTAGTGAATGGCCCAAATCGCTGTGCCGGGCGGGTGGAGGTGCTTCACCACCAGCAGTGGGGCAGTGTGTGTGACAATCACTGGGACATGGAGGATGCCAAAGTGGTGTGTCGGCAGCTGGGCTGTGGTGCTCCAATCTCTGCTCCAGGCTGGGCCAAGTTTGGCAGAGGCTACGATCCCATCTGGCTGGAGAAAGTGACCTGCTTGGGGACTGAGGCTGCCCTTAGTGAGTGCGAGGCCCAGACATGGGGAGTCCACAACTGCCACCATGGGGAAGACGCCAGCGTGGTGTGCTCAGGTAACCCTCTGCCACATTCCTCCTGCCTGTCTTCAGGGAGACCTCTGCTGCTGCTTAGACACGGACATGTCTTCTTCAGAAGGCAAGGGGATGATAAAAAGGTTCCTGCTGCCAAGAAGCATTGCGAGGAGGATCCCATCACTGCTACTTCTCCCAGTTTTCCTGGCTCATTTTCAGCTTGAGTGAATAGTCATTGAGATTCTCGTGGAGCTCCCATAGTGCAAAAAACTGCTGAGTCTCATGGGAATCCCCGTCTAGTAAAGGCATGATATCAGGGAGCTCAGAGTACAGAGTCACCATCTCTTGCAAGATCCCATGGCCAAGCTTGTATCCACCAACTCTTCCTGAAGGTTTTTTTGTGTGTATTCCTTTGTTTCAGAACCAGAGGTGGTTCGGTTGGTGAACGGCCCAAGCCGCTGTGCTGGGAGAGTTGAAGTCCTTGAGCAGCGCCGGTGGGGGACGGTGTGTGACGATGCCTGGGACCTGAGTGACGCAGAAGTGGTGTGCTGGCAGCTGGGCTGCGGGACAGCAACTGCAGCTCCAGGCTTGGCTTACTTTGGCCAGGGACATGGTCCCATCTGGCTGGCCGAGGTCAACTGCACGGGGACAGAAGCTGCCCTCTCCAAGTGCAGGGCCAGGCCCAAAGGAGTCCACCTCTGCAACCATGGAGAAGATGCTGGTGTGGTGTGCTCAGGTAGCTGTTGATCATCTGCCGATGAGCTTGTGGGTTCCAACACTGCAGGAGCTCAGTGGATTGCTTTTCCTTTCTTATCTATGTCACTGCTCTTCCCACATGTGAATCTTGAACTCCAAGGCAAGACCGATGCTGAACAAGTGGGGATTCCCCTTTGGTGTCATATCAGGCACTTGGTCTCTCCTTTACCAGGTCTACCACCAAGAGATGACATGCTCTGCCTCTTTCCATTTCAGACCCTCCTGAGGTCCGGCTGGTGAACGGCTCAAACCGCTGCTCTGGGAGAGTTGAGGTGCTGCATAACCAGCGATGGGGAAGTGTGTGTGATGATGACTGGGACCTGGATGATGCACAAGTGGTGTGCCAGCAACTGGGCTGTGGTACAGCTATCTGGGCTCCACGTGCAGCTCGTTTTGGGCTGGGGAATGACCCCATCTGGCTTGACGATGTGAACTGCACAGGCTCAGAGGCTGCCCTCTCTGAGTGCAGGGCCAGGCCATGGGGAGACAACAACTGTAATCACCGAGAAGATGCCAGTGTGGTGTGTGCAGGTAAGCCACCTTCATTCCTTCATCACAGAATCACAGAATCACAGAATTTCTAGGTTGGAAGAGACCTCAAGATCATCGAGTCCAACCTCTGACCTAACACTAAGAAGTCCTCCACTAAACCATATCACTGAGCTCTACATCTAAATGTCTTTTAAAGACCTCCAGGGATGGTGACTCCACCACTTCCCTGGGCAGCCCGTTCCAATGTCTAACAACCCTTTCGGTAAAGAAGTTCTTCCTAACATCCAACCTAAAACTCCCCTGGCGCAACTTAAGCCCATTCCCCCTCGTCCTGTCACCAGGCAGGTGGGAGAACAGACCAACCCCCACCTTGCTTCATGGTGCAGCTCTGGAAGGAGCAAAGTTGGCAGCCCTGGTGGACTCAGTATGTTGACACAGCAACATAGCTCCCCTCTTAAGGGAAGCATATGGATAGCTCTATTTTGCTCGTGTCTCTTGCCTCTGTATAGATACCTATTTTCAGGTCCCTTTACGCATTGACCCTTCTCACTACCTTTGGTCCATGTAGTCTTGATGGACTGCCAGACTCTCGCTCTATGTTTCCATAGCACAAAATTTAGGTCTACGTTCAGGTTTCTCCATGTGAACTACATGGCTGAGCCACCCCCTCCTGTTAAAATCCAGGGTGGCCTTGTTGATACAGCTAATGAATGTTGAATGAAATCCAGACAGGTGTAGGTCTTCCATTTGTCCCTGTATCATGTCTGTTCCCTCCTTGTGGTTTCTTTGGATGCCTGAGAACACATAAAATGGGATTAGATACCTGTGTTTATACCAACAGGAGCCTTCACATCACATTGCACCTGGCTACCACTTGAGGTCCTGTCTTCTACTTGTTTTTTGACCTGCATGTGTCTTTTTAATTCCAGGACCACTCCAGCTCCGGCTGGTGAATGGCTCCAGCCGCTGCTCTGGGAGGGTCGAGGTCCTTCGTAACCAGCAGTGGGGGACTGTGTGTGATGACGGCTGGGACCTGAGAGATGCAGAGGTGGTGTGCCGGCAGCTGGGCTGCGGGATGGCCGTGTCAGCTCCAGGCTCAGCTCAGTTTGGGCAGGGCTCCAGCCACATCTGGCTGCAAGGTGTTGAGTGCACAGGGACAGAAGCTGCCCTCTCTGAATGCAGCTCCAGGATGGGGCAACAGAGTTATTGCAACCATGGTAAAGATGCTGGTGTTGTGTGCTCAGGTAAGTTTTTTCTTGAATATCGTTATTCAGAAGAGCATTGGGCTGTGCTAGAGGAAGGAAGAGCATGACTTTGCTAGTGACTCACTCTCCTCTGATTCTGGGTAATGCCAAGCCCCACAGAAGAGCTCAGGTCGCTGTTCTGCAGAGGTTTGGTCAGTGGCTGGGCTTGCCAGTGAAACCTTAGGGAGATGGGAGATCCCGAAAGAGGTTGAGCTGGTGATGGGAATGAGAATCCGAGCAAAGCAATGAGAGACACAACCAAGCCTCCAAGGGATGGAAAGAACAAGGCTTTGTTTAGGGACCTAGAGGATGGGTTTTAAAGATTGATGTGATCAAGAAAACAAGTAAAAAATGTCAGATTAAGAGCAGGTGGGAAGAAAGGTTCATCTTACAAAGATCAAAAAGGGAGATTTTTACAAATTGCACTGTTTTTATTCTTTTCCAGCAAGCATGCCTGAATTTTCTCTGTCACAGAAGTTTTCTTATTATAGTTGGTACTAATTACAACTTAGCTTTAAATATTCAAAGTCCCTCTGGAGTTTGGGGATGTTCAGTATAATAAAGGAATCAGACACCTCCTTCACAAAGGTCCAGGTAATTCAACATCTCTGAACACCATGAGAGCAGCAGCATGCCTGCTTGCACTTTGATGCTAAAGGAGTCCAAATTGCAAGGTTGTTGGCCATTGCAGAAGCTTTTTGGCATGTCATTTTCAGTGGCTGGAAATGCATACAGAAGTTCCTCAGTTACAAATGTCATAAAAGGTACAAAAATCAGTGACATGCATTAGCTATATGATCTCTGTGAGCAGTGCAGACATGGATGGAGGCTTCCAAAAAGTGCATGATTTTTTTTTTTTTTTTCAGATCCTGTGGCACTACGACTGGTGAATGGCTCAAGTTTCTGCGCTGGGAGAGTTGAAGTGCTCCACAAGCAACTGTGGGGAACCGTGTGTGATGATGGCTGGGACATGAATGATGCTGCAGTCGTGTGCAGGCAGCTGGGCTGTGGGGTGGCAGTCTCAGCCCCTGACAGAGCTTGGTTTGGGCGAGGGCATATTGCCATCTGGATGGATGATGTGAACTGCACAGGGGGGGAAGACACCCTCTTGGAGTGCCTGGCCAGACCATGGGGGGAACACAATTGTGACCACGGGGAAGATGCTGGTGTGGTGTGCTCAGGTAAGGTGGCCCTGTTGGTATGGAAAAGCCTTTGGGCATGCAGGTGTCATCTCCTTGCTGAATTAGTGCTGCTCTGAGAGTGCATGCTTGCTGGTGGCTGAGGAGGCACAGACAAATGGAAAATGAAGATGGAATTTCCTTCAACACAAGCTGAGTCTGACCTTGCTAGACTCCACCTGACCTACAGGATTAGTGGGTCCATGGTCTCTGTGGTCAACACCATGGTCACCATGCACCATGGTCAACAGTGTCATCCCAGGATGTGGGTAACTTGAGTATGTGCTCAACACAAGTTGCAGGGATGATCATGACAATAGGGATAAAAATGACGAAAACCTTTCAGAAAGGCTGAAGGAGAAAAGACTACACCATGGGGAATATCCCTACAGCTGAGCTGGGAAGCTGAGTGTCATGATTGGCAAGACTTGTCCTGGCATTCACACTTGCTCCACTCTTTCCATCCACTTTTGGACAAATCTCAAAATGTGTTCTCCTCATGGCCAGTAAAATAGAAAGTTGTCTCTAGGACATCAGTACGCAGTGAATTATCCTGGAATGGATGCACTTGCTTGGGAACCACCCAGACTGAAGTACTCTCCTTTATGCATCTTGTACATCCTGCAGAACACTCCATCTTAACTGGTCACCCAGATTTCTTTAAGGAAAGAAACCTGTGGTTGTGGGATGTGGTTTGCAGAAAGGACCATTTTGCAGTCATCCAGCCCTGCCAATGCCCACTGCAAATAAGTTGCTCTACAGAACGAACAGTCAGACCGATGGCACCTTGAGTGGCCTTGACTTCCCCTTGAGTGGTCCACCAAAGTGGTCCAGCTCTGAGGCAAAGGCAGCTGTGATGCACAGGGACCTAAGAGAAGCTCTCTTTGTGTCTCCTCTTTGGAATCATATATCACAGAATAATACAGATTGGAAGGGATCTCTGGAGAACACTGATCTAGTCCTCCATTCACTGTGAGACCAACTAAACCTTGTTAATGGCCTTGACCAGTGAAAATGTAAAAGTCCCCAGGGATGAGGGTCCTAGTGCCTTTCTGGTCTCTGTTACAATATTTAACCATCCTTATGTGGAAAAAGAATATTTTCCGCTATCTAATGTGAATTTCTATTGGTGCACATTGTGCCTGTTTCTTCTTGTCCTTGTGTACTGCTAATTATCTCCTGGATTAGCTCTGGATGAAGGAAAATTTGCTTTCTCCCCACAGGCTATGCTTCAATCACATCATCACAGACTCTGCCACTGCTCCCATTGCTGGTCTCAGTCATCTGTCCAGTTTTGATACTGGTCTGTGGGGCTGTTCTGTGCCTGAAGAGGAGGCAAATGCGAAATAGGACTTCTAGTTCCTCTCCAGGTGAGCTCCGTTGTGGATGAAGAGGGAAATGAAGTTTCCAGGAGGGTATGGTTGGAAGTAGGAGCAGATTTCTTTCCTGTGGCTCATATTGAAAGAGACTTCCTATTCTAGTTTGAGTCCTTTGGTTCCTTTCTCTTTTCTCTTTCTATCCACTGCCCCTCTTTCACATTAACATCATATTTCCAGCTGGGTTACTGATGCTCTTGGTGGTGGGATGGTCCTTCAAGTGGGAGCACCTCCTTAAATGCTCCTCTTTGTTGCCTGCTCCACTTGTTCATTAAGCAGGAGCTCTGAGCTTTGCTCTGTTCCCAGCTCCCCCTTGGGAAGGATATCGGGGATATTTCATCTTTATCCAACAGCTGAGAAAGGATCAGGAACTGTGTCTGTGCCTGAGTTTTTAAGGATGTGGTGGAGACTCTTGGAAACCAGGGTTGAGTGGTTGGAGACACCTGTGTTGAACATCTGCATGTTGTCTTTTTGGGAATGAGGGATGGGGTTGGGTATGATGCTGCCAGTTTTACCAGTGCTGTTCTCAAGCTTTTTCACCTCAGGAAAAGGACAGGGCAGTGGGAAGGCACCAAGACTGAGCAGATCCAAAGGGCTGGATTGTCCAGAGATGTTCCTATGAGTGGTGTGTTGGAGTCCAAAAGAACATGCCCATCTATCTCCCTCATGGCAAGGTCACTCCTAGGCCCATGTGTGACCCAACCAAGGAGATATCTTCCAGGTTGCATCCTGTTTCTTTGCCAAGTGCTGAAACTTTGTGTTGAAAGGAATGCCATCTGTAGGCTCTTTGCATGTAGGAGGAAGATTGGGTGGGTGGATCAGCATGTAGTTTTGATGGTGGGAAAAATCTTTGGGATGAAGGGTGCTGTGTGTGGACCAAACATTTGATCAAGGGTGGTTTCTGCAAAGGAGACTTCATGTCTGAGTACTGGCAGTCAACAGTGTATACCCTGTGCTGCTGGCGTTAGTCAAGTCAACTTGATTTGTGCTGTCTCCAAAGCAGTGAGCATCCTCAATGGTCTTGTAAAAGAGGAGGAAAACTCAGGCAGCACTGCCTGGGATGCCTAGATTGACCCACTGACTGAATCCTTGTGGTCTGCAGGCTTTGTACACATGGACGAGCTGGTTGACATGTCCACCTAGATGCCTGGAGCAGAGCAAGTGGAGGCAAAGGAGTCTCACGCTGATGATGCCAGCAACAAGTGAGCTCAGTTCCTGTGACCATCCCAGACACAAGACTCCAGCTGATGCAGCTCCATCCCAGTGCACAACCCTGTCACCATGAAGGGCCATGGACCATCCCTTCTCTGCAGAGTGAAATCACCAGAGATTGATCCATTGTCAGCTCCATGCCCACATCAGCCAGCCACCTGAAGTGATACAGGGCATGAAGCACCAGCTGGCAGAAATGGTCTGTGTGCACAAGAGAAGTGATGCATAGAAATATTTCAGGTTCCTGTTTTCATTTTTTTTTTCTTGGTGTACTTGTGAAAATAAAAAAATAATTCTGTAACACATAAGCAATGTTTTACTTTTTTTTTTTTTTTTCTTTCTTTTCTTCTTCTCCTTTTTTATTTTTTTATTTTTATTTTTTTAGTCAATGGAGGCTGCAAAGCCTCCCTACATATATGCAATGGCTTGTTTCTGTTCACCTGTGAAGCTGAGTAGCTTTGCTAACTCCACCAACTGAAAGCTCAGGTGAGGCCTCACATAGACATTTAGAGCCACCTGAGATGTCCTAGGACTCAGACTCTGGCATGGGACTGTCAAATAGGAAAAAGGACCTACAGGTAACTAGATGTGTCTCTGTGTGGGCAGCTAGGCCATGCTGAGCTCTTCCTTCTGCTGCATCCCCAAATGTTTCTGCATGTTGTCCTTGGAGAGTAGTCTTCTGGGGCACCTGAGAGCACAGTGCTCTGACACAAGAAGAGCTTGGAAGGCACAGAGATGGGAGCTAGACATGCGGAGGGATGTTGGCTGGGGTTCTAAGCAGCACTGGTCATAAAAAGAAGTGCTGGGTTCTCAAGTGGCTAGTGATGCAGCCCTTCTCACACAACCCAAAACAGCTGCTTGGAAGCATCAGAGAAAGCCTCAACATGGGGACTCAGGCTGTGACAGCTATGATAGCTGTGATGAGTTAAAAGCATGAACACCTGGAAGGCAGGGGAGGAGAGGAGGTGAGCAGGAAACAGGATGCCTACTGAGTCATAGGGACTTAGAAGATGAAGGCTTGGAATGCCCAGGGATGATTTAATCTAGAAATGACTTTTGTTACAGGTAGGAATGCACCTTATTGCAGGCACTTTGAGATGATGCATACATTGGTCCTGCTGTCTGCTAATGAGCAGGATAATGGTTGTTACCCTTGTGACCTAGTGACCCTAAAGAGGTCAGGGTAATGGTGAGGTCTCTCTCCAGAATGCAGGCAGTGTTTGCAGAATTAGCTTTTCTTTGTTCTCGTTCCTGAAGCTGCAGTTCTCACCCACTTTGACACGGGGTTATCTTCTTCCTAGGAATCACAGTTCCCTTTTCAGCATTTTCCTGGCATGGTTTAGAAGAGTTCAGCTGTAGGGTCCCCACCCATGGCTGGCTAGTGACCTTGTGCTGCTGCAGAGCTTCCAGTCCTTCATCTGCTCAACAAAAGAACGATTCTGGAAACTTCCCTGGATTGCTCCAGTTTGATGTGAGCTGGATACATGACCAGGGTGGTTCAGCTGGTTCTTTGCAGGGGTTTGGGAAGTAGAGGAGTTTGAGATAGGGAAGCCCACCAGTGTGGTGGGACTAGTAGTCCATCCACCACCCAGCAGCTCCTCAGGTTTTAAGTTTGAATCTACAATCAGCCCATCATACAATTTATGTACTTTTGTTTAAAGGGTGGCAAGTGAGAGTTAAAAGTGGAATAATGCTCTCTTAATGGTAGAAATGGGATCTAGGGACCTTAGTCTATGAGTCTAGAAACACTGAGGCAAGTAAGGATACCTTGCAAAAAGAAATTCATATGTGTGTAGGTCCCCAAAATGTCTGAGCTTGGAGTGTGCGATTTACACACATGCACTTTATAGCCTGTCCCTGAAGTCTCTTTTCAGTGTCATCTGCAAATGGGCCATGGGGTAACCCCAGAACATGCCCTGCTGTCCCAGGATGCTGTTACTTCTCCAACACATTGCCTTCTCTGTGGGGTGATAAATGAGGGCCCTTGCTAACAAACAGGCATCTCTGTGGGAGTTTCATTTTTGTGTTTCTTGAGTATCACTGCAGCGAGGATCCCATGGGAGGCAGCTTCTTCAGGAGGCCCTCTGGGGAGGTTCAGTATGGGGTACACCAAAGGATGAGCAGATGAAGGGGAGTTAGTGTCTGGACAGGCTCAGAATGGGGAGAGTTCTTCTTCATGACCTGCTCCCACATTCCCTGTCCTCTCTCACTTAACCATTTCTGAAGCCATGCAATTGCCAGTACTAGGGCATCTGAACTTAAAAAATTAAAGCTGTGAGCTTCCTCTGTCCTTGTTATGGCTGATGGACTTACTCTGGCTCAAACCGTTCCCTGAGATCTCTTTACCTTTATTATTTATACCAGTTTTCAATAGATTAGTTCATTGTTGAAGGGGAGAGTGAAATAATTTGTCTGCTGCAGGTTAGCAAAAGACACTGAAATGCAAAAGCTGGGAGGGACAAGATGAGTCTGTGTTAAAAGCCTTGCAACAGCTGGGGAGAGCTAACCCTGGAGATACTGGCACAGGCAGAGCTCAACCATATGGAAAGGCTCCATGTGCTGAAGTGCAGATGTCTGTGCTGGACTGCTGCTAGAGTCACTGGGAGTGTCAGCAGAGAAAAATGAACCACATGAGAAGTCCCTGATGGTTTCCCTCATCTCATATTCCAGCCTCTCAGAAAACCGTACACAGAGCAGTCCCGGGGTAATGCTTCTGAGTGCTTGCTCTTGAATAATGAAGTGATTTCCTGCCATCTAGCTATACATCAATGAAATGCAACAAAAAGGAATTGATAGTACAACGTGTCTGACTTTGAATGTTTCATTTTTCTGGTACACAACTGCTAGCATGTTGCCTGAAATCATTGCCTCTGTATGTCGTAACAGCTAAGGAATCCAAAGAAATGTTGTATACTTTAAGAAAGGTGTCAAGATGAAGAAAAGGGGTTTAATTTTGCCATGATATACAACTCTGGATTTTCCACGTCTTCTGTTCTGCAAGTAGTTCTGGTTGCCACATCCCAGGAAGGATGTACTGGAACTAGAGCAGGTCCAGAGACTGCACAAAGGTCTGGGACCTTCTGGAAGGTAGCGGAGTTGGGGTTGGTCTCTTCTCCCAAGCAACAAGCAATAGGACAAGAAGTAATGGCCTCAAGTTGCACCAGGAAAGGTATGGATTGGATATTAGGAGAAATTTCTTTACTGAAAGGGTTGCGAGGCATTGTAATAGGCTGTCCGGGGAAGTGGCTGAGTCACCATCCCTGGAGGTATTCAAGAAACGTGTAGATTTAGAACATAGTAGACTTAGAACATGGTTTAGTGGTGGACTTTAGGACTAGGTTAAAGGTTGAACTAGATGATCTTACAGGTTTTTTCCAACCTAAATGGTTCTACAATTCCATGGAGTTCATACATGGACACCCTGTCCTTCTGCAACTTCCCCAGCATTACTGCAGGCCCTCTTTAGGTACTGGAAGGCTGCTCTAAGGTCTCCCCAGAGCCTTCTCTTCTCCAGGCTGAACAACCCCAACTCCCTCAGCCTGTTTTCACAGGAGAGGTGCTCCAGCCCCTCGATCATCTCTGTGGCCCTCCTCTGGACTTGTTCTAATAGGTCCATGTCCTTCTGATGCTGGGGGCCCCAGAACTGAGCACATTACTCCAGGCGGGGTCTCACAAGAGCTGAGTAGAGGAGGAGAATACCCTCCCTTGCCCTGCTGGCCGTGCTTCTTTCGATGCATCCCAGGATGCGGTTGGCTTTCTGGTCTACAGACTCACATTCACAGCTCATGTTGAGCTTCTCGTCAACCAAAACCCCCAGGCTGTTCTCAGGACTGCTTTCAATCCATCCTCTGCCTGTAGTTGTGCTTTGGATTGCCCCAGACCAGATGCAGAACCTTGCCCTTGGCCTTGTTGAACTTCATGAGGTTTGCACAAGGCCACCTCTCAAGCCTGTCCAGGACCCTGTGGATGGCATCCCTTCCCTCCAGCATGTTGACTGAACACACAGATGGTGTCACTAGCTAACTTGCTCAATCCCACTGTCCGTGCCACGGCCAAAGATGTTAAAAATCCCAGATGTTTGAAGCATTTGGTATATTTGTAGAAACAAACAAACAAACAAAACACAAAAACAAAACAAACAACTACAACAAAACACCCTAGCTCTCTGTAACATGCTTAGAATTCATGTGTGTCTTCCTGAGGCGGGCTGAAGGCTCTCAGAGAGCAGGAGCTGAATGGATGCAGACCTTGGGGCACTAAGAGGAGGAAGGGCTCTGGTGGGTGCATATGAAGGCATCTGGATGCAGAAAATGGTTGCAGAGCATCCCACCAAAGAGCACAAGATGCCAGCATTTAGTCAGTTAGTATTCAGCAATGAACATCTCCGCTCACAAGAGGCTGCCTGCTTCTAGGAACCACTTTTTCACAAGCAGAATAATATAAGAAATAAAAAAGCAGTTCACAGGAGATTTCTCTTCTGTGACAGTTTCAGCTATGTCTTGGGTCTTGGCAGAACACAGGGACTGCAGAAGGAGCTGGTGTGGGTGCTGCAACAAGGAAGCTTTTTCTTGGCTGGAAAGTGGGACATATGTGCGCAATGAGTCTTGCATGTGTGCAAGATTGCATGAGATCTTGGAAACCCTGGTGCAAAGGGTTAATTATGGACAGACTTGCTTATTGGGTTTCTGTTAGGATGTGAAATTTATGGGCTGCAATATTCACGGGCTGTGATGCAGCAATAGGAAGTGTGGGAAATGTGTGGCTGTGTCATGAAAGAAAAACGTCTTGGCATGGACAGCTCCGTTCACTTGCCAGAGAGGAGCTTTTCCAAAAGACATGATGGATAAATGGGGCAAGAGACATCCTTTCATTTCCTTTCAGACAAGCTGCTGCACCTTATATGTTTTTAGTCAGGCTAAATTGAGGAGGAAGGCCGAGGTGGCTCATTATACTATTTGCTGAAAGCCTGAAGTGTAAGCACAGGGAAAGGCTCAGGGTGTTGTGCCAAAGCATCCCATGGTTCAGAGATCAGCCAGGAAAATCCCTGAATTCACTTATACTGGGGGTCCGAATCAATGCAATGGGGCACCCATAACCTGGACATGCTTATAACTAAACCTCAGCAGTTCATTCATGATTTCTGGAACCCCCTTATTCTTTACATGATACTCCCAGAATACAGACTGTGTATTTTATGTGTCTTTTAGTGTGAGGGGTCAGGTCTTATCAACACAATTTCTGATAGTGGCCTTGGGGACAGACAGACTTCAGCTGGAGCAAGCTCTTCCATGTATGTAAAGGACCTGCCCCTTAGAATTCCTTATTTTGGCAGGGGAAAGGAGACTTTTGTTTCCTCACCTATATGGTGAGGCAGATCTTACCTTCAGCCCTGAAGAAAGAGATCTGGGGGTGCTGGTCAACAGCAAGTTGAATGTGAGCCAGCAGGGTGCCTGGCAGCCGAGAGGGCAAACATCATTTTGGGATGCTTTTAATACAGCATAGCCAGCTGGTAAAAAAAAAAAAAAAAAAAAAAAAAAAAAAAAAAAAAAAAAAAAAAAAAAAAAAGAGGTGATTCTCCTGCTATATATTACTGAAGCCTCACTTTGAATATTGTGTGCAGTTTTGGTCTCCACATCAAAAGGATGTGAAGATTGTGTCCAGAGGAGGGCAACAAAGCTGGTAAAAGAGCTGGATGGCATGTTCTGTGAGGAGAGGCTGAGGACACATTTTTTTTGAGAAAATTCGACTTGACTCTACTCTACTCTACTCTACTCTACTCTACTCTACTCTACTCTACTCTACTCTACTCTACTCTACTCTACTCTACTCTACTCTACTCTACGCTACCCCACTCCATCCCATCCCATCCTCTGGTTTTATGAGGGTCTCAGTGAGAACTGAACTCTCCTGGGACATACTTCTCCCCACCTTAGCATCAAGGACTCCAGGTGAAGCACCCACTTTTCCCCCAGCTAGCTTTAATGGGGACCTCAGGGTATGAGCCTAAATGAAGCTCCAGCTTCAAAGACATTTAAATTAAGGGAAATGATTTCCACTCCTTTTCAATAGATGAACATATATGCTTATCTGGGACAATGGTGGTTGTTTAATGGCATTCCCTGAAGAGCAGGAAGGCTTGTCTTTTCCCAAGGCTCCAAACCCCCAGAAGTGAGAGTTGCAAACCTTCCTGCTGCAGGACCAGAGCTGGCTGGAGGGTCAGGGAGGTGGGGATGAAAGGGGGAGTCTCTGAGCAGGTACTGCTGCAGCGGAGAGGCCACTTAAACCACTTCAAATTGGAGGGCTCGATCCCAGGGACAGCAGGGAGGAGGGATCAGTGCAGGAGGAGGGATGAGCATGGGACAAACACAGGTCAGAGGAGGGGACTGACCATAACCTTTCTGGCAGTGGCATTGTCCAGCTCAGCTTGCAGTTCTCACTAGGAGGATAACCTGCCCTAAAACTACTGGCATGGGGTGCTCAGGACATCTTCTGCCCCTGCAGATCACCCTGGCTGGTTGTGCTGGAGCAGGGCTCCTCATCTACTTGGCATGCCTCTGTGGTGAGTAGCTCATGCATGGGGGAAGGTGTATTTTAGTAGACCACGTGCATGGGATGAGAGAGGTCTGTGATATGTAGGAATGGGGGGTCTGGGCTTGCAGACAAACAGGGCAAAGACTCCTTTGACCTGCCAGGCTTTAAAAGGAAGGGAAAATGGCAGATGGGGAAGGAGACCTTATTGGCCAGGTAATTATTTTGGCCTCTGTGCTGTTGCCCTCGTGCAGAGTAGTTGGGAAATGTTTGGAGCCTTACCAGCCTGTGACAGTTAAGACCAGAAATTGCATATTTGTGTTGGCCACTTCTTCAGGGCCAGCCTGTATATTTACAAAGATGGGGCCCAAAGTCCTCTTTCCTCCAGTGCAAACAGGAACAGGCACTTCTACTACTCTCCAACCCACAGAAAGGAGGTGAGTGGTTGTGCTGTACATCCTCTAGCAGGTGGGATGCTGAGTTGCTGTTATTTTTTCCTGCTTCTGCCTACTTCATTTTATGATCCTTTTTTTTTTTTTCTTTTTTTTTTTTTTTTTTCCCAAATAACATCCCTTGGCTTTCCAGTCCACCGAAATTCATTATTTCTGTGCACAGCAGGAGCGCTTGCTCTTGTGCATGATGGGCAAAAAAATCTGATGTTCTGTTGCTGGCTCCATATCACAATATATATACAAATGTAATTAAAATGCAAGGCTGCACGCAGACAACTCCCATTGCTGTCTTAGCACAGAAACACAGAATCATGGAATGGCTGAGGTTGGAAGGGATCTCCTTTGGTCAAACGCCTCTGCTCCAACAGGGACACTCAGAGCAGGGTGCCCAGGACCACAGGTGGCTTTTGAAGGTCTCCCAGGAGAGAGACTCCACAACCTCTGGGCAACCTGTGCCTGGGCTCCGTCACCTGCACAGCACAGATGTTTCCTGATGTTTAGACAGAACCACTTGTCTTACAGTTTGTGCCCACTGCCTTTTGTCCTGGCACTGGGCACCCCTGGAAAGAGCCCAGTTCCATCTTCTTTGCACCCTTCCTTCAGGGATTTATGGGCATTGATAAGATCCCCTCTGAGCCTTCTCTTCTCCAGTCTTTCAACCTCTTCTTGTAGGAGAGGTGCTCCCTTGATCACCTTGGTGGCCCTCCGTTGGATTCTCCCCAGCATGTCCATGTCTGTCTTGGACTGGGGGCGCAGCACTGGACCCAGCACTTGAGGTGCAGCCTCCCCAGTGCTGAGCAGAGGGGAAGGATCACCTCTCTTGACCTGCTGGTGATGCTTTGCCTAATGCAACAGCCAGCTGACAGACAATCCCTATGTCCAGAGTTCTCAATCCAGACTGCAGTGTGGTCTTTTTTTTTGTTCCTGAATTTGTTTGGAAATATCCAGTAAGAATATCCAAAGCCACATTGAAGATTGATGTCTTTTATTAGGAATATAGGATTTGCATAGCATTTTTTTCTCCTAGATCTGGATTTTTTGGGGTTTGCCTACCAAAGGAGAAGCATGTTGGTGGTACACATAAACCATAGCTATTTGCAGAGCCCATGTGAAGCTAGCACAGGTAGTGTAGGCTTTCTCAGCTCTTCTGCATGGGGCTGTTTCTGTATCCTGTGCAGAACCAGTTGCATCCCAGAGGGTTCCCCTCCGCTTGCTGGATGGACCGCACCGCTGCGCTGGCCGAGTTGAGGTGTACTACAGCAACAGATGGGGCACAGTATGCGATGACCAATGGGACCTGGATGATGCCAATGTGGTGTGCCGTCAGCTGCACTGTGGCATCGCCTTGTCCACCAGCAGACCTGGCGAGTTCAGGGCGGGGTCTGGCCCCATCTGGCTGGATGATGTCAACTGCACGGGGACGGAGGTGGCGCTTTCCTACTGCAGAGCGAATGACTGGGGGAAGACCAATTGCCACCACGGTGAAGATGCTGGTGTGGTTTGTGCAGGTAACACCCTGAAGAAATTATGGGTTGGGAGGACACAGTTAGATATTTTGTGGTTTATCTCATACAGCACAGGGGTTTGCAGGTTTGGAAACATTAGCAGCCCAGTAAATCAGTGCTAATTGCATCTTGCAAGGGTCCTGAGATGATGAATTTCCCCTAGGGGGTGTGTACTCTCCAAGATCTTTGTTTTGTCTGAATTTCTGGGGGAAGTGGACACAGATAGAGATACAGCCACCCATTCTGTTTTGCCAACAGGCTCCATAAAACACATCCCTAGGCAGGGGAGAGGGGCCAGAAGGAGACATCAACTCCTCCTTGCTGCTACCAATATAATGGATACCAGATCATTTCCATGCTTTTGCCTCTGGCAATATGAAATCAGCTTGAGGTGCTGGAGAATGTCCAAAGAAGAGCAACAAAGCTGGTGAAGGGTCTAGAGAGTAAGAATTATGAGGAGAAGCTGAGGGAGCTGGGGTAGTTGAGCTTGGAGAAAAGAAAGCTCAGGGGACACCTTACCTTTCCACAACTACCTCAAAGGAGGTTGTAGTGGAGTGGGAGTTGGTCTCTTCTTCCCAGCAACAAGCAATAGGACAAGTGGAAATAGCCTCAAGTTGCACCATGGGAAGTATAGGTTGGATATTAGAAAAAAAAATATTAGGAAAAAAAAACACACACACAAAAAACAAACACTAAAAGGGTTGTGAGACTTTGGAATAGACTGCCCAGGGTAGTGGTTGTCACCATCCCTGGAGGTATTCAAAAAATGTGTTAACGTGGAGGGACCTGGTTTAGTGGTAGACTTGGCAGTGCTAGGTTAACGGTTGGACTTGATGATCTTAGAGGTCTTTTCCAACCTGAATCATTTTGTGATTCTATGATTCTATGTTCAGATGGAACCTGTTGAGTTCCAGTTTGTGTCCATTGCTTCTTTTCTCAGTCCAGAGGTAGCTGCATGTTAGCGATTACTGGGTGCAGCCAGCAAACATGGTGGAGTGCAGAATGGTCATGCTGGATGTTGCAGTGCCCCAAGGAGGGGCAGAAGAGTTTTAGGTTGGATATTAGGAAGAATAATTTTCTTTACTGAAGTTTTCTTTACTGAAAGGGTTGTTAGGCATTGGGATGGGCTGCCCGGGGAAGTGGTTGAGTCACCATCCCTGGAGGTCTTCAAAAGACATTTAGATGTAGAGCTTAGCGATATGGTTTAGTGGAGGACTTGTAGGTGTTAGGTCAGAGGCTGGACTCGGTGATCTTGGAGGTCTCTTCCAACCTAGATAATTCTGTAATTCTGAGAAATGAGGGACAAGGAGGGTTTCAAGGTACATCTCCTGTGCTTCTCGTAGAGTCAGCCAGCCACCACCAGGACCCCAGAGCTGGTTCCACAGAGCTGCGCCTGGTAAACGGCCCGAACCGCTGTGCCGGGAGAGTGGAGCTGCTGTATGGTCACGAGTGGGGAACCGTGTGCGATGATGACTGGAGCTTCACAGATGCCAAAGTTGTGTGTCGGCAGCTGGGCTGTGGGACGGCAGTCTCAGCTTATAGCTCAGCATACTTTGGCCAGGGAACGGGCCCCATTTGGCTAGACAACGTTCAGTGCAGTGGGACAGAAGCTTCCCTGTCTGAATGCCAGGCCAAGCCATGGGGAGTCAATAACTGTGACCACGGAGAAGATGCTGGAGTTGTGTGTACAGGTAACCACTGATAGATAATATCAGGCTTGATACCAGAAGAAGTTCAGTGGAGGATGCTTGGCTCCAAGGACTAATGCCACTTTGACAGCGTTAGCCAAGGGTGAAAGGGTGATCTCGTCCCCTCTCTTTTCTTCTGTAATGCACTCCTTAGAACACAGGTCATCCTTTTGCAGTAAGTAAGGAGCAGCAGTGATGATGAGGGGTAGGTAGCATACAAAAAATATGCTGGTATGGGCAAAAAGAGCATGCACCAAGGACAGAGGGAGAGCACAGGGCTGGGTGGCAGAACTGCTCCCCAGCAAGTTCCCAACCCTCTGTGCTATAGGACCAGCAGCTTACAACCTCATGGGTAAAAGTGAGGAGTCCTGGGGCCTTTTTGAAGAAAGGAAAGAAGCAAGGGGGTCTTCAGGAAGCCGGAGGTTGCTGGAGTCACCAAGCCAATGCTATAGGTTCCTGGACCCCTTAAAACCAGATTGCAGCAGCTTACAGGGGCAGTTTGCTTGTGCTCATGTTGAACATTCATGGGCTTTGAGGTCACACAGTTGGTTCATCTACATACCTCAACAGGTTTGCATGGACACGAGAACCCTCCCAAGCAAAACACAGGGGAGTACCCCCTGGGGAAGGTGTTGAGGGCATGGGTGGCATGTGGATGTGCTTGCAGATCAGGTCTGATGCTCCTTTTCTCTCTCACCCTGTGCCACCAGAAGGCACAGCTGTCAAAGTGCCAGCTCAGCTGCGCCTGCAGAATGGCCCCAGCCGCTGTGCAGGAAGAGTGGAGGTGCTCCATGAACATCAGTGGGGGACAGTGTGCGATGACGGCTGGAGCCTAAGCGAGGCCACGGTGGTGTGCCGACAGCTGAGCTGCGGGACGGCAGTCTCAGCTCCGGTTCTGGCTCACTTTGGGCCAGGGTCTGGCCGTGTCTGGCTGGATAACGTGAACTGTACCGGGGCTGAAGCCGCCCTCTCCGAGTGCCATGCCAGGCCGTGGGGATCCAACGACTGTGACCATGGGGAGGATGCTGGTGTGGTGTGCTCAGGTGAGCTGTGTTCGTAAGTACTGTGCAGCTTGGGTGCAACCTGATCATGTCCTCAAAAACCAGAAATGGGGGTTTTTCCACACCCTGTTGAAAAAAAAAATTAAAATAAAATAAATCAGAGAATGGTGTGAATGCCACACCAGGTGATGTTATTCCCTGTGCAAGACCTTAGGAAGGTTTTGTGCAGAAAGAAGCACAGCTAGAGAGCCATTCTGCTATCCTCTTCTGATAGCACTAGCTGCATAAACTCATCTGTCAGTGCCTCCTACCACTTTTTGTGGTGGGTATTGATCCCAATACCCTTTGTTTGGCACTGAATCCCAGGCTCTGTAGCTGTGGTCCCTTTTTATCTGAGCTGAGAATCTTTGTCAATGTAGAACATTTCCCAGACCTCTTGAAAGGATGTTCTAGTTTTTCCATGGCTCTATACATTTCAAAGCCTGTCTGCAGCTGATGATCAGGTATGAATGTGCACTTTGCTCCCTCCTCAGACACAGACACATCGAGGCACCGTCTGCTGCGGCTGGTGAATGGATCGAACAGCTGCATTGGGAGAGTTGAGGTTCTTCACGACCAGAAGTGGGGGACCGTGTGTGATGACACGTGGGACATAAACGATGCTGCAGTTGTGTGCAGGGAGCTGGGCTGTGGGATGGCAATGTCAGCACCGGGCTCAGCTCATTTTGGGCAAGGGTCGGACCCCATTTGGCTGGACAATGTGCACTGTGTGGGGACAGAGTCCACCTTTGCAGAGTGCGGGCTGAAAAGCTGGGGAGAGCACAACTGTGGCCACAGTGAGGATGCTGGTGTGGTGTGCTCAGGTAAATCCATAGGGACCAGGGTGGGCCATCCAGGACAGGCTGAGTTAATTCCTGTCCACTCGATGTGGGGTTGGACACCAAAGCTGTCCTGCCTGACACCTCATCCCCTCTGCTCTCTGACGCAGGCACCAACCCCTTGCAGCTGCGGGTTAAGGATGGTCCAGGTCCCTGCTCAGGGCGTGTGGAGGTGCTGTACAATGCTACCTGGTACGGCGTCTGCGACAGTGACTGGAGCTTGCTGGAGGCACAGGTGGTCTGCAGGCAGCTGGGCTGTGGGCCAGCACAGTCTGCGCCCATCGGAGGCCAGTTCAGCCCAGAGCATGGCCACACCTTGCTGGAAGGGCTGAGCTGCCGCGGCTCAGAGAATCTGCTCCTGGAGTGCCAGCATAGGAACATGGGTCCGGGGCAGTGCAAGCATGGCTTTGCAGCTGGGGTGGTGTGTATGGAGATGGAAGGTGAGTGCCAGGAACCTTTGTTGTCCTATTGCAGATGGCACCGCTCTTGCTGAACTAGTGGCCAACCTAGTGTTTAGGATGGGCAGAGCCAAGTAGCCACTGCAGTGATAACACACCGTGGGGTAACGCTCCTGTCTCTGTGCCAGTCTTAGCAGAAGTGCTGCCAGAAACCTCCCTGACAGAAACCATTAGATGGACAGGATGGAGGCACCTGGAGGAAAAAAGCTGTAGATGATGGAGAGGGATTAATTAGGAGAAGGTGTGGATATCATGCTGATATCATGCTCCCTCAGAAAGTCTCCCTCTGTGGGCAGGGAGAGACAATTCCTAATGCACAGGGATTTCTGTTAAGGTGCAGCCTCTTGCATCTAACCTAGTTCTGCCGTGCCTTGCTGTATCCCACATAGCATGGGTGTTTGGAAATGCCAAGGGTTCCCCTTGTGGATATGTTCTCTTGGCACTAATCCAAGCTGGGAGGTCCTTGCACCCATCCTACAAAAGTGGAGGGCAAGCCATCAGGGGTAAACCCCAGCCCCATGGAGTGCTGTGATGGAAGATGTTGAGAGTCCCCCAAAAACGTGCAGCAGAAAGGAAGGGTGAGCAGAAACCCTGAGGGATGGAGCAGGTCTGACCATCCAACCAAACTTCTCTGAGCTTAACTCATTCCACAGATCTCACCCAGGCCTGCTCAGTGCTGTCGGGTCTGCTTGGTGTGGTGGCAACACTCTGTGGGATCCTGCTGGTCCTGTACCTGGTGAGGTGTGGAAAACAGGCTGGGCGCTCCCATGGTAAGAGCAGAACCTCTGTGCTTGGTACATCTGGTGTCCCTACAGGGCTCATGGTGCTTTTGGCCTCACTTCTTGGGCTGGGGTTGGGGTTTGTGCATTGTTGGTCTGTGCATCACTTCTTGGGTTGGGATTTGTACCCTCTGAACATCACCCTGTTCCTTTGTTTTACAGAAAAATCAAATGCAAAGAAGGTGGATGATGCCGGGACATCATCTGAGGCTTAGGTGGCCACACTCCTGGTAATGAAGGCAAGGCTCCCCAGGACCCCAGAAGGCAGCAAAGACACTGTTTTGTGGAGCCAGAGCAGAGCAGCCCTCCAAGGATCAGCAGAGATGATCTCCTCTGGCAGAATCCTGTCTTGTGTGCCCTAAAGCCCCCGGCCCACTGCACTGAGCTTCTGGGGGTCCTACTTCCCCCACGGTCACACACAGCACCATAAATTCCCCAGTTTCCAAGCCAGGTCTTCTCAGAGTGATAACCTCTATCTGGTCCTCCAGGTAGGCTCCAGCATCCCAGCTCCATCTGCTTGCACAGATGCTTCATTCCCGCCACTGCAATCCTGTGCCTTCACCCAACAGTTACCCCTTGCCATCACCCCAACAGTCATCATACTTTTTCCTCTAATCTCCCATGGAAATGGCTTCATGATCCAAGAAAAAGAGAGCACAATGCTCTACTGCACTGCACATAGCTAACTTGCAAAAAGAGCAATGCACTTCGAAGTCTGTCCAGCATGGGCTGGGAAGTACCTCGTCTGTTGTATTTTTTCAGTATAGTTTTGAATACCAGTAAAGAATCCTGAAACCTGAAAGAACAAGAATGAAATATTGTATGCATGTTCAGGGTTATGTAGTGACTTGGCCTGAAATTTAGGCAAAGCCTATGTGATGAAAGAACGGGTTCTTTGGCTACAGAGGGAAGATTGGGTCACATACTGGAGACTGATGATTGCTAATTCTGGGTGAGATATGGTCCTGGCCAAAACCAAGGAAGGGTCTGTGAGTGGTCACGTTCTTAATAGAGCAACCCATGAGTCAGATGTGAGCCCCAAACCACCCACCACTTTGGTGAAGCCAGAGGGTCCCACGGTCAAGATTGAGGAACATCCCAGTGCCACAGGGAGGGAACAAATGACCACAAGCTTCATCAGATTGTGATGAAGCCACAGAGAAAGAAGCATTGTCTTAGGGACCAAACAGCCTACTTGACATGGCAACATCTCAAATTAGCTGCTGGAAGAGGTAGAAAAAGCAAGCTAGGATATCACCAGGTAGAAGACAAAGCAGGAAGAGAGGGGCCATTAGGTATATGCAGAAGAAGATGAGTATTTAGAGCACTGTGAGGTGCAGCTGAGGACATGACAATGAAATATAGAAGGCAGGAAATGGCATTGCAGGTTCTTTTCAGCAGTGGAGAGGGCTTGGGGAATTAAGCTAGACCTCCCATGCTCTCTGTTCAATGACAACGTTGCAGGATCTGTTCAGTCCTTCCAACAGCAAGGTTGCCTTTGGGAACTGGTGGGGCAACAGGGTCTTGTTATCCTCCTCTGCTGGTTTTGGCTAGGATAGAGTTATTTTCCTCCTAGTAGGTGGTAGAGTGCTGTGTTTGTGATTTAGGGTGAGAATAATGTTGATAACATGCTGTTGTTTCAAATGTTGCAGAGCAGTGCTTACTGAGCCAAGGGCTTTTCAGCTTCTCACACTGCCCTGCCAGTGGGCAGGCTAGGGGTGCAGCAGGAGCTGGAAGGGGACAGACCCAGGACAGCTGACCCAAACTGGCCAAAGGGGTATTCTGTACCATATGGAGTCATGTTGAACAATTAATATGGGGGGCTAGCCGGGGTTGGGGGACTGGCTGCTCAGGGATAGGCTGGGCATTGGTCAGCGGGTGGTGAGCAATTGCATTGTGCATCGCTTGTTTTGTACACATTGTTAGGAGTATTATCGTTATTTTTATTATATTATTATTATTTTCCTTTATTTTCTGTCCTAATAAACTGTCTTTATCTCAACCCGCAGGCTTGCATTTCTTTGTAATTCTGTCCCTCATCCCAGAGAGGGAATGGGAGTGAGTGGGTGCTGCCAGACAAGTTAAGCCACACCACCTACCACCTCTCATTCCCTTCCAGCCAGCAGTTGAAGCTGTCATCAGTTTGCATCTTTCTACCTGTCCTAAGCCTCAGCCATGCAGTCCCTGGCCCCTTCTGTCAATGTGTGGTTGCAAGGTCATCTTCTGGTCCTCCCTGAACATCCTAGGACTTTGGGATTTCTTATCCTCCTGCTGGCACTCAAATCTTTTAATTTTTCTTCTGGCTGATCCAGCAGACCCAGTTCTCCAGTCTTGTTTGTCCCAGAGTTTACACCAAAGGCTCAGCACTCCTGAGCTCTTATAGGTCTGTGCATCTGCACATGAGTGCCTTAGAATAGGAGGAACTTGGACCCAATTGTCTGGGGTGTTTTCACTGCCTTGGGAAAGGAGGAAAAGACTGGAGCCCGAGTATCAGAAAGCACCAACTGTCTGCATCATTGTCTGTGTTTAATCACAGTTTGGAGAAGGCCTTTACAACTGAAAAAGATGAGTTTGGGCTGTGGACTACTCTGCAGAGATTCCGCAATATCTCAGGAAGGGGTTTCAGCCTTCCCAAGGAGACACAGCACAAAAATTCAAAAGGAACAGAACAAACATAGGAGCACGACGCATTTCTAGAGCACCTATTTGAACAAACTACTGAAAACTACCAGCAGAAGCACCCCTACTCACAGCTGCATTGGCCAGGTCAGGCTTTGACAGTTTATAACATTTTTGTGATGGTGTAGGGAATTTCTTTGTTGCTGGCCTCTGTTTACAAAAGAGAGGCACAAAGTCCTTGGGCTCACTGAGCCTCAGGACAAATGAAAACACCTTTCCCAACTGCTCTACTTTTTATTAGCTTTGAATCGTTTCCAGCTGATTTTTTCACCCACTCATTCTCATACCAGTATTTCACTGTTTTTTAACACACATCTTTTTCCCTTTGGTCTGCAGCCCCTGCTCTGCTCACTCTCAGCATTCCTCTGCAGTTTGGACCTCTCTTATTTTCTCTTCCTATAGGTAGTGATCTAATCTTTAATACTCCTCTTGGGTTTTGCCAGGCTGAAGAGTTCAGTTCAGCCCAAGACCACCTTGGCCATGCTAGGTCCTCCTCCCATAACATGCTCCGGTTTCATTTCTGATTTTTACAGACTTGCACTTTCTAGGGCAATATCCTTTCTCATCCCTATCTTCAGTGCACCAGTAGTGTAGCATCCACCACAGTCTTAACATTCCCATTCGGAGCAACAAGTGATATTTATCTAATGACTTTGCAAACTCGTTTTTCCAGTGCCATGCTTACTCTGTCTTCAGGCCCTCTTCTTGCAAAACGTCAACATGCCACAAGGATGTGCACTCTGCAAGTGATGGGAGAGAGGGGACAGCAAACCCTGCAGCTCACCTTCTTCCTCTGTTGAGCAAGAAAATAATGTCCATTTTCCCTCCACCTATGAATGGCCTGAACTGCTCTGCACTACCCATCCAAATGGGTAGTTGCTTATTCTAGTGGAAACCCACACTGGGTTGGGGAAAGTCCTGGATCACAGACTCTGCAAGTTTTCTTCATGTGTATGAGGAATTTTCTTTCCCTCTCTCCTCCTGGCTGGAGAGGTGCTTCCTGCCCAGCTCAGCATCATATTTACTCCAGTCTCCACAATAAAGACATTTCCAAAATTTAGTAACATATTCGCTTGTAGAAGGTGGTCCCTTACACCTGAAACCCCAATAAAATACATTTTAATGAAGCTAAAGTAGCTAATTTTCCCCACTTCTGTGCAAAAAGGCTGGATTTATGTTGTCAGAGGAAGGTCTCCTGCACTATCCCCAGGACACTGCTGGACAGTCGAGGTACCTTCGGGGCTGTCACGTAGAACACGGGGCCTGGGTGCAGAGGGAGTTTTGTTTGCTCTGCCTTTTCCTGGAACAGCTCTCCATTTCACAACCCAGTGACAGGATCAGACGGCGGCACAGAGCAGAGGGTCACCTTCTGGCATGGATTCACACAAAGCCCAAGCCGATGCCCTGTGGCCTATGGGCGAGGAAGAGGAGGGCTAGCCAGGCAGGGAAAAGCACAGGGCAAGGGAGGGAGCAGGAGGAGGGTTTGCTGCTGAAATGCCCATCACTCCCAACCCTGGGCATCTGCCTCGATCCTTCTCCATCCCTCCTAGTCAGCCAGCAGGACACGGAGCTCAGCTACTGTCTCTCACCAGGACTTTCTGCTCCAGCTTCCAGCCCATGGCCAACCTGTGAAGATGGGGATGCCAGGTGGTCTCCATCCCTCCCCCAGGTACCCCTGGGGCAGAAACCAACCCACCTGCTCCGGAGCCAAGAGCGTGGGGATCCTCCTCCTGATGGTGTGCCTTTGGGGTAAGTGGTGTTTGCCTTTGCTTCTGATCCCAGGTGCCCCTCTGCTATGTGTGCTCCTCCAGTGTATTCATTTGGTGCTTTGTGGAGGATGGCTTGGTCTGGCCAAGGGTCCTGGGTTTCATTCATCATCTAGAGCAGGAAGGAATGGTTTGTGATTGTTTTGGAGGCAGAAGAAAAGTCTTTATGTGCAGCTATCCCTGCAGACTGCTCTCAAAGTCATGTATTGCCTACTTACTGCTACACATGTGGTTCTGCCACATAAATGAAGACTTGGGACTTAAGAGTGGAGATAATCATGCTGAGTTTTGCCTCCTAAAGCTGTACCATAACTATACATACTCTTCTGCTCTGCTTAACCTTGTCTTATTCCGGACCTTGTGTGGCAAATTTATGGTATTGCAGGGTGGAGAGGGCCTGGACAAACTCAACACCCCTGTACACAGCAAAGAGGGGCAGCTCCTTGTAAGATGAGGGGGTGACAAGTAAGGACCACAGACCTCAATTGCCAGGACAAGGCTGGGTGCACTCTACCAAGCTGTGGTTTGTCCACCCAGGCACGGTCAGTCAACGCACCTGAGACTGCCCACGCTAAAAATGAAATTTCATACAAAGGCTCCCTACCCACGGTAGTGCTTTCAGGAAACATGCCAAGAAGCTCTGCTAAGTCTCAGCTATGGGGTTGATCTGTTATTGTTTATCAATGGGTAACTCTTGTAAATAGAGTTAACTCTTGTAAATAGAGTTACCCATTATTACCATAATGGGTAAAAATGAAGAAAATGAGCAAAAGGCCTTTAAGACTGCTTTTAGCCTGGGGTAGGAGAGCTTGCAAACTGAGAAGTGAATGCCT
Organism: Aythya ferina; assembly: GCF_964211825.1. NCBI lineage: Eukaryota > Metazoa > Chordata > Aves > Anseriformes > Anatidae > Aythya > Aythya ferina. Next base: position 1,158,891 of record NC_140328.1, read on the forward strand.
GCCATGCACCTGGTTCAGACTCATCTTAAATTTTAATAATATAATAATCTTAATTTTTAGGGTTGTCTTTGCAAAGATATTTTCATGCTCCCCAGGGCACATCCCTTATAAATAAGAGAGTTGAGCTACTGAAGCCTGCATGCAGCTTGTCCCCTTTGGTAATGCTACAGCTCCCCAGACCTTGCTTGGACCTGGGAATGACTCAGGGATTTAATTTGTAAACTGTTTCTTCTTCTTTCTGGCCTCGGTTACTTCCTGAGTGCTGTATCTGATCCTTTGCTTATCATCTGGGGAAATCCTTGCAGCTTACAGACCAAGGGTATCAGGCCATCACTGAAGGTCCTAATTCAGTCTTGTGATATATCTTTTGTAGAGTGACAGGCCCCCACAGAAGGCAGGTCCCATTTTGGGTGGGCAGTGTTGCCTATTGCTCTGCACTGGTATTAAAAGGAGAAGAGGAGGAAAAAGTGTTTAGCTGCTCAACTTTAAGTAGCTTTGGAGCATGGGGCACCTGGCTTAGGGAGCACATAGACACCAGCTCCTGACAGAACTTATGGGAGCAGCAAAACTGCTGGACGTGAGCACAGATCAGTGCCTGAGCACTTTGGAAATCATTATCTGCAGTCAAAAAGGTATTTACAGAATGCAAACACAGTCCTCTTGAGCATTTTTTATTTTGACCTGGTTAGGAACTTGCAGCTAACTTATGGCTCCTTTCTGCACAGTCTCCACTTTTTTTAGTGCTCTTGCTAAGTGTGTGTAAGGGGCTGGAGGCAATCTTATGCTGCAGATCTTGTAAACTGTGAAGACCTTCCCATAGCTGAAGCACTTTTCCACTTCTCCCAACTCTCTGTGTAGTTATACCACACAAAGTAACACTGGTGAAACTATATCTTTGTTACTGACAAACAAGCATTTGCCTGTCTTTTTACATGAGTGAGAAAAAGACCCGTAGGGTGTGGGATCCACATTGACATTAGGATTATTCAATTCAGGCATTTAGATACAAACACGAGACTCAGCTGCCCAAAAACAGACACCCAGGACCATCTGAGATGCTTCAGGACATATAGAATCGTAAGGTATACCAAGTTGTAAGGGACCCACAAGGATCATTGAGTCCAACTCCTGACTCCACGCAGGGCAACCTAAGAATTAAACCACATACCTAAGTGTTGTTAAAAGGCTTCCTGACCTCTAGCAGGCTTGGGGATCTTCCTGGGGAGCTGGTTCCAGTGCCTGACCAGGCTTTCAGTGAAGATCTGATCTCCTAGCTGAACCTAGAAGTTCATGGAGACAGCCCCATGACATTCTCTCAGGTCGTACCGCTGGTCACTAGCAAGAGATCGGTGCCTGCCCTTCTGCTCTCCCTCATGAGGAAGATGTAGGCTGCAATGGGGTCTTCTCTAAGCTGAAGCTAAGCATAGGATGTTCAGCTACTTCTCTGAAACCCTTTCTGAACAGCAGATAGGGGACAGCAGGCATCTCAAACACATAAAGAGTTGAACCCCATCTACTCTTAGGATGTCACCTCCTTCTCCTTCTCCTCCTCCTGGCTCTGCAGGCACAGCCTCCCCAGATCCAGAGGGGCTTCGTCTGGTGGACGGCCCCGGCCGCTGCGCTGGGCGAGTGGAGGTGCTCCACAATGGGACGTGGGGGACGGTGTGCGATGACAACTGGAGCGTCCGTGAGGGCCGGGTTGTGTGCCGCCAGCTGGGCTGTGGGACGGTGCTGTCCGTCTCACAGGGGGCTCGGCACGGAGAAGGCCTGGGCCAGATCTGGCTGGATGACGTGAACTGCACGGGGACGGAGGCTGCCCTCTCCGAATGCCAGGCCAGGCCGTGGGGACAGCACAACTGCCACCACGTGGAAGACGCCAGCGTTGAGTGCTCAGGTAGTCCCAGTGCCCCACTGTGCAGCACCTCCGGGCCTGTCCCCCATGCACAGCCACCCTACAACTGATCCTCTCGGGGTGTTCGCAGACTCCAGGGCCTCGGAGTTGGGCAAGCTCCAGCTGCTCAATGGCCCCAACCGCTGCGTGGGGAGAGTGGAGGTGCTCCATGACCACATGTGGGGCACCATCTGCGATGATGGCTGGGACCTCATGGATGCCACTGTGGTGTGCCGGCAGCTGGGTTGCGGGACAGCGCTGATGGCCACCAAGGGGGCTCACTACGGGAGAGGCCAGGACCCCATCTGGTTGGATGAGGTGAACTGCACAGGCACAGAGGCCACCATCTTCGACTGCAAGGCCAGTGCGTGGGGGGTCAACAACTGCTACCACGGCGAGGATGCTGGTGTGGTGTGTTCAGGTAACTCTCGCTTAGACCTTCCAACACAGAAGGCTAAAAGTCAGCACCCTAGAATACTTGTAGGGGTTTTGAAAGGGGTGTCTGGAATGCTCAGAAGCACTGGGGGCATGGGGTGCATCTTGGAGTGCTCTCCTGCAGCATCCCTTTGCATAGCTGGAGAGCACTTGCAGCATGCAGGCAGGCAAGTTGCAATGAAAAGACTTCTCCCACCTCTGCAGCCATGTGTCCAGTGCTGAGCTGCAAGACAAGTGAGCTGTCTGGGCTTCCCCTCTCACTGGATTCAGATGACCATTTGCAGTCACACGCAGGAGTTACCAAGCACCTGCACCAAGATCTATTGGTCTTGGGGACTATAGGCTAGTTAGCAAAAACCTTGCAGTTTTCTGCAGCTATAACTCACCCCAGCAAATCATAGAATCAGAGAATGGTTTGGGCTGGAAGGGACCCTTAAACATCACCTAGTCCAACATCCTTGTCATGGGTAGGGACATTTTTCAATAGATCAGCCTGCTCAGAGTCCCATCCAACCTGACTTCGAACACTTCTAATGATGGTATATCCCATCTGTTGGCTTTTCTGGCCCACATGTGCACACAGCTGGCTCGTATCCACTTTTCTTCCACCACTGTCCCAAAGTCAGAGCTTGCACTTGGCCTTGTTGAACTTCATGAGGTTTGCAGTTCCTGCCCATCCAGGTCTGTCTCACCCATTACCTGAGTGTCAGAGGTGTTGAAGGAGGTTTTAGCGCACGTGCACTAGAGGATGCCCAGCTCTGTCAGGGAGGAGCAGGAGCAGCTATGGCTCTGTCCTGTTTATTGCAGCCTCAGGAGTGTCCATCTCAGCGGAGCTCCGCCTGGCCAACGGTACAACGCGCTGCAATGGAAGGGTCGAGGTCTTCCACAATGCCACCTGGGCAGCCCTGTGCGATGACGGCTGGGGGCTGGCTGAGGCTCAAGTGGTGTGCAGGCAGCTGGGCTGCGGGACAGCGCTGTTGGCTCCCGGTGGGTCTCGTTTTGGGCAAGGATCAGGACAGATGTGGCCGGGCAGTGTGAACTGCACGGGAGCAGAAACTGCCCTCTTTGCTTGCAAGGTGAGACCCTGGAGCAACAGCACGCATCATCCTCGGACATCAGCTGGTGTGGTGTGTGCAGGTAACCACCTTGGGAATGGCATGGGCGGAGAGATGCTTGGCTCATCACCTTAATTTCTGCAGCAAGCTTAGATAATATGGCCTCTTTGTGGCTGCCCTGTTGCCAGGGGGTGTTTGGGGTTGGACATAGTTTGGCTGTTCACCTTGAAGGGTTGGTGAGAATGGTAGAGTTGCAATGGGAGGTTTCAAGTTTCGGCCCCTCTGCCATAAGTTTCTGGAGCCACAGGTCTCAAACATCTGGCTGGGTAGACCCTGTTCATGGTCATTAAATGAGCCTAAGGTCATGAGCTTGAGGTCATTAAATGAAACGCTCAGCTCCAGTGGCAGGACAGACTTCTCGTGCTGCAGAAAGAGACCACTTGTGGTCACTTGTGGCTTTGCCTTCTCTGCTTTTTGCTCTTTTATTTAACTCAGAGGGCGACCAGATCCGGCTGGTGAACTACGGGAGCCGCTGCGCTGGAAGGGTTGAGATCTTTCACAACAAGCAGTGGGGAACTGTGTGCGATGACAACTGGGATTTGCTGGATGCCAACGTGGTGTGCAGGCAGCTGGGCTGTGGGAGAGCGCTCTCAGCCCCTGGATGGGCTCAGTTTGGGCAAGGGACTGGTGTCATCTGGCTGGATGAGACGAATTGCACAGGGTTTGAGTATGCCCTGTCTTCCTGCTGGGCCAGGCAGTGGGGCATCAATAATTGCTACCATGGGGAAGATGCTGGTGTGGTGTGCTCAGGTGAGCACTGCTCCTTCTACGTCTCTCTACATGTGTCCCCTGGAGCAAGGAAGATTGGTGGGAGGTGCCAGAACAAATGGTCTATGCCCCTTGTAAGGCTGAGCTGGGACCCAGAGTCAGCAGTCAGTGTGGTTTCCCTGGACTTGCCCTATAGCTGGTGGATGAAACAGGTCCCTTCTGAAGTGTTTATTTAGGATGGTGGGAGGAATTCCTGCAGGGAACCCTATTTCTCCCCATAAACTCCCCAGACTGACCAACTCCAACAGCAGGAAGACCGATATCTTGGGGGCAAAGCTAGTGAAAGCAACCAAGATTTTCTTGCACGAAGTGGGTCTGGGGTCTTGTGCAGGGCAGGAGCAGTGCAGGCCATGGGAGGGGTTTTGGGTTGCAGTGAAAAGTCCTCCTGTTCCCACCTCCTCCATACATTTTGGTGGCTGGAAGAAGGGTCAGGAGCTTAATTCTGACAGGATGAGCATGGTAGAAAATCTGTAGCCGTTAGAAGGGATTTATAACTCCCTTGGATGTTTGCAGATGCGATCATCCCGGAGCCTGCTCGTCTCCGACTGGTGAACGGCTTTCACCGCTGTGCTGGCCGAGTGGAGGTGTTTCAGGATGAGGAGTGGGGAGCTGTGTGTGACCATGGCTGGGATAAGAAGGATGCCGAGGTCGTGTGCCGTCAGCTGGGCTGTGGGACAGCGCTGTCAGCCTCGGGGGAAATTCACCTGGGTGCTGGATCTCTCCACACGTGGCTGGACAACGTGAGCTGTGAGGGGACTGAACAATCCCTCATGAAATGCAGGGCAAGCCCATTGGGAAAAAGCAGCTGCAGCCATGGGAAGTATGCCAGTGTGGTGTGCTCAGGTGGGTTTCAGCGTGCAGTAGCACTTCTCCCACTGGGAGTGGGTTGGGATGCTAGGATGCTCTGCTATAGCCAGGTCGTCTCCCCCTTGACCCCATGGGAGCAAGGTGCCTGCTTTATCCCATGCTGTTGGACCAAATACTCTCAGATCCTTTGAGAGGCGTCTCCAAAGGAGTATGAGGTGGTGTGGGTTCAGAAGCAACATAACCACGATGCTCTGTGCAGCACTGCATGTAAAAATGAAGGGTCCTTCATCCTCCTGCATGGACTATGGATGGATTTGCAGGGGCTGCTCTGAGTTTCTTGTCTCCTCACAGGCTCTGCTGTTTCCAGCTTTGCCCCAATCCGACTGGTGGATGGCCCAGGCCGTTGCGCTGGGAGAGTGGAAGTGTTCCACAACGAGCAATGGGGAACCGTGTGTGATGACAGCTGGGAGTTCCCAGACGCTGCGGTGGTGTGCCGGCAGCTGGACTGCGGGGTGGTTATTTCGGCCCCACGGAGGGCTTACTTTGGCCAGGGACAGGGCCCCATCTGGCTGGACGACGTGAACTGCACGGGGACGGAGGCTGCCCTTTCCGAATGCAAGCTCAAGGGATGGGCTGTCCATGGCTGTGATCACGATGAAGATGCCAGCGTGGTGTGCTCAGGTAACCACCACCTGTCACAGCACCGGGAGCACCACAGCAAGCATTACTTAGGCTTGACTTGGTGTCTCCATATGGTTGTAAGGGTTTGGGGTACAGGAACAGTTTGCAGCCAGCCTGGAGACGCTTGCCTTTGAAACCAGCTCCTCATGGTCCATCTTGGTGGCAGAGAATAGCACCTAGACATTAAAGCCCAGGAAAAATAAATGGCTTGCTCATTTGCATTATTGTCACAATAACAAGGTCCCTGGCATGCTTTTAATTGATGTTATTCACAAATCCTGGCAGTTAGCATGGGCCAGATACCATTCCTAATAGTCTGGACTATGTTGGACTATAGTCCATACTAATCAAAGCTTGGGTAACAATCTCTTCATTTATTTTTTATTTTTTATTTATTTATATTTCCTCCCCCAGCCATTTTGCATCACATCTGAAAATCCGGCACTGTCTCTTGCTGTAAGAGCATTCTCGACCCTCAAAGCTGCTAAGCCTCATGTGTAAAGCCGTTTGCTGTCAGCCCAAGGCTTTGGTGAGCAGAAGGTGCCTCCTTACATATTTATGCCTTTTGGTGTTGCAGGATCAGGCATTTCTGACCTCGGAGAGCTCCGCCTTGTGAATGGCTCAGACAAATGCTCAGGGAGACTTGAGGTTTTTCATGACCAGCGCTGGGGGACTGTCTGTGCTGATGGCTGGGACCTGGCTGAAGCCCATGTGGTGTGCAGGCAGCTGGGCTGTGGGGCAGCACGCTTGGCCACGGACTCGTCCCAGTTTGGGAAAGGACCTGACCTACTCTGGGTGGATGCTGTGGAGTGCACCGGGACGGAGCGAGCCCTCTTCGAATGCAAGGTCAAGCTCTGGGGAGCCCAGAAGTGCAAGTCTAGAGGATATGCAAGTGTCGTGTGCTCTGTGGCCGTAGGTCAGTGTGGGTGAGTCAGGTACCAGTCCTCCCCCTGGGGAGGTTGTGCCACCTCTTGTCTGCAAATTCACTCTTTCCAGCTCCTCCTTGTCTTGGCTTAACCACTGCTTGTTTCTGTGGTCCCTCCAGAGAGCACAAAACCTTTTCCTTTTAGAGATCTGCCAGTGCTTGGCTTATGGCAGGCAAAGTGTTTGGAAATCCCAAACCAAGGATTCCCTGAAACCCCAAGTCTGTAAGAGCCTGATTTTATGATGCACGCATTCTCTAAGGGACCATCACACACCAAAAGCCCTGATGCTGTAGGGCAGGGAGTTATTCTGCCTATGTTTTTTTAATCACTGCTCTTCAGCCATGCTACCTTACAGCCACTAGTCCCTGGGCAAGCCCTTCCCTTTGCCTTATTCAAGAATGTGTGCACTGGGTGCCTTGTTGCCTGGTCGTTCTCATGAGAATAATCACATCATGGACCAACCCACTAGTAATTAATGCCTTCACCTCCTCTCCCACGCAGCATGCTCACTCCTGAGAAAAAATGAGGCATCAGAAGTGAATGCTGCAGGGAAAGGAATGCTCTTAGGCCAGATAGTATCATTATCTGAGGGGCTCTTGGGGTCCTCTGCTGCAGGGAGCAGAAAAGGGTCTCTCTCCTAGAGAGGGTCGCTCTGCTAGAGTCCTTGCCTGTCTGCTGGGATGGATGCTAAAATCTCAGCGTGTGTGCTGAGAAGGTGAGCATCCTCTGCCATGCTGCCAGGACAACGAGAGCTGATGGTATATGTGATAAAAGGTCCGTGCTGCCCTCCCTGGGATCTCAGTGCCTGTGTACCTGTAGTCTGGAAACTCCAGAGTTATCCCTTTCCCCTAAAGCAGGACTTTATTCTTGAATGGGTGGCAAAGACTTGGCCAGGCTCACAGGGCAAGGTCAAGGCAAGGTCCTAACACTTCCGATCCAAAAAGTGCTCATACATGCATGTCCTTAGTGAGGTAAATGAGAAATATGCTGGTGGAGAGCATGAAAGACCCCTGGACAGGGACATCCACCGCATTGCTGGTAACCAGACAGGCAGGAATTTCTGGGATTTATTCTCATGCCAATTCTCTTTCCAGACGCAGACCTGGGCAGCCCAGAAGCCCTGCGACTGGTGAATGGTCCCAACCGCTGCTCAGGGCGGGTGGAGGTGTTCCACAGCTGGCAGTGGGGCACCATCTGTGATGACGGCTGGGACCTGAACGATGCCGCGGTGGTGTGCCGGCAGCTGGGCTGTGGGACAGCGGTATCAGCCCAAGGGTTATCTTCCTTTGGGCAAGGGTCTGGCCCCATCTGGCTAGAGGGGGTGAGATGTGTTGGGACAGAAGCAACACTTGCTGAATGCCCCTTCAAGCCCTGGGGACTCCACACATGCAGCCATATGGAAGACGCCAGCGTTGTGTGCTCAGGTAATCCTCATTGCGTGCTTTTTCTGCAGATGGGTCAAGTCCTGTCCTGCAAGCTGCAGGCTGGGAACAGTTTGGGAACAAGCTGGCAAATAATTCTGGTGTCCAGAATTTTCCATTTCAGTAGAAACCACATTAAAGAACAGAGCTATCAGACACATAGACAAATATGGACATGGACACGGGAGAAAAACAGCATGGTGTAAGACACACCTCAGTGTCTGGAGATGTCCAAGGGTGTCCAAGGCATTTTCATGGGGCAAAGCACTTGAAGCCTTCTTGGAGTGGAAGCTGAGGGGTACAAGGATGCTGCCTGAATGGCAGCAGATGCAACTGCACCATGCCCAGGGTTAGGACAGGCAAAGTGGATTGTGCTGCCAGTGCTGCTAAATGCTAGGTCATGCAGATAAATGTGGAAAGATGCAGCAGAACAAGCCTTTGTAATGCAGTGCACACACTGGCAGCTTTGAGCCAGCTACTACCCATCTAGTTTTTGTCTTGGAAGATAAACCTCCAGAGATAGATCTATGTGGTTATCAACAGTCAGGAAAGCACAAGATCAAACAGAAAAAAAACACAACATCCTTTGCCATGTGCAAGCAGGTTGCAGCAACACCATCTACACCCACTGCTGGGATGCTCATCCTTCGCCAGCCCTGCAGATGCTGAGACATCCAAGTGGGAACTCATAATGCCCATTTCTCTGTGTTTTTCAGGCTCAGGGATCTCCAGAACCACCACGCTTCGGCTGGTGGGTGGTTTGAACAAGTGCATCGGGAGGGTCGAGATGTTTTATAACAACGAGTGGGGTACAGTCTGCGATGACAGCTGGGACATGAGCGATGCCACAGTGGTGTGCCGGCAGCTGGGCTGTGGGATGGCTCTTTCAGCCCCAGGATCGGCTCGGTTTGGGTGGGGATCCGGCCGCATCTGGCTGGATGAAGTCAACTGCACAGGGGAAGAAAATGACATCTCCCAGTGCAAAGCAAAGACTTGGGGTGTCCACAACTGCCACCATGGGGAAGATGCTGGTGTGGTGTGCTCAGGTGAGACTTGGGCTGGGGTGGGCAGGAGGCAGGCTTACAGATGGACTTGTGACCAGAGCTCCTGCACACTTGGGACAGGGAGCAGGGCTTAAAGAAAGACGGAGAAAGATATTTCACCAGGGCTTTGAGCAACCTGCTCCAGTGAAAGATGTCCCTGCCCATGTCAGGGCATTGGAGTAGATGATGTTTAGGGATCTCCTCTAAACCAAACCATTCTATGGGTTTGTGACTCTCCCCAGAGGAGTTGTTGGGGTGCAGTGGAGGCAGGTTTAGGCTCCTTTTGCAGACCTCTCCCATTTGCATCTCTTGGATCCTGTGTGCATCACCCCTAAGCCAAATTTCACACCTGGTATTTATTCCTTTGGTTTTTCATCAGTGCCTAGCCATAGAAATCTTTTTTATATCCTGAATGTTATTTGTGTCCCAACGCAGGTCCTATGTAGGATGCAGTCGGTGAATGAGATGGGGTGGGACAGGGGGAGGTGCTCTGCAATGATGCTTGCATGAATTTCCCCGGCATCTCTACAAACGCAGGGAACTCGAGCTCAGCTGAACTGCGGCTGGTGAACGGCCCCAGCCGCTGCACTGGGAGAGTGGAGGTGCTGCACGATGGGCTGTGGGGGACGGTGTGTGACGACGGCTGGGACCTGAATGACGGCAAGGTGGTGTGCCGGCAGCTGGGCTGCGGGGCGGTGCTGTCAGCCCCTGGCAGGGCTCGCTTCGGGCAAGGCACCGGGCACATCTGGCTGGATGACGTGAGCTGTGTCGGGACTGAGAACACCCTTTCCCACTGCCGAGCCAGTCCCTGGGGGCGGAATAACTGCAACCACAGAGAAGACGCCAGCGTGGTGTGCTCAGGTAAGCTGCACTCCTGCAACGTGGCGCATCATGGGGGACAGTGCCACATTTGGGTGTCCCGGAGTCAATATGTGAACTCTGCGATCTTGGAGTCAATGTAAGGGCTTTCTCCTTCTGAGCTCACGCCACTGGATTCCTGGCAATGGATTTAAACTGAGAGGGTAGATGTAAATGCCATAAAAGAAAGAAATTTTTCATGATGGGGGTAATAAGACATGGGAGCAGATTGCCCAGAGGAGTTGTGGATGCTTCATTGTTGGAAGTGTGCAAAGCCAGGTTGGATGGGGCTTTAAGCAACCTTCTCTGGCAAAACATGTTCCTGTCTACAGCAGGGAGGGGTGGATCAGATGATGTTTAAGGGTCCCTTCCAACCCAAACCATTCTACGATTCTATGATCCCACATCCATGACTGTGACAAGCTCTAAGCCTAGGAAGTAATTCGCCTGAAGCAGAATGTCCCTGTTCCTAAAAGACAGATCCATCCTAAAGGATGGGTTGTATTATTCCCAGCTGAGCAGCACTGACTGCAGCCCAGAGATAGCTTCATCAGCTGTCCTGGAGCAAATTGCACAAGAGAAACTTTCTCTGCCTGAAAAAACAAAACAAAACTAAACTAAACACCAACTAGGGTAGGAATAACAGAGGTACGAACTGGCATGAATTTCTCCAAGGGCTTACCCCTGATTGTGTTTTCAGAGCCGGACACCTCAAAATCCTCCTTACTGCGTCTGGTGAATGGCCCCAACCGCTGCACCGGGAGAGTGGAGGTGTTTCACGATGGGCAGTGGGGGACGGTGTGTGACGATGGTTGGGACCTGCGGGCTGCCACCGTGGTGTGCCGGCAGCTGGGCTGTGGCAGGGCTGAGTCTGCCCCCAGCGGGGCTCGATTTGGGCAAGGCACAGGGCACATCTGGCTGGATGACGTGAACTGTGCCGGGACTGAGGACACCCTTTCCCACTGCCGAGCCAAACCCTGGGGACAGAATAATTGCAACCACGCGGAAGATGCCGGTGTGGTGTGCTCAGGTCAGTAAAATTCTGCAACGAGAGGCATCGCAGAGGCCAGGATGGGTGTAAGGGGTCTGTGCTGCACCTTACTGCCATTATGGTGATGCTGCAGTGGGCTGGCGCTGTATTTCTCTGGTTTTGGGCTTACTTCAGCCAAGGGGCAGACTCCATCTAGCTGAACAGAGTGGCCTGCACCAGGACAGAAAATGCCCTTTTCTGAATGCCTGGTGAATGATTCCGCAGCCACCTGGATGATGCTGGTGTGGTGTGCTCAGGCAAGCTGTGGCTACCCTGTTGCTGGAGGCCAGAGGGTGTGGGACTTGCCCCGGGAGGGCTGGAGCAGGATGGTGTAGGGAAGGTGCAGTTCATTTGCAGTAGGAAGGGCTCTTTCCCCTCTCTGATACCCGTAATGATGGAAAAAGAGAGTATCTACGAGAACTCCCCCTCTAAGTGGTCCTTGCACACCCTACAAGACAGCAGGATCTCAGGGGTCACTGGATCACGGAATCATACAAAATATCTAGGGTTGCATGGGACCTGTGGAGGTCACCTGGTCCAACCTGCCCACCCAAACTGAGCCCCTCAGAACAGGCTGCCCAGGAGCAAGTCAGAAGGCTTCAGAAGATCTCCAAGGTGGGAGGCTCCACAGCCTCTCTGGGAAACCTGCTCCAGTGCACGCGATCCCAAAGGATCACCCATTTAACATGAGGGCACCTGCATCCTACAGACAGGTGGACACCTTGGTCCTGCGGGTGCAGATGTCAGTAAAACATCTAGGAGATCCTTCCAACCCTCAGCACTGCTGACACACGGTCTCCCCACCATGTTTTGCAGTGTTGTCAAATGCTGGCACTGCCAACAAGTCAACCATTCGGCTGGTGGAAGGCCCTCACCGCTGCTCCGGGAGAGTCGAGGTGTTTCACAACCAGCAGTGGGGCACCGTGTGCGATGACGGCTGGGACCTGAACGATGCCGCGGTGGTGTGCCGGCAGCTGGGCTGCGGGGCGGCCGTGTCGGCCACGGCACATGCTTCCTTTGGACGAGGGATGGATCCCATCTGGCTGGACAGAGTTGCTTGCTCCGGGAGAGAAAGCACCCTCACCGAATGCAGGGCCAGGCCCTGGGGAATCAATAGCTGCACTCACGAAGAAGATGCCGGTGTTGTGTGCTCAGGTGATGCTCATAACCCCAGACACAGGGATCCAGAAAAGCACAGGTTGGAGTCCCCTGCCCCAAAGCCTTCTCCTCTCTGAACTGACCCCTTTATTCAGTGGGAGGCAGATTTGCTGGGCATGGGGGCTCTTTGCTTTGCAGATGCCCCTGACTCCTCCATCCCTGCATCCCAGTAGCCCAGGGCTACCTGATTTCATACAATCACAGAATATTCTGAGTTGGAAGGGACCCACGAGGACCATCAATTCCAGCTCCTGGCTCCACACAAGGAGCTGACCAAATGCTTCTTGGCTAGAGAGTCTCGGGGCTGTGGCCACTTCCCTGAGAAGCCTATTCCAGTGCCTGACCACTCTCCCAATGAAGAACTTTCTCCTCATATCCAACCTGAACTTTCCCTGATGAACCTTAAGCCATCCCAATGAGTCCTATTGCTAATCACCAGAGGGAAGGGATCACCTCCCCTCTGCTTCCCATGCAGTCCACACTGAGGTCACCCCTCAGCCTCCTGTTCTCTAAGCTGAACAAACCAAGTGACCTCAGCTGCTCATAAATCAGGCCCTCTAGTCCTTTCCCCATCTTCGTTGCCCTCCTTTGATCACATTCTAATATTTTTATATCTGTCCTGATCTGATTTCACTTTACCTGGTTGAATGGGATGTTGAGGCTCATTTGTGATTTGGGCTGTGCTGAGACTTTGTAAGACCTATAGGACACCAAGAAGAGGACTCCCCAAGGGAGTAAAGGCACCAAGAAAGGGATTTTTTTCCCCTTCCTACAAGGCACTGAGCCAAGAAGCTAACTATAGGGATTCTCTGCTTGCAGATACGAGCATCACAGTGGAGGCACAGGTCCGCTTGGTGGACGGCCCCAACCGCTGCACCGGGAGAGTGGAGGTGCTGCACGATGGGCAGTGGGGGACGGTGTGTGATGACAACTGGGACCTGCGGGCTGCCACCGTGGTGTGCCGGGAGCTGGGCTGTGGTAGGGCTGAGTCGGCCCCTGTCAGGGCTCACTTTGGGCAAGGCACCGGGCGCATCTGGATGGATGACGTGAGCTGTGTAGGGACTGAGGACACCCTTGCCCAATGCCAAGCCAGACCCTGGGGACAGAATAACTGCAATCATGCGGAAGATGCCGGTGTGGTGTGCTCAGGTTGGTTAAATTCTGCAACGAGAAGCATCGCAGGGGTCAGGGGTGTGTGGGTCTGTCTGGAAGGACTGAGGTGCTATGCAGAAACTGAGACCTGTGCCAGGCTGAAGAAGCTGAGCACCAGCTCATAGCCAAAAACCCACAGGAATCCCCCATGGCACCAAGTGGAAGCAAGCCTGAGTGTGGGCATTCCTCTCAATGTGCTCCCTGGGGCACACTCACCCTTCTCAACAGCCAGGTCTGCACTGAAAGGGATGGGACTTCTGCCTGGCTCACATACACTCCTGGAAAAAATACCAACATTTTAGGGTCTGACTCTGAAACCAAGTCACCTCCACAGGCATGGGAGAGATGAATTCCTCAGTAAGAGCTGGGAGTTGCATCTCCTGCCAAGGGAGCTTTAGCAACTCTGCATTTGCTCTCCCTTTTCCCTTCCCTTCCCTTCCCTTCCCTTCCCTTCCCTTCCCTTCCCTTCCCTTCCCTTCCCTTCCCTTCCCTTCCCTTCCCTTCCCATTTTTATTTTCCTTTTCCTTTTCCTTCCTTTTTCTTTCATTCCTTTTCCCCCTTTTCCTTTTTCTTCCTTCCTTCCTTCCTTCCTTCCTTCCTTCCTTCCTTCCTTCCTTCCTTCCTTCCTTCCTTCCTTCCTTCCTTCCTTCCTTCCTTCCTTCCTTCCTTCCTTCCTCTTTATTTTTCCTTTCTTTTTCTTTTTCTTTTTCTTTTTCTTTTTCTTCCTGTTTTTTTTTTTTTTTTTTTTTTTTTTTTTTTTTTTTTGTAATGTCCCGAGATGACAATTCCCCCATTCTCTCCTAAACAGCAGGCCACATATTTCTCCTTGCAGACTCCAACACCACGGAGTCTGTGCAGGTCCGGCTGGTGAATGGCCCCAACCGCTGCGCCGGGAGAGTGGAGGTGTTTCACAACGCACAGTGGGGAACCGTGTGTGACGACGGCTGGGACCTGAGTGATGCCAAGGTGGTGTGCCAGCAGCTGGGCTGTGGGACAGCAGTGTCGGCCCCGGGCAAGGCTCATTTTGGACAAGGGGCTGACCCCATCTGGCTGGATGATGTGGAGTGCACGGGCACCGAAGCCAACTTCTCCCGTTGCAACCTGAACGGCTGGGGGCTCCACAACTGCAACCACGAGGAAGATGCGGGAGTCGTGTGCTCAGGTGACCCCGGGGGTGATAAAAAATGCTCAGAAATCCCTAGCATCATTCTCCTGCACTGGGATGGAGTCAGCTCTGACACGTGCAGAAGTGTGAGACGATGGGGATGTTCTTGTAAGGGGGCGTTCATGCAAGGGAAGGGCACAGTGGGCACGGGTAGCACATTGCACATACACCTGGAGCACGTGGGCACGCACAGTCCACGTCTTTGTGTCTCTCCGTCCCTGTGCTGCATGTGATGAAGTAAAGGAGCCCACCTCACCCCCTCTGCTCTCCGCTGCAGGCACCAACCCCTTGCAGCTGCGGGTTAAGGATGGCCGGAGCCCCTGCGCCGGGCGCGTGGAGGTGCGGTACAACACCACCTGGTACAGCATCTGCAGCAGCGGATGGAGCTTGCTGGAGGCAGAGGTGGCCTGCAAGCAGCTGGGCTGTGGGCCAGCACAGTCCGTGCCCACGGGAGCCCATTTCAGCCGGGAGCACCACCGTGCCTTCCTGGAGGGGCTGAGCTGCCGGGGCACGGAGTCGCTCCTCCTGGAGTGCCAGCGGAGCAAGATCAGCCCAGGGCCTTGCAGGAACGGTGCGACAGCTGGCGTGGTGTGCTCGGAGCCGAAAGGTGAGTGCCCAGAACTTCCTATGGGAACTGGCAGTGTGGGGTGAGAGGCAGGGCTCACGGTGAGGAGAAAGTGGAAAGGCAGTGCCCTCCACGCTGCATCTCGTGAGGCTGAGCTGCTTCTGCACAGAGGTCTGCCTACAAGGAGGGAGAGTTCAATGGTTTTGGCCCCAGAATGGTGTATGCAACCCTGGCATGGCTATTTCACTGCAAAAGGGGAGGGAGATGTAAAGCTTGTGGCATTTATTTGTCCAAACAAGCTCTCAGAGGTCTTCCTTGGTGGATATTGCTTATCTACATGCAGTGAGCTCAGTATCACTGTTGGGCATATCAGAGATGTTTGTATGATCTTAGAATAAGCCAGCATCTGCCATTTCCTCTTGAAGCTCAAATTTATTAACTCTCAAAGACTCTCTGTGCTTTTTCAGGACCTGCCCCCTTTCCTGAAATATAACAGAGGTAGGACAATTACAAAGGATGGATGAGGGCCAGAAGCATGCCTTTCTTTTTCTATGCATGGTCTTGTATTCCAAATGCTAAGGAGGACAATGCACCAGGGAGGTGATGGAGCTCTTGTAAGAGCAGCAGTGCAGTAGGGATGAGGAACACGAAAGGTTTCACAAACCCCACAGCTTATCGCATACCTATGGATGTGATTATCAGTGGGATATAAACCCTGTTAAGGGTTGCAGCGTCCCACAGTCCTCACACAGTGCTGCAGAGACCACAGCGCTGCAGGGCAGTGCAAACTGTTTCAGAAAGGGATCAGTTGTGCTCACGGTGGGAAGCAGAGAACAGTTAGCTCTGGCTATTAAAACACAGGTTTTAATACTAAACATAATTAAGGAAAGCCCTGCTCTGTCACCACCTGAGATGCTGGGGGGACCGGGTCAAGTTTGGTCTGGTTTTCTTCCACCTGCTACTGGCTGGGAGCAGGATCCTGATCTGGGGGTGCTCTCCCCACAGGCTCTCCATCGTCCTGCTCCACGCTCGTGGCACTGCTTGCCCTGCTGATGATGGCGAGTGGAGTCCTGCTGTGGCTCTACCTGAAAAGGAGGTGCATCGGCACAGACCTAGCTGCAGGTGAGTCCCCTCACCTGATTTCAATGTCCCCGTCCCCATACATCAGCCATCCTGAGACCCAGAGATCTGAGGTGATGCAGCACCCAGAGATGGGGTCACCTCAGTTGAGCTCAGGGGATTCCATCGCCCCCAGGCCAGTAAACGTTGCGTTTCCTTGTCCCCATCTGCTTTGCAGACCGTGGGCGCCCCAGGGAGCAAGGTGCCTCTGCAACACCTTTCCAGGCTCCAGGAGCCATCTACTACCCGGCCAAAGGAGAGTCTCCCGAGGATGCCGACACGGAGATGACTCAGCTAATGAAGGAAGATGCTGCCCCGTGATGCTGGCACAATTCCTGGTGCAGGAGTGGCCCCTGATATGGCACATGCCTCCCCCTCTCCCCTCTTCCTCATGCACCTCATTCTTCAGTGCAGGACCTTTCTCCCCTATGCTCTTACAGACCTGCAGGAAGCCCTACCACGCTTTCCAGGAGACTGCAAAGCAGCAGCTGATGGGCTGGACATTTATAAGCTATCCTTTACCAATGACTGATATAGCCCTAAAACAGCTGCCCAAAGGGATGCCAGTCTTCTGAAGGTTATTTTATCCATTTTGGCACTCTGCAGTCAGCCTAAGGGGTTCTCTGGTGGCAGGAGCCAGACAGAGCAGGACAGTCTGGTGGCCTTGCAGCCTGGCACAGTAGCACAGAACCTGAAACATGAGGAAAACTGCTAACGAATTAAAGAAGAAGCGTCCCCATCCATCCCAGGTGTGATGAGTGTGAATGCTATGAGGGATACGTGATGCTTTGTGCTCATCTGCCGTGGAGCCAGCAAGGGCTGCCCAATGCTTCCTGCACTGGGGGGGCTTCCCCAGACCTTGCAGATACAGGCAAGCCCCCATTTATTGCCCAGCCCAGGTGCAAGAGCTACAAAGCTAACTATTCCTGGCTGCATTAGGCAAAGCATCACCAGCAGGTCAAGAGAGGTGATCCTTCTGCTCTGCTCAGCACTGGGGAGGCTGCACCTTAAGTGCTGGGTCCAGTGCTGCGCCCCCAGTCTAAGACAGACATGGACATGCTGGGGAGAATCCAATGGAAGGCCACCAAGGTGATCAAGGGAGCACCTCTCCTATGAGGAGAGGCCGAGAGCTTGGAGAAGGGAAGGCTCAGAGGGGATCTTATCAATGCCCATTAATCCCTGAAGGAAGGGTGCATAGAAGATGGAGCCAGGCTCTTCTCAAGGGTACCCAGACACAGAGTGGCAAACGGGACAAAATTCACCTTCAGAGACCATTTGGGAAAACATCCCAATAAATTGGCTCAAGGTTAAGGCCAGAATAGATCATGTAAGTACTTCCAAGCAATGGTCTACTGGCTGAGTAGTCCAGAGCACTGTCATGGGTGCAGACAGCCTCCAATACAGACATTTATAGAACAAACACTTGAACTAATGCAGACAGAGCCTTTTGTGCAATCCTTCTGCACCTCATGAGATGTTAAATGGGGTGGGGATAGAGAAGCAGAACACATGGCAATACCCTGCCTTTTTCAGTCTTGCCAGTTCATGGGCTTGTTGTGCCAGAACGTGTCCAGCCCTACCTCCAACTTCCCTGGAGATAAATGACATCCCAAAACTGGGAAATGCATAGAATTGAATTAATGGAAGGTGAAAAATCTGTTTTGCTTCCCTAGTTCCCCACATTTCTCCTTTTTCTCTTGCCACTTCAGAGAGGCTGTTTTCTTTCCTAATGTTCATCTGTGCCAGTCTGCCTAGCAGCTATGGCTATATAGCTATATAGCTGCCTAGCATCATTCGTAACAGGTTACAAGACATTTGTAGCAAAATAAATATCCACTGCCTTCATTACTTGGCCATATGATGAAAAACAGTGACGATACATGATATCATCATACATATTTCATATATACTCAAAAATATATGAACGTGTATTTCATATATGTGCAAAATATGAAAAAGTATGATGAATATATATGAATATATATGCCATATATGAAAAACATGAGGAAAACCAGTTTGCAGCAGTGTGCAAATGCCAGCCAGCTACAGAGACATGCTATAGGTACTGCACCTCGAACACAGTCATCTGTCAAGGAACTGAGTCATGTCAATCAACTGCATCACGAAACAAACTCCATGTCCTCCTTAGACCAAAGCCCTGAAATTAGGAGCAATAAGAAAATAAACTGAAAGACCCCATGCAAGCCTTCTGATGCTCAGCCTCAGCCCAGGTAACCTGTCCTCTAGGTCTTACATGATAAACTCCAGCTCACTGGATATTGGAAAAAACTAGAGATCATCCTTTGGGCCACAGCTGAGAGGGTAGTAGGGGTCTGCAGGACATCCAAGTAGCACAAAACCAGAAGTAATTTCCTCCAGCAGCGAGGCCATACTTTCCCCTAATAATGTCATTGCTAGGTAACACATGACTCCAGCTCATGAGAACACCTTTAATTAGGAGATGGGTGTCTGGTAACAGCCATTCTGTGAAATGAACCACCACAGAGGGTCCTTTTTGGCTACCACGACTGCACAGTTCAGCTAGCACCAACCAGTGTCACTTGAGATGCCCTCAGTCACCCCAGACACTCACAGGGGCTGGTATCTCCGATATAGGGTCTGTAAGAGATGCATGCTCCCTTGGAAAAAAGCAGCTAAAGGCCCTGGATACCCCAGGTCATCTCTGATGGCCTCAGGCATTGAATTTGACTCCAAGGTCTCCATCAGCTGCTTGTAGCTGAGGCTTGAAGTGCTCAATTCAGCTGCTCCTACACAGGCAATTGCCACTGGAGATACCTCCAGGCGTGTGACACAGCTGCAGAGATAAAATGTGACACAGAGGAGACCTGGAGTGACACAAATGACACCGTATCTTCTACCCCTCCTGCCACCAAGGTCATCATCTGTCCTCCAAATGCCAGCCCTCAAGTTCTTGTTCATCCAGAGTTCACCCATTGCTCTACAGTTAGGGGCAAAGGGACAATATTGCTATAATGCACATCAAACAGGTGCTTTATTAATGCAACAGCTTCAGTGTCCCACCAAGCTTTAAATGGTGAAGGACATTCTCTCCCTGCTGTCTCAGTCAAGGAGTGCCATTTCTGCTACCCCTCCTAGCCCCAACCATCACATTCAGCCCGCTCCCACAGCCACACCATCCATCCAACCTCCTGAGGGCTGCTTGGGCAGCGCCTTCTCCAAGCTTTGCAGGAAGACAAGGACAGAGTTACGACCTCGCTTTCAATCAGCTCTCAGCAAAATACCTGGAAAGCCTGCAGTCAGCTGCAGGGCTGGGGAAAGGGCAGACCTAGCATGTGCTGCGGTGATGGATGCCCTGCACACACCTGCACAAACACTGCAGGCAGTCCCACAGCACGCAGCACCCTGGTGATAACCCTGTGACAAGAAGGGACTGCAGTGGGCCACCCTGACACCCTGGAGACAGAGAAATGTGGATTCAGCAAGAGGATTCGGGGCCTGTGCTGGCACTTTGTGGGCATCTATTCCTAGGAACACGTATTGCTGCTTTTAAGCAGTGTCTCCGTCCTCTGATCTCCTAACTACTGTGAAAATGTGAAGGTGATCCCGGTAGTAAATGCAAGGAGGCCAGAGCCCCTCCAAGTGCCTGTCTCCAGAGCTGAAATGGGAGGAAGCTGGGAAGCCCTGGGGTGAGGGAGAGGCCAGCCTGACCAGGAGGCCCATGATCCTCCTTACAGTGCATCCTCAAAAGTGCAAATCCAAAACAGAGCTTGCTGGAATGTTTTTGCATTGATTATCTGCAGGACACGGGCTTTGAAGTGGTGAAATCCAGACCTGAGCCATATGCTAGCAGTAAGGACTCTGAGTTAGATACACCAGCTCCTGAGACTGTTAATCCTCCCCAAAAAAACCCCTCTCTGTCCACAAGGTCACCAGGCTCATGCCAGAAGCCCAGAGGCAAGCAGGGATTCAGCCAGATGCCGCAGCAGGCTCAAAGAAGCAACAAGGCAAAGACATCGTTAAATAACTGTCCTGTAATTAGTGTGCAGAGTGCTGAGGAGCACACCTCCTCTCCCGCCCCCAGTGCTACAGGAACCATACAAAAGGGGGACAGGGTAGGACCAGGATCACCGGGAGTCCGAGGGTTGGCACCTCCAGGCCCACAGCGTGCAGGAAGGTGCCCGTGACACCGGGCCCCTCCAAGGCGGCTCAGATTGGAGGACGGGGCTGGCCTTCGCAAGGAAAGGTCCACGCACCACCCTCTGCCCAGCAGCAGGAGCAGCCATCAGTCAAAGAGAACAAATCCAGACTTCGGTGGCAGCAGCAGCTCGGGTGGCTCTCGACCTGGTGCTGTCGTCGGACGCGCTGGGCACGCACAGCATGGGAACGAGGAGGATCCAGCGCTGGTTTTGTGTGCTCACCCCTTCCTCGTCCAGGTCCCACAAGCAGCTAGGAACAGCTCACAGCACGGGTTGTCCCTTGACAAGGCTCCCAAAGCAGATCACAGCATTTGCACCCCCCTCTTCTGCTCCCTACCTGCCTCACCGGCACCCTGGGGCAGAAAAGAGGGTTAGTGTTTCCAATCCGTGGTGGGCTCCTTCCTCCAGATGGGCTGGGAGAGGCAAGACAGTGGCTCCCAAAAGACACTCCACCACCAGCACAAATTGGGCAGCGCCTTCTCCTCCTTGCTCCAGCTCTCCCAGGGTCACCCTTCCACTCCCACCCCTTCCCCTGTGCCTTGAGGCCAAATTTTAAGTGAGAACACTCGATCTGCAGCCAGCACAACCCTGCCTCTGCTCCCTGCCCGGGGGGAGAACCAGGCTGCTGAACAGAGGCAGCGTGTGTGGTGCTGTACCAGCAAAGCGCCCGCGTGGCCCCTGCACAGCAGGGCGAAGGGCACTGCTTTCATCATTAACCTGATCGTCAGCAGCAGCGTGAAATATGGACGGGACACTTAACATTCATTAGAAGGACAGGGAGGTGCCTGCACACTGCTGTTCCCCACCATAATTTGCACTGATATACACCCCCCAAAAGATGGATGGGGCTCCTGCTGCAGGGCTCAGTCACAGGCAGCAGCGTTCCCCTACTTAGAGGGGCTCCCCAGGAACACTCAGCCTGCACCTTGCACTCCAGGAAGGCAGCAGCGTGGCCCCAGAGCACCAGGCAGACATGCTGAAGGAGCCTGTTGGAAGGCCAGGCTGAGCTATGCTTACTGGGGTGACTAAATTAAGTCCTCTTTGCAGCACTGAGGGGAGAAGAAGCTTCCCTTAGCATCAGGCTTGCCACGGCCTGGCTGATGCTGCTCTTCAGAGCTCTGGACACTGGCTATCAGCTGCACCGCAGCCTTGGCCAGCCCAGATCACCTCTGGAAGCCACCACGGCCTCCCAGCAGGACTCGAAGTTGCCCATCGGTGGCGTGCCACAGGCTACAGCTCGCTGCCACCGGCCAGCAGCGCTCATGGACGGCACGCCACCTCCCTGCGGGCAGCACCAGCTGGGAGACAGGATCCTAAACCTCAGAGCTCAGTTAGGACCCCTGTGGGATCACCTCTCTGGGAGGAGTACGGGGAGAACGGCACACGTCAGGGTTTGGCAGAGAAAAGCCATGCAGCTGAAGCCCTGCTGGGTTCGGGCTCGGGAGAAGAGCTGCAGCAGCACCCACTTTTTGGGCTCCTCTCCAGGGACGCTGCAGCAGTCCCCTGCACACCTATGGGAACACGTGCTGCGGCGGGCCGGCCTGGGGCTCGTCTGTTGCTGCAGGCATGCTTGCAGCACACTCGCTTATGGCTGTGGGCTTCTTGGCCTCAAAACGCTCGCGCTGCGCACGCCGCCGTGGGGCTCAGCCGTCGCGGTGCACGCGCTGGTGCTGCAGCAGGTTGGACGGGTGAGCGAAGCCTTTGTCGCAGACGCTGCACTTGTAGGGGGTCTCGCCCGTGTGCACCTTCTCGTGCACAGCCAGGTAGGCCAGGTCCTTGAAGAACTTGTGGCAGAAGCTGCATTTGTAGGGCCGCTCCTGGCTGTGCACGCGGTGGTGCTGCAGCAGCAAGGAGGGCCGGGCGAAGGCTTTACCGCACGCCTCGCATTTGTAGGGCCGCTCCCCGGTGTGCGCCCGCTCGTGGATCACCAGGTAGGATGACTGCTTGAAGGCCTTCCCACAGGTTTTGCAGACAAAGGGGCGCTCGCCCGTGTGCACGCGTTCGTGGGAGGAGAGGGCGTTGGACTGCTTGAAGCCCTTGCCACAGAGCGGGCAGACGAAGGGGCGGTCGCCCGTGTGGACGCGCTCGTGCACCTTGAGGCTGTGCCCGTAGGTGAACTTCTTGCCGCAGACGCCGCAGACGTGGGGCTTGTCGTCGCAGTGCTGCCGCTGGTGCAGGAGGAGGGCGTTGGAGGTGGGGAAGTCCTTCCCGCAGTCGGCGCACTTGAAGGGCTTCTCGGTGCAGTGGGTGAGCGTGTGGCGCTGCAGCTCGTAGGGCGTCTTGAAGCTCTTGTCGCAGCAGGCGCAGTGGAAGGGCCGCTCGCCCGTGTGGATGCGCCGGTGCTCCTGGAGGTTGGAGGAGCGCTTGAAGCGCTTGCCGCAGAGCTCGCAGCGGAAGGGCCGCTCCTCCGTGTGCACCAGCCGGTGGCTCTTGAAGTCCGAGTGGCGCTTGAAGGAGGCCTCGCAGAGGTCGCAGCGGAAGGGGCGCTCCTCGTTGTGCACCACCTCGTGGCTGAAGAGCTCCCAGGCCCGCTTGAAGGCCTTCTCGCACACGCCGCACTGGAAGGGCTTCTCGTCCACGATCACCTCACGGATCTCGAACTCGGCCCCGCTGCTGGCCACGCTCGCGCCCCGCTTCAGGTGGGGCGGCAGCACCACCGCCGCCTCCTCCAGCTCGCCTGCCGCGCCGCCCAGCACGAGTTTGGCGGTGGAGTAGATGCCGTGCTCGTCAATCAGCTGCACAAAGTCCGGCTTGGGACGGGCATCCCCGGGAAGAGGCGGCTCGGGGGAGCAGGACCGAGAACCTTTTCCCTCCTCCTCTTCTTCGCTGCTCTGGGGCACGAGGGGGGCCTCCTCCAGCCCGTTCTCCAAACGGCTTTTCTTCCGTCGGAAGTCGCCAGCCTGTCCCCAGATCAAGCGCAGCCTCTTTCCCCGGGAGGGCCCTGGCTCTTCGGCTCTCTCCCCAGGTCCTGGAGATGCCGGGGCCGGGCTCGATTTGGGCTTCAGGTAGAGCCGGTGCTTCCTCCGGAACGGCCTGCGCGGCTGCAGCTCCCCCGGTGCCTTGGGCTCGGGGCACGGGGCACCCCCCTCACCCTCTCCTGCCTTCTGGCCGGGGCTGTCCACATCCTGAGGGGCGAGGGAACCACGTCCTTGCCAGCAACGTCCTGAACGGCGAGGAGAAACCTGCCTGTGCTGCTCTGGGGAGTCTCCCGCCAGCTGTGCCCGGGGGGCGTCCTTCTCTGGAGTCTCCTCCTGCTCCTCACCTTCAGGCCCATCTTCGGAAACGCAGACACGCCGCAGGGAAAAGGGGGGCTCGCAGGCTGGAGAACCTGGCTGCTCTTCCATGGCTCCAGGCACCGGCTGCCAAGCCAGACAGGACCCTCTGCAAAAATCAGGAAGGGGAGAAGATGAGAGAGGTGACCCATCACCGGGCAGGACTTTACAAGAGGCACAGAGACAAAGACACGGGCTGAACAGCATGCAGGGAGGTGTGCCACATGAGCAGGGACCGCAGAGCTTGCGAAACCTGCGGTCAGCAATTCCTCTTTACCTTAGGGAAATCGAGTTGGCTGGGTGGCGCTGGAGGAACAACACGGATCGATACTTCTTCGAAATCTTTTTACTGATTAACCTGTGATTAGCAACTGAACCAAACTGCTGGTGGTTATCCACTTGCACAGCCGACTGCCTGCTCACCCACAGCTACTCGGCTGGAGCAGTGGTTGAGAAGCCACCCTCAGCCCTCTACCCAGCAGCTGGGGGTCGTACCAGCTCACCATCATCACAGGCAGGGGTTTGGAAAGCTCTGTGCAGCCCTACAGCCTGTCTGCCACGAGTTTATCAGCTCCCGTGGATTCACCAGCACACCTTGTCTCCTGTTTGGGCAGTTTCCTGCCTTCTCAGCACAAACACCTCCTTTTTTTGGCCACTGTTTCTCTGGGCTCCATTCAAACCCATGGGTACCCCTCAAGCTTGTTCACAGAATTCACACAGAACTGGCCTTGTGACACTGGTGTGTGGCCAACAAGCCAGCCTTCAGCCTTGAAGTTGCTGCCCCAAAGGCCCTGTGGGGAGGAAAGCCTGGGGACAGAGGTCACAGGCACGCTGGCCAGCTCTGCCCTGCTCCGTAGAGGCACCAGGATCTGCCTCACACACCTCCTGAGCCGGATCTGCAATCCAAACCACTCATAGATCAGCACAGACCTGACTGATAACAAGGGAGGAAAACAAGGCTGAAGCGTGATCTGTCTCCTGGTACAGTGCAATCCTGAAACGCTGCATCAAATCACGCTTCAGAGTGGCTGACGCGCAGCAAGAGTGATCAGCTGAGACGAGGAGCTGCTCGTCACAGCCAATTTCAAACACCCAGCTTCACCTCTGAACTCCGAGGCAGGTGGCAGCAGCGGGCAGGTCCTCAGGAGCAACGCTTGGGCTTTTTAAGAGCATCTGAGCTCCACATCACGCAGAGAAGAGCATTTCTGCTGACCTAACACCAATGCTGAACGGCAACTGCTGCAAAACTAAACATGAAACCATCCCACAGGTCCCTTCCACTTCAGAATGGGCTCTACAGGCTTGAACAGAGAAGTAGCTACCAGGGAGTAACAAGCAGAAGAGGAGCTGAAGAAGGGAAAGACAGACGCTGAGAAGGCACTCGGTTAAAGTTTCCCCAGGCCTGATTAAGTTGCAGACAGCTGGTGCTGCTGAACCTGCAAGAACTGATACACTCCAGACACAAAGACTCTGCTGAATCTGTCCCAAGGCCACCAGCACGCGCTGGAACCAGCACCAGGTTGTGAAACTCAGGCCACATCCCCAAGGGATGAGCCCCTGTGCCCCTAACACTGCTGAGGACGGGGCTTCAGCCAGGCAACTGCAAGGGAAGGCAAAGGGCTGAGACGTTAGCAGGCAGAGAATGCACCGTGTGAGGTTAAATGCTATTAATAACAGCACGATTCCACTTATAGCAAGAGCCTAATGAATAAAAGGTGCTCCAAGATCCATTGCTTATTATCTGTGCCTCCCGCCCCCACTCAATCTCAAGTTACAAAAAAAAAAAAAAAGTCACAACAAAACTGAGTGGGTTTCAATGCAAGATTTGGTTTCATTGCCATAGAGAAAATATGATCAGCCCGAAGCTTTGTTAGTCCCTCACTCACAGCTGCAAACAAGGGTGGGCCTCAAAAGGGCAACTCATGCTAGTTTAAGAAGGTAGCAAGCTGAAAAGAGGGGCAAAGAAGGTAGTTGTTAAATAGATCACACACAGCAAAGGGTGAAAGGGATGGGAATTTGAATGCATCAGAAGGTTAGAACCAGAGAAAACCAGTGAAGGATGAAACCAGCAGAAATCTGTACCTAAGCGACCACTTTTTGTCTCCTGCTGAGATGGGTATGTACTAGTTGCTTCCCCCACCACGCAGGCAGTCCATCCCTCACTCGTGCACAAATAAGGCTGGAAGCAAGGATAAGGGCTCAGGACTGCCCTGCTCACCTTCTGGGATGGATCTGGACCTCCCTTTCAAGCCCACAACTCCTGCTCTTGTATTGAGGCTTCAGGACCCACACACAAGACTTTGGGTTGAGTCCTCGGGGTGACCAGAAATCCCCCGAGCAGACTCTGAGCCCCATAACCAACACCTACACTTACCTCTAGGTATTAAAAAAACAAACAAACAAACAAACAAACAAAAAAAAAAAAAACAAAAAAAAGAGGGAATTGCTTGCTTGTGGAAGAAGAGATGTTGCAGAGTCCAGGCTGACCCAACACCATAAATTCACATAAGACAACAAACCACCGCTGCTGTGCCTCAGATTTTCGTGCCCAGCACAGATGGGATGCAAAACACAGAGTCCTAACGGGAAAAGGAACTCAGCAAGACACCGACTTACCCCGTGCTGCTTGGGATCCTCCTCCAGTGGTCGGTTTAAACCATGCGGTGTCGGAGAGGGCTGCTCTTGGTGGCACATGCGCATGGTCACAGCAGGAAACCTAGGGGGCCACACCAGGCAAGAGGTCACACACGTGCACGGAAACAGCTGAATTTGCCACAGTTTTATTGCCTGCCCCGAGCCCTGCCATCCCAGAGCCTGCAGGGGTGTGGGGAAAGGACCGCGGGGCTGCACCAGGGCTCAGCCCAGCAGCACGGGAATGACTGCTGTGAAAATGATGATTTGTGACCAAGAGATTTCCACAGCCTTGGCCCAGAACTGGGGAGAGTTGAGGAGACCGCTCTTAATGCAGGAAGGGATGAAAATACCTGCTGGCCTTGAGAGCTGAAGAGACAGGATGGGGTGAAACAGAAAGGGCAAGGTGAAAAACAGACGTCTGCTGAAAGAGAGCTTCTGAGTGCCAAGGTGGAGAAGATCTGGGGGTTAAAAGTGACTAAAAGCATCAAAATGCTGTGGGAGAGGAGTTCCCAGTGCAGGCAGCACTGACACCAAGCAAAGTCCTGGTGAAAAGCACTTGGGAGAAGATGGTGCAAAGCAGTTGAGAGCGGGAGAAGGAGCAGAGGGAGTCCTGGGACTGGTCAGGGGAACCTGTCCTACCCACGGCTATCTAGCATCATCGAGCTGGTGCTGAGAAGGAAGAGCTAACTGCAGGCTATAAAGATAATCAAAGATAATGTCAGAGAACGGATACGTGTCAGAGAGGAAAAAGAACAGCTTAAGCTGAAGGATGGTGCTGGCATCAGAGCGAAGAGGCACAGTGCAGAGAGGGGTGAGAATCAGGATGAATTAGCTGCAGCTCGGTAGGAACAGCTGAGAAAAAAAATAAAATTCCTTTTTTCCCCCACTCCCCAAAGCAGCTGGAGCATTTCACTGCTCTGTCTGGAACCAAGATGTGCTGCCAGCCCCACGGCACCACCTCAGGGAAGGGGCAGGGTTAATTGAGGCAGAGAGGCGAGCTTGGCAGCCCCTGTGGGGGTCTTTCCTCAGGACCTCCCCCCTCCCCAGTGGGCAGTCAGCTCGAAGTGAGCCCTGTCAGCTCGCTGCCTGCCCCCCTGCATTACAACCAGACCCTCCCTGTTCTCATCCCCTTCCCTCAGTACCAACACAGCCCCACAGGACGCTTTGGGATGGAAAGAACCCTAAAAGCCATTTAATTTCACCCCTCTGCCCTGGGCAGGGACCCCTCCCACCAGCCCAGGCTGCCCAGAGCCCCATCCAGCCTGGCCTTGAACATTCCTATGGACGGGGCAGCCACAATTCCCTGGGCAGCCTCCTCCAGCACCCCGCCACCCCCTGAGCAATGATTTTTTTCCTTACACCTAACCCAAATCTAATTTTTTTTTTTTCTTTAAAGCCCTTGCCCTATCCCCACACCCCCTAACACCGAAGCCCCCTCAGGCACGGGCAGGCCGCTCCCAGCTCTCCCCGGACCCTCTCCGGCCTCAACGCCCCCAGCTTCGGCGGAGCAGGGCCGCGGCCCCCTGCCCACCACCGTGGGCACCCCCGGTAACCCCCAATCCCCTCGGTTCCCCCCAATCCCCCCGGTACCCCCCAGCCCCTCCCAAACCCGCACGGGCCCTCCCCGCCCCCCCCGGGCCTCACCTCGGGGCCGCCCCCGCCGGGCCCCGCCGCCGCCGCCCCTCACATCCGGCCGGTGCCGCCTCCCCCGCCGCCGCTTCCGGCCGCGCGCCGCGCCGCGGGGAACGTCACTTCCGGCGGCGGCAACGGCGGCGGAGCGGGGGCGGGAACGGAGAGGGAGGGAGGGGGGGAGAGAGGCGGGGAGGGGGGAGCATGCGCAGAGCGCGCGGCAGAGAGGGGAGAGGCAGCGCATGCGCAGAGCGTGGAGAGGGGACGGGAGGGGAGGTGGCGCATGCGCAGTTAGCGGGGCGCGTAGTGTGTGTGGGGGGGCGTATAAAGCCACAGGGTGATGGAGGGTGGGGGGGGACCTCCTGGATCACCCAGTCCAGGCCTTGACCTGACGCCAACCAGTCCTCCACTAAAACATAGCACTAAGCACTACACCTTAACGTCTTCTGAAGACCTCCGGGGGTGGTGGCTGCACCACCTCCCTGGGCAGCCCATCCCCGTGCCTCACAACCCCTTCGTTAAACAAGTTCTTCCTAACATCCAACCTAAACCTCAAATTTAGCCCATTCCCCCTCGTCCTGTCACCAGTGGGAGAATAAACCAACCCCCACCTTGCTGCAGCCTCCCTTAAGGTACCTATTAACGCCACAGATAGAAGAATGGGGGGTTGCTTAATCGCATTGATGCTTTGTAAATAAAACAATCGTAATTATTAAAGCCTGGAACGGAAGAATATCATTAAAATAGGTATTGCTGAGTGTCTTTGCTTACTACTGTGCAAATTAACCGAAACAAGGGGTCTCGGGGGCCACTCACAGAGGACGTTTCCTGGCAAAAATGGGGAACCCGTCTCAAAAACCAGCTGAGACCGACCCTGTGGTTTGGACGAGAGCCAAGGAGCAGCTGAGTCTGCACAAAGGCAGGGGGTCAGCCAGGGGTGATGAAGAGGAGTTATTGGCCTTCATCCCCACGACTCCCCCCCCACCCAAATAAAACAACCACCAGAAGGCATCGCGCAGGCGCAGACAGGAGGAGTTTATGGAAATGACTTCTTGGAGCTAATTTTAATACAAAGCGGGGATAGGTTATGAATATGTATAGGCTTATTGGGAAACTTCATGCATATGTAACTCTTTGCTGCATAATAACCAAAGCAAGTCACCGCGTTAGGGTGCGTGTGTCTTTGGGAGCTATCCCACATGCGCCTGGCGCCGAAATAAACCACATACCTACTTTATAACTCATTTGCTTTGAGTTGTAGAGTTCTTCCATGAATCACTGTCACCAGGCACGTGGGAGAATAGACCGACCCCCACCTCGCTACAGCCTCCTTTAAGGTACCTGCAGAGAGCGATAAGGTTGCCCCTGAGCCTCCTTTTCTCCAGGCTGAACAACCTCAGCTCCCTCATCCACTCCTCATAGGACTTGTTCTCCAGACCCCTCACCAGCTTCGTTGCCCTTCTCTGGATTCTCCTGAGCACCTCGATGTCCTTCTTGTAGCAAGGAGCCCAAAACTGAACACAGTACTCGAGGTGCGGCCTCACCAGAGCCGAGTACAGGGGGACGATCACTTCCCTAGCCCTACTGGCCACACTGCTTCTTATACAAGCCAGGATGCTGTTGGCCTTCTTGGCCACCTGAGCACGCTGCTGGCTCATATTCAGACGACTATCGACCAATACTCCCAGGCATGCGCCGTCAGACATGTGGGGGGGCAATGGGGACATGCATGAGCGTGGCACACGTGTGTGTGGGATATTGTGTGTGGGATATGTGTTTGTGGGTAATGCATGTGTGTGGCAATGATGTGCAGGAGGACACGTGTGGAACATGTGTGTGTGGGACATGTTTGTGGGGTGTGTGGGTCACACATGTGTGTGGGACATGTGTGGGACATATTTGGGACATGTATGTATGGGACACGTGTGGGATATGTTTGTGGGGCACACGTGTGTGGGATATGTATGTAGGATGTATGTGTGCAGGACACAGGTGGGACATGTTTGGGGGGACACGTGTGTGGAACATGCATGTGTGGGACGTGTGTGTGGGATGTGTGAGTATGGGACACTCATCTGTGGGACATGTGTGTGTAGGACATGTATGTAGGGGATGTGTGTGGGACACGTATGGGGGACACGTGTGTGTGGGATGCGTCTGGGAAATGGGGACACGCATGTGTGGGACACGTGTGTCAGATATGTATGTGTGGGTAACACGTGTGTGGCAGGGATGTTCAGGAGGATGCATGTGGGACGTGTTGGATGTGCATGTGTGGGACACGTGTGCATGGTGGGGATCTGCAGGAGGATGTGTGTGTTGGACATGGGTATGCGGGGGATACGTGTGTGTGGGACATGCATGTGCATGGCAGGGATGTGCAGGACCACACGTGTGTTAAATACATGTGCGTGTGGTAGAGACGTGCCTGGAGCACGTGTGTGTATGGAACACGTGTGTGCAAGGCACGGACGTGTTTGGAGCACATGTTTGTGTGTCTCTGCAATTCCTGGTGCTCGGGGATTTCCAAGCAAGCCCATGTTCGTTCCACACGGAAGCTCTGCGAGCTGTTTTAACCCCCAGCGAGGTACTTTACCCTCCCGTCATGGTCTCAAAAGCCACCATAACACACGGAAGACGGAGTAAAGAAATACAGAAACGAGTGACTGCAGGGAGTGCGTGCCAGCTGCCTGGCGGCCAGCCTTGAAACCACAACAAATCGCCCCAAATTCCTGCAACCTGCCCCTGCTGCAGCCCCAGCAGCAGCTCCTGGAGCAGCTGGGTGTTTAGTTTGTCGGCTGTGACTCACTGTAGGAAAAGCTGGTTTCAGATGTCACCAGGACAGAATTAACAGGAAAAAATATATATTGAAAAAAAAATGTATTTTCCCATTCCTCCCCCGCCTCCCCTCCTTTTTCTGAAGGTTGTGCCAAGCAAGACGGATGTGCAGAGCTGAGGAACCACAATCCCAGCAGGTGGAGAAAGTGCCAGTGCACGTTATCAGGGGAATTCAGCACCGAAAAAAAGCCATTGTTCTCCCTCAGTCTGGACAAGAGATTTTATTTCAGGAAATGGAAATTGTGACGGCTGAATACTTGAGATGCTGGAGCCCTCACTGCCTTCTTCCTTCTGCCTTGGTTATGATCAACCCCAAAAGCACGAAGGGCAGCTCTCAGAGAAATGTGTTAATTTATTTTTCTTCAGTATTTCCTAATTTCTCAGCTTTGGAGGATGGAGATCTGTAAAACTTCAGTGTGAAATCTGAAAATGATTTGTTTCTTGGGTTGCCTGCCCAGTTTGTCAGCAGGCTTGGTGAAAAGGGCATGAAATCAGAGGAAACACAAAATTAAAACCAAACCTGCACACTTTGTGCAGAAACTGTTGGGTTCCCAACGTGGGGACAAAATTCCAGGACATGGAGCTTTGTCACTATTTTGGCAAGTAGGAGAAAGCTTGGGGGTGCCTGTCCTTGGAGATGTCCTTGGGGTGAGGAAAGCAGTTGGGTGTATACTATGGCAGAGGCCCCCGCGTCTCCTCCACCAGCACCTTCAGGACGGCTTTGTTGTGGTTGGACATGGTGGCTGAGATGCTATAGGTCCCATCGGACACAATGATGGAGGAGTTTTTTTTGTCCAGCACCTCCTTCCTGTAGGTTTGGGACTGGGGTCGGTCCCCACACATAGACCAGTAGAGGCTCTCCAGGTTCCCAGAGATGGTTGGCCCTTGGAAGATCTCCACCGCATACTGGTGGGCAAATATCATGTTGTTCCTAGGGTTGTAGAACATCACCGCGAAGGAGAAGGGCTCCGAGACATAAAAGAGGGCTCCGGATACGCCCCAGGCGCTCAGGTGGCGTTTCACAAAGATGCACATCTCCCTGGACTGGGGGCTGATGGATGGTGACGGGGGAGTGAAGACATCACCGCTTTGGCAGAAATAGCTGTGGGGAGACCAGAAAGAGAGCCGTAACGTCAGGCTGGAAGGTTTCCACATCGCTCTCGAGTTAGCTGAAAGGAGACTACAGCGAGGTGGGATCGGTCTCTTCTCCTAGGCACCAAGAGGAAATGGCTTCAAGTTGCACCAGGGGAGGTTTAGGTTGGATATTAGGAAAAAATTCTTCACTGGAAGGGTTGTGAGGCACTGGAATGGGCTGCCTGGGGAAGTGGTGGAGTCACCACCCCCAGAGGTCTTCAAAAAAACCTGTAGACATAGAACTCAATAGCATGGTTTAGTGGTGGACTTTAGTACTAGGTTAAGGGTTGGACTACGTAATCTTAGAGATGTTTTCCAACCTGATTCCACGATTCTACATTTTATGATTCCCCATGCACAGGGCACTGCTGAGGAGCACCTCTGATATCTCCCAGGACAAGAGGGTGAGGCTGCAGGCACAGGCACAGGTTGCAGACACCCTCGTCCCCATCCCATCACCCCAGGCACTACAGCAAGGGCTCAGTGCTGGAGCAGGAAAGGGTGCAGGGCAGGAGGGAAGCCAAGGAATGACATCCCACGGTGACCAGGCTCAAGGGGTGGTGATCAGTGGTTGCAAAGTCCAGCTGGAGGCCAGGAACTAGCAGCGTACCCAAGGGGTCAGTACAGGGTCCGGCTTCATTAATGATCTGCAGATTATAGCAACACAAAACCCCAGGGGGTGGTGGATACACCAGAGGGTCACACTGTCGTCCAGAGAGACTTGGGCAGGCTGGAGACGAGGGTGACAGGAACCTCATGAAGTTCAACAAGGAGAAGTGGAAGGTCCTGAAGCTGGGAGAAACAACCCCAGGCACCAGGAGGCACCCAGCTGGGAACCAGCTTGGCAGAAAAGGCTCTTTCCAGTGGCACCCAGTGACAGGACAAGAGGCAAGGGACACAAACTGGAGGAGAGGTTCCCTTTGAGCATCTGAACATCATTTATGGTGACGGAGCACTGGCATGGGTTGCCCAGAGAGGTGGTGGAGGCTCCTTGGAGATACCCAAAAGCTGTCGGGATGTGGTCCCGAGCAGCCTCCTGTAGGTGCCCCTGCTTGACATGGACAAAACAACCTCCAAAGGTCCCTCCGAACCTCAGCCCTTTCACCACTTTGTGATCCCAGACCCTGCAGCAAACAGTGGGGTGGAAGTGGATGGGGTGCCCTTTACCTCAGATAAACAAGCCCCAAGGAACCCGGGCATTTGTCCAGCCCTGTGTTTTCTCAGAGCTGAGCATTTTCTCTGCAAAGTGTGTGCTAACGAGGCTAACGAGGCTGTGGCAGTCCCCTCACCCTGTTGGCACCAGCCCAGGCTGTGGGTGCCTCTACCTCCCGTCTGCTTCCTTGTTCCCCCTGCAGCTTTTATGCAGCACTTTGTGCACACCAGGTTTTGCTGCTCTCAGATTCATGCCCAAGCTTTGGGGACGTTGTAAATCCGGGGGTTGGTGGGCACCGTACAAACCTGGGATTGCGGAGGGTCACGCTTGTCTTGTTGGTGATTTCAATTCCCACGCTCCGGGACTGGGGCACGCTGAGGAGGATCTCCTCGAGGTCTCTGTGCTTCTCCATGGGGTCAGGCTGCTGGTGCACAGAAAAGGACAGCCTAGAGGGGTTGGAAATCCAGAGGGAGAAGTGCAGTGGGGTTTGAGGGGCACAATCTGTCTTTGGGCAGGGTCCAGGCTGGAGCCAAGCCCCACTGAAGCAAGCTGACACATCCATCTTCAAAATAATGGCAGAGGGGGCAGAGGGGACAGGCTGGGGTGGGCAGCAGAAGCAGGGAGCTTCTGATTTCTTTGCTCTGATTTCTCATCCATTTCTTTGCCCTGATTTCTCATCTGAGCCATGGGAGAAGGAGATGAGAGGATCCAGCCCTTCGGTGTGGGGAGATGAGGCAGCACAGAGATGCCCTAGGGAGCTTGGTCCTGTAAGTCCACATCATGCCCCACTGATGTGCTGGGATATCCCAAGGGCATCTCAGAAGAAAAAAAGGGGCTGGTGTGGGTTGGATGAATGAGGCAAAACAAAAAAAACTACCGAGACACCCCAGAATAAGATGTCTCGGACTGGAGCTGGGCTCTGACAGCAGAGGTGAGTGAGAGAGAGAAAAAGCAAGCACAGAAATCACTCCTGGACCCCAGCTCTGCTCTCCTGGGACACACAAGAGGACCCTTACCTGGTGCTGCCCAAGTTGTGCAGATGGGGAGAAGAAACCCACTGCCTCTTGGGTTCTCGGGGCTGCGGATGGAGCCTTCTGGGCTGCCCTGCTCCTCCCTGAGAGCCCGATCACACCCAGGGCAGGCAGGAGGCAGGGTGAAGTGGGGGTGTTGTCCTAGGACATGCAATCCTCTACGGGTTCTGGTGGGGGAAAAGTTAATTTTCTCCCTAGCACCTGGTACGCTGCCATGTTTTGGATTTGTGATGAAAACAGCAATGACACATCGATGTTTTAGTTGTTGCCGAGCGACACTTATATAGAGCCAAGGACTTCTCTGCTCCTGATGCTGCCCTGCCTGCGAGGAGGCTCAGGGTGCACAAGGAGCTGGGAGGGGACAGACCCAGGACAGCTGACCCCAAACAACCAGAGGGATGTCCCATGCCGTACAGTGTCATGCTCGGCAATATAAGGCCAAGGAAAGGAGGAGAAAATGGGGACGTTTGGAGAGATGGAGTTGGTCTTCCCAAGTAATCCTTATGCAGGATGGAGCCCTGCTTTTCCTGGAAGTGTCCAAACACCTGCCTGCTGGTGGGAAGGACTAAATGAATTTGTGTTTTGCCTTGCTTGCAGATGCAGCTTTGGTTTTGCCTATTAAACTCTCTTTACCTCAACCCATCCCATTCTGGGGGATTCTTTTTCTCTTCATCATCCAATTCTGGGGATAGCGAGCAAGTAGCTGAGCCTGCTGGTGCTCACCCATGGCAACCCACCCAAGATGCAGGGATGCAGAAGGATGGGTTTCAGAGTCCAGGGGCAGCGTTTCTGACCACCAGCCCACGAGGCTGCAGCGCCGCTGGCACTTGTTTCCCCTGCAAGAAGTGGATGAGGAAACCAGCCCTTGTGTTTGCTTTCAAACAAGGAGCCAGTGTTTGCCTTCCAGATTGTGTGGCTCTGATGTAGCTGCTCAGGCAACCCTCAGCTGTCCTTATAAATCACCACCTTTCCTTCCTCAGGACAGCTGAGAGCATTTTAGCTGCTCTTTGTATATATGAACACCCATTTGCACTCATTTTATTTGCCCTCCTTTTTTTTTTTTTTTTTTTTCTTGAATTTCTTTAAATTTCCCTTTACCTCCCTGCTTCCCTTCCCCAAATTCAGAAGTCGCAGCAGCTCTTGCTGCACTATAGAAGACAGAGGCTTCCCCATAGTTTTTTATTGACGTGGGGCACAAACCCACTTCCAGCTGAAAACCTCCCACCTGGAGGTCAGAGGATGCAAAGGGTTGGGGTGGAAGGGAAGGGATGGAGCCCGGCTGCTCCAGCCACTTGTTTTGTCCCGTTTCTGCTTGGTTTCTGCTGTTGGGAATCCAACGCATTTCCTGTAATTGCACAGCTCAGCGTCTGAAGCATTCAGCCGGGAACCCCAGGGTGATTTCTGCTGTCTGTGGGCTAGGATGAATCTTAAGCTGTACCAGGCAGCTTCCTAAAGCTGTCAGAGTCTTGGCTCAAGCTCTGGGTAAATGGTCACACCTAAGAAGGCTGTATTAAGGGCTTTGTCTCAGCCCCCACCCCTTCCAGCTCAGATTCGTCCTTGCAGGTGAGCTGTTTTGGTTTTGCTGTTTGCTAATGTGACCCAGGAACATTTCCAACCCCTCCATCTCCCCTCTACAGAGCAGGGTAAACAGCTGAGGCTGCCTTCAGGGCACGGCTGTTTTGCTTCACATCCCTTGTACTCCCAGCACAGGGACAATGAAAGGAAAAATACTAACTCAGCAGCTCTCCCTGGAGGTGCAGGGGCCCTGTTTTGACTTTGCAGCCCCTGGGCAGAAAGGTGCTACTGGAGCACATTCCTCAGCAAGGCAGAGGGGTCATGTCCCCAGGGGATGTGGCTTCATCTGAGCCTGAAGTCTGCTGGAGGCTGCACCAGCAAATCCCAGCTGTAGGATTTCCTGATGGGATTTCCTCCTGCTGTGCACTACAGCCCTGGCTGCTGGATCCAAGATACATCAAGACAGCAAGGGAGGATGCTTGATGGCAGCGCAGCTATTGCACTTGCAGAGGGGGAGTTTACTGAAGCCAGCACTTTGAGGAAAGGATGAATTTGAAACCTTTTGGAGGAGATGAAAAGTAGAAAAAAAAATCAATGCAAGAAAAGTGCACCGTTGCAGGTAAGTGTTGTACATACTTGTTTTAGGACGCTTTTCTTTAAACTGAAGGCTCTGTGCAGAGCTGGGGAGCTCATTCTTCCATAAGCACTGCTGTAAAGTTTGGAATTAATATAGAGCAGGGCAGCATGGTCACTCTGTGTCTTATTGTGGCAGCTCAATGTGTGAGCCCTTCTCTCAGCAAGCTGTGAATCTGTATGTAAAAACTTGCCAGTAAATGTCCTATTTCTGTGTGCTAAATGTCCTGTTTCTGCGTGCTTTAGACCCTGGAGCCCAGGTGGGCATGGGTTTGGCGTGTACATATTCACATGCATGAGGTATCCCAGGAGAAAACCCCACTTTCTGTAGCTTTTTACTGGGCAGGGCTTTGGTCCGAGGTCAGTGTTGGCCCATTTTCTCACCAAAACCATTGTCCAGGGGTTGCAGAGCCAGTGCCACAGAGCCAGGGACAGCCCTTCCCAAACTGAGCTGCAGCAAGCCAGCAGCTGGGAGCACCAGGGGCCACAACCAAGGTCCCCTTCCAGGGCTGATGGTGCCATCCTGTGGCTACAGCTGCTTTCCCTGTGTCTCAACAGCCTGTGCAGCCCAACGCAGTGCTGGGACCAATTCTGCATTGGGCAGAAGCTCCAAATCCCCTTCCTGGTGGCTGTTGCATGCCTGAGCATCCTCCAGATTGGTGTCTGTGTGCTGGGAACATGGTGATGCCAGCGGTGGCAGAGGGAAAGGGGTGAGGTGCTGCGCCCACTCGTGTCCCCGTGGGAGGACTGGGATTTTAAGCAGTCCCTGTCTTCAGTCACATCCTGGTTGCCTCTAGACTTATGTGAAATAGGGATATGACTCCTAACCAGATTTATCTTGACTATAGAACACCCAAGCTTAAGAGAAAGGACTTACAGCAGACAAATTAGGTGCAATTCAGATGCTTAATGCAGCTGTTTACTCTTCTGCAGTGGCAAATGTTTATCGAGCCAGCTGCGATGCATCCCCATTTTAGCTGCATCCCCCATCCCCAGGAGAAATGCTGTTTCAGCAAAAGCTCCTGCTCTGTGCCCCTGGAAAACTGGAGTCTGCTTTAGTTTTGCTGCTTCCCCTGGGAAACTGGAAGCTTTTCTGCAGTGCCCTATTTCCCATTCTTATTTGCAAGAGAAGGCAAAGGTGTTGCTAAACAGGGGCTGACTGCAAACCTTATTTTTAAAAACAAGTTTAAGCTGCAATATGCTTTTAAAACACAGTGAGCTGCACTTGGGAGGAAAAGGATGTATCTGATATATAGTCCTGGGTTCCTACTATTTTTCCCAGAAAGAGCAATAAACATTTTGGATGCACAGGTGTGACAGTATCAGGGGAGTGGCAGGCACAGGATGTTTCTATAGGATAGACTACAGGAATATGACAGCTGCTGTGTTGCTGGTTGGTCCTAGCATTTGATCTAAATTCTCTTTGCAGTCATCTGGGAGAAATGTACACCTCCAGGACTCACTTCACCTCACCTTAGGGAGACATCAACATCGATTGTGTTGAGTCAGGTCTTCTGGCACAGTGACAGCAAGGGTATCTTCTGTGGTTGGCTTGGCTGACACCATCTGCACTCCAGCTATGTGAATTTGGGTAAGTTAACCCTGTTCTGAGCTAAAGCTGTTTTTAGCTTTGCTGTGTTTGGTTCATTTACTGCCCCTGCTCCCCATGATGCTCTCCAGTTTTATAGGACATTGTCTCCTCAGCAAAATACAAATCTGTACAGATTTGTCTTTAGGTCTGTAAATTCTGCTAATTTAGATAATAAATAACAGCACCTATGTGGCTGACCTGGCCTCCCAGTGCCATGCAACGCAGGTCTCTGCACCAAGCTCTTTAGGTATGGAGATCTACTTCATATCAGCCTTTGTGTCACGTTTGTATGAGTTAAGAAGTAATCCATGTTGTGCCTGGGTCAAAAGTACTGATAATATCGTAAAGTCCTGTGCTTTTCTTATCTTGTAAGTCTGGTATGGTTATTTATGTGCTGATGTACTTTCATCTATGTCTTATCTAATGTACTAAGGTTGCTGAGAGATTACAAATTGTTTTCTAAAGAAACACCTCAGGCTGCGTTATGATAGCTTTTTAAAATGTTGTTAAATATACTTTGGCTTCTGGCTTTATGACGAAAAGGTCAAGAACAGGGAAAAAAAATCCCTGACTTTCCTCTTTTAGTAGCTTTTCCACATGAAGGTGAACCTTGACACGCTGCAGGAATGAGGCACTAAACTTGCATGAGTTTATGGCACATTGCTTTTTATTTAAAAGCCTTTTTTTTTAAAAAAAAAAAAAAAAAGCGCAGTTGCAGCCTGATCCAAAAGTACCCTCTGAAAACAGACCAAAGAAGGAAAATAGAGCAAGAAGCCTTAAAATCCCTAAAAATGCATGAAGCCAAAACATCTGCCCCACTCTCATCCCTGAAAAGACAAACACCTGTGACCTGCTGGGAGCAGGGAGCATCTTATCTCAGCACAGCTCTTGCTCTTTCTCCACTGTTTATCCTCCAACCCTGAACTGATAAATGAGGAGAAATAAGCCCAGATCCTTGGGAATTCGGCCTTGGAGAACTGCCTGGGGTCATTCTGTGAGAATCTGTGATTCTCTAAAGGGAATCTGTGATTCTCTAAAGGGAAAAGACTCGCTTTAGCCTCCAAAACAGTTACCTGCTGGGATCCCCCTCTCAGCCCATAAATACCGATGGGTTCTGGCCCTTTATAACTTGATGGCATTACAGTGCACTGTGCACCGGTGTCTACTAAAGCCTTATACTTCTGTGCATCTGACGTGCCAGGCCATTGAATCTACACAGTCCAATAAATTTGATTGTCCCTTTCCTCCCCCTGGCTGGAGGCAGAGCCCCTCTAATTCTGGTCAGAACCTTCATTTCTGTGTCTGGAGGACTGCCCACTGGAAATCGGAGCAGCAAATTTATTAGAATCCCCCCCTTTTCTGATTGTTTTTCCTTGCAATTCATGTACTCGTGCCTCTAGTGTCGAGGTAGATTTTCCATCCCATTTTCTCATGTCTTCTCCATGGTTACATAGGTAAAACCACAGGGTGGCACAGGGTGGCTACCCACTATATCTTACTACGTGAATGGAAGGATGCTTACCCTGATAGCTGAGACACTGTTTCATGCAAGTGGGGAGGAAAATATATTCTCTTTAAGCTGGTGGACATCTTTTCTCCCAAGCATTCTCTTTGAGTTGGTGAACCTCTTCAGAAAGCTTCTCCACAGCTGAGATTCTATAGGGATGAGGAGAGACTTTCTTTGTGCTGCTGGAGTTGTCTAGTCAATTTATCCACTGTGGGTTCCTCATGGTCTTTTCAGGTCATTACTGTCAATGAGCTGGCACATAATAATGGTGTGCTCCATACAAACTTCCACCACGTGGGTCCTGTACATTTGACTTCACCTGGATCTTTGGATAGATATTCATTGTCTAGGTCATCATAAATCACCTCCAGTACGGCAAATTCTCATGGCTAGATTCCCCTGTCCATGGTGGTCTGCTTGCCTGTTTCACATCCAAGATCTTCCTTGAAGGGACACCTTTCCTTCAAGCCCAACAGGAGACGCCTCCAGAGGGTGAAGATTTGTGCTCCTCTTCCAATTGCTTTGTCAATGCCCCCTTCCCTAGCAAGGGATCCCAGCTGCTTGGTTCTTGCCCTCTAATTTCAGACTATTGGCTTCACAGTCCCAGCACCAGAGCAGCCAGGTGACAAGGTGCTCACCTGGACGACAACCAAAATCTTTTTGCAAATCTCATAGTCCAAGGATATTCAGAGTTTTGAAGAGCTATCGTAACTCACCTGGAGGAGAAGGGGGAGGAGAAGGAGAAAGGGAGAGTGAACAAGTGGGAAAAATCCCTAGATTGGCTCCCTGAAGAGAAGGTAAAAGTTGTAATTATCAATAGCTTCTGAGACGTGGTTTCTGAATTATGGAATTGGGGGCGATGCTGAGTACAAATACCAGATTAGTCTCATGATCAGTAATTTTATCATACCATAAGCCAGCGTTACACCGTACACTAAAATAATAACCCTATACCAACACCTGGAAAGGATAAGCAGCAAGACAGGGAACACATACAGTATGTATGTATAGCACAGTCATGTGCTATATAACTCAGTTCAGAAAACAGGCTAATCATAATCAACATTATGATTAGCAACTATTAAACTGGTCTAATGCTTATAACAATTTCGCTCATCCTCCCTGCCCAGTGATATTCTTACATATTTCCAGGGATGGGGACTGCACTGCTTCCCTGGGCAGCTTGTACCAAGGCTTGACCCTCCTGTGAGGAATGTTTTAACAATTCGTGTCCATAAAGAACAATTCTGTTTGAATCCTGTCTGCCTCTGGGCCCTGCACTGGCAATTTAATTCTTGAACCACAGATGCAGTGTGTCCCAGTCTCCCCCTCATTCTAGTCAATTTATCACTTCTTAAATTTATGAACCTGTTTGCTTTTGTTATTCCGGACTTCTATTTCTAACACTGCTATAGATGTGTCTGTGAATGGCTGGGGAAGAATGTTTTAATTACTCGTGTGTCTGGGAGTTTCAGAACAACTGATAACAACTAGTGACTGTTGTGGGATACTATGTGGATCTTTGGTATCTGGTTAGGGAGGGCCGAGAGATAAAGAGGAAGGAGAAAGAAGCTGAAGGACGGCTGGGAGACAAGACTTGAAGAGGATGTTCTATAAACTTGGCATGGTGCCCAGTAAGTACAAAGGGGGAGAGGAAGACTACGAGCCTTCAGCATGAAAGACCCCTAGAGACCCCCAGAAGAGACCCCAGAGGAGACTGCGCATGCTCCAGTAGGAGGGACTGCACCCCGGAAGCTAATTTTAATAATCTATTTTTTTTAGAAGTAGTAATGAATATGTATTAGTCTAGGAGCATAAAAATCAGCTGCTTGATGTAACTGGTGTGCGTCCTGGTGGAGCGGAGACTCCCGGTGCACCCAGTGCTGCTTGCTTACCTCTATTCCTTTATATTCTTTCAATAAATCCTATTTTTTTATTTAATCCTAATTTGAATCCTGAGTCATTTATAACACTCCCCTCCATGAAGAAATTTGGGTCAGAACCTGGGAATGAAACAGAAAAAGATGAAGCACCAGACCCCAGCCTTGCTGCTTCCAGCCCCAGGACCCAAAGGGTTCAGGGTATCTATTTACTCATGCCTGTTACAGTTTTATGATGTGTTTGTTCCATGTTTTATGAAGTATAGGTACGCAATTCTTAGAAAACCATAAATTGTGTCCTCCAAAGTGTCAGGAGAGTTGCTGTCATCTCTACATTGATCCAAATGTCTCTCTTTCCTTTTTCTTTCCCAGAGTTCCAGTTATTTTCTCAATGCTGAATACCACAGGGTGTGGGAAGAGGAGTGCATGGGCTGCACCGAAGAAACAAGCTCAGACGCAGATAATGAAGCACATCTGTATGCAGGGGGCACAGCTTGACATACAGAAATACTGACAGTAGGAAGAAATCAGGATTTAAGGGACTTTCAGCTTGTGCAGGTAAGAAGTAAGATCAAGTAATATCTCCTCAGTCTTTCATATAGGGAGAGGCTTTGCTGATATACCAGTTTAGATTTTTTTTTTTTTGTCAGCTGTAATAATGTTCAACAATGTTAAATGCATTATTTTTCCCAATCCATGCTTATATTTTTGAAAGAAAAATACGTTATTAAGGCATGCTTAAATAAAACTGCCTTTATTTATTTATTTATTTATTTATTTATTTATTTATTTATTTTCCTCCCTTCCTCTCTCTCCTGGCTTTCTTTTGCTGTACTTGACACATCCTGAATCCACTTGGGAGACCTTGCGGGTACCTTGTGGCTGGTTGCCCTTGCTGTACTCGCACCGGTCTGCAACCAAACCCTTCTGGCAGCAGTACCAACCAGATGTCTTCTGCACCTAGCTGTGCCTCGATGCCTCCTTCCTAGAGTGGATGCTGTACTGCAGATACACAGCCTGGAAAGGAACAAGGGGAAGGAGCTACCCGTGTCAGAAAAGAACAGGGGCGCAGCAAGCACTCCCCAAAGAAGGAAAAAAAACCTCATTGGAATCTTATGTATGTTATTTGGAGCTGCTTTCTGCTGCAGCTGCTACCCACAAAGCACCAACACCTTGAGAATCCCTGTCTGCAGCCACATTTATTCAGTAGCAGTGAAGGAGAAAGCTCAGAAGAGGGAAAAAATCTTTTTCCTGTCCCACAGTTAGAAGTGATTTTGATTAATCTCCTCGTCCAACAGCTTTGGAGGAAATTAGAGCCAGGGAATCAAATGGAGAAGCAGGGGGAACCATAGCCTGGTTTGCATCAATCCATGAAGACTCCATGAAAAGATTTTAAGTGAGGGAAACTGAGGAATGGGGGAGGTTGAGGCAGAGAGAGGGAGGGAGGAGTGGAGAGAGAGATGGACCTTGGGGAACTGTTTCAGACATGCAATAAGACGACCAGGAATCATGGAAAGTGTTTTGAGAGGATATGAAAGATATGACAGGGTGTGACTGGAGGTACATGGGGTGGTGCTGGTGGAGAGTATGGGGGCTATGATCATGAAGACCTTGCAGGTGCAGAAATTTTCAATTCAGCTGCAGAGAAAAAAGTCAAAGATGATATTGAGATGGATGCATGCATTGCCATCTCTGTTAGTCTTTAATACCTCTGTTGCTACCTTTTCTCTTTTTGTACCACCTGTATAAGGTCTGGGCAATTCTGGAGGTTGTTAAAGGACATTAAGGGCAAATTAAAATTCCTGCATACAAGTCCCAAGATCTAAGTTACTGAAAGGGGCAAGACCCTTCACAGTGCTTGTGACTCTGCGGGCCCTGAGCACTGGAAGCAGCATCTCAGCTCCACTGTAGGGTTATGAAGATTGTTTTTCACCAGCAAGACTGGCAGATGGCTCATCCTCTGTGAAGATGTGATTTGTATAGTCAGTATGAATTGCCCATTCTAGCAGAGCAGCCAACAGTTTTTAGAAATTATGCTTAAATAAGCAAAATAGCTCAAAATAAATGCAAAAAGTGTGTTTTAGGACAGCTTCTTAGGATTATTCTCTGGGTAGTGTCTTCTCTAAGCTACTCAAGTGGAACAACACCTGTGTGTTTTTTTAAGGAGCAGCCAGCCCCTGTCCCTTGGAAGGGCTGACCCTGTTACTTGCCATCTGCAGTTCCTGAAGCCATTTTGTTGGGTCACGACTCTGCTAACCAAACCTGTCCTTTGGCATTTGCTTTGGGAAATTTCTGAGATGCTTCTGCCACCTTTTATCCTCATGCCAAAGTTTCGGTACAAGAGGGTTTAGGATAAACCAATAGCATGGACAATCACCATCAGGATTTACGTAAACCTTTTCAAAGAGCTCAAATACAAAATTACCTGCACTGTGTAACATAGCCTCTTAAACCAATCTCCCCAGCACAAGAACAAGGCAGGGAAATGTAAGCCTAATTGTTTGCAAGGGCTGCAAGTGATTCCAAGGACCCATGGATAATCCAGCTCTTTGAATTAAGTTTGCCAAGAGGCAGAGCAAACAAAGAGATACAGGGCTGCATGGAGCTGCTCCAGGCAGGGAATAAAAGAAATGCAGGAACTGTTTGAAAAGCCACACCAAAAACAAACAGGTTTGCAAACAAGCACAGTCAGAGGAGGTGAAGGGATCTTTGGAGGCGCTTCAAACATTCAAAATGAGATTTTCCTTCATGTCTCCCCAAGCTGCTTGGACTCTGACAACACCTCAGTGCTGCAATTCACTTTGTTGCCTTCTTGGGAGGTGGGGAATGGCTTGGTTTGGGGCAACTGATGTACACAGGGACACGATGACATGGTGACATGGACTTCCTTGTGGCTTATCCCAGTGGGGACCATTGTGCTCACCAACCTGGAGGGCTGCATTTATAAGCACCTGAGAATTAGACATGTCAATTTCTTTATGCATCCCTTTATGTTCAGAGGGGAAGGGCAGAGTATCATGTGTCAAAGCAGCAGGCATTTGATGTTCCTCATAATCCCATCTGGACATGCTGCTGCTCAGCATCACTTATCACAGGACCACCACTAGGTGCCTCCAGAGGAGACCCAGAAGCCTGCCTTACACTGAGACAAATCTCCCTTCTGCAGTCTACATCTAATTAACAAGTC
This sequence comes from Aythya ferina, assembly GCF_964211825.1. Taxonomy (NCBI): domain Eukaryota; kingdom Metazoa; phylum Chordata; class Aves; order Anseriformes; family Anatidae; genus Aythya; species Aythya ferina. The sequence goes on from NC_140328.1 coordinate 1,203,207, forward strand.
ATTAGGTACCCAGAGAGGGTAGTGCATTACCACTGCATCGCCTTTAGGTGAGATCTGTGAAAAAAATAAATCTCTTTTCCTTTCAGTTCCAAACCTGATATTGACATTTTGGTGCCTTATTTATTTTTAATTTCCACCCAAGTAGGGATTTGGTCTTTTTGGAGCTGGAGCAACAGGGTGATTGCACAGGCTGCTCGGAAGTGCGGCGTGTTTGACTTCTGTTCCCCTTTGGCATGAATGTTTTTTCTTTAATGAGACTTCACTCAGTTATCATAACCTTAATTAGGTTAATTTAAATTAAAGTAATAATTTCAATTAATGACTTTAATTGATTTTAAATAATTTTAATTTCCTTTGAATTCAGGTTTCATTGGATTCATTTGGGGCTTCTTTCTCGGTGCTCAAAAAGGAATTTATTATTCATACATCATAATTACATTTTAAAAGACAAGCATGCCTTAATTCTTTCTTAGCTTTTTGTCCTGGTTTTGGCTAGGGTAGAATTATTTTTTCCTCCTAGTAGCTGGTATGGTGCTGTGTTTTGGATTTAGGATGAGAATAGTCTCTATCCTAGCCAAAACCAGGATACTTTTAAATACTTCTTACTTTCTGTTAATTGTGCTTTAACAAGCATAATTTGAAATTGTTGCATATTAGTATTTTTACTTGACAATCTTGAAAATTACAGTTTTTTCCTTAAAGTTTGACTTAAAACACTTGGTTACATTTTAAAATCCTCTCTTTTTTTTTTTTTTCCCCAGTAGCATGGATGATTTTATGCTACTTTTTTAATTTTAATTTTAATTTTATGATTTTCAACATATCTAAAACTTAGTATCATATTTTTTCATTTTTGTCTCTATCTTAACTAACCAAACATTTTTTACTGTTTTACTGCCTTCTAAATATGATGAGATGTATATTTCTAAAATACAGATGATGACCTTATTTTTTAAATAACTGTCGTGGTTTAACCCGACCGGCAGCTAAACACCACGCGGCCGTTCGCTCACCCTCCCCCCTCCCTCTCTGGGACGGGGGAGAGAAATGGAAAGTGAAGCCCGTGAGTTGAGATAAAGACAGTTTAATAAGACAGAAAAAAAAAAATAACAAAATAATAATAACAATAATAATAATGATGATACAATGGTGATAATACGAAAGTAATAATAGTATGTACAAACAAGTGATGCACAATGCAATTGCTCACCACCCGCTGACCGATGCCCAGCCTAACCCCGAGCAGTCCAGCCCCCTCCCCCCGGCTAGCCACCCCTATATATTGTTTAGCATGACGTCAGATGGTATGGAATACCCCTTTGGCTAGTTTGGGTCACCTGTCCTGGGTCTGTCCCCTCCCAGCTCTTACTGCACCCCCCAGCCTGCCCGTTGGCAGGACAGAGCAAAGGCTGAGATGTCCTTGGCTTAGTATAAGCACTGCTCTGCAACAATTAAAGCATCGGGGTGTTATCAGCACTCTTCTCATTCTAAGCCAAAACACAGCATTCCACCAGCTACTAGGAAGAAAATTAATTCTGTGCTAACTGAAACCAGGACAATAACTATACATCTAAGATAGGGTGTTTACAAGCACATTAATTGCCCATTTTAAAATGATCATTTAGGCTAGTGTATTTACTTACTGGAGTCAGGCAAGTCTAGTTATTTATTAACTGCTGATTATAAAAAGACAGCTAGATTCTCTTTAGGTCTGTTCTGAAGAATGTAGATTCTCTTATGAACTGCAAGGAAAAAATAATTTTTTGCAATTTTTGGAGGGCTTTCCTTGAAGCTTTTAGTTTTATTTAACTTTTTTCTTAGTTTAGAGCAACAAAGGTGATGGGTAGTCCCAGGGATTAATTGCATTCCTTGCTTCTGCTGTTAATTGATTGCCTGTGTTCAGTTAACATTCCTCTTTGAAGTGTTTAAACATTTCTTAATTCCCATTTTTTCTCCTGTTTGCTTTGAAAACAGGACGTGATCAAAAGGGAAACTGCTGTTTTAGTTGTTTGTCTTATAAACAACTGTCCTATGCACTCAAAGCCAATATTTGCTACTACTCAGGCACTTTTCACACACACCATGTACTTAACTTATTTTTTCAGTGTACTTAATCAGAACATTGTGTTACATAAGTTTTTCAAAATACCCTTTTTTTTTTTTTTTTTTTTTTTTAATAATAATAATAAAAACTTCAAGAAATAGTTTATTTAGTCTATTGCATTCATCCCTAGTGTAGCATTTAGAAAATACCTTTAATTTCACATGTGACTATGTGGCTGCCTTATTTACTAAAAGTATTGGTTGGTGTTTTCTTGCTTCTAATTAAGGCCATTAAACATCCCTGTCCTTGGAGTGGAGCACCATATAATGCCTCACTGGAAAAGGAATTTCCCCTATTCCTCTCCGTGTAGTACAGTTGTTCAGTTAAGAAGGTTTTTCATGAAGAAGAGGAAGAGTAACCAAGAATTACCCCATGCCTTATTGCTGCAGAGGCAACTCTTCTTTTCCTGGCAGGTTATTTTTTTAATGTCACAGGTGGATTTGCTAAATTGCCTTTTATTTATTTTTTTTTCCTTTTTTCTTTTCCTGAGTAGCACTGAGCTCCATTCTCCTCCTTTTGGAGGATACAGCATTTTTTAAGATGCAATCTCAGCATAGTTTGACATAATGGAAAGGACCTTCAGCTCATGGGAATAGAATGGATTTTTCAAAGCGGCTGTGGGAAATATAAGTGGTAAGAAATGCAGGCACTGCAGTAGGACTCCTTGGGTCTTTCTGGGGGCTTTAAATAGTATATTTGGAGGAAAATGGAGAGTTACATGGGAAAATAAAGGGGCATGGGAGAAAACTGGGATTCTTGCAGGGGGTCTGGGTTCAGGGCAGAGGATGTGGGGGACCGGCTTTGATCTCTGCTGTGCTCCCAAAACACCAGTCCCCTCTACCCGCCCCCTTCCCCCCTGCAAGAAAGGGAGGGCTGCTGGACTTTGGAGCTTGTTAATCATTGCTCCAGAATGGCAGCACAAGGGTAGGAAAACTTTTCCTCTCCTTTTTATTCTCTCTCCAGCCCCTGGAAGCCTTGAGGTCCTACAGCTCCTGCAGCAGAGTAAAGCTGTGTCTTGGGTACCGGACAGGGAATTTTTGGCTTCCAGCTGCCTCCTGTCTCCCTGGCCTGCCCAAGATCCTGCTAAGATAACTGCTACACACCCATCCAAGCTGTGAGGGCAGGTAAACACCTGGGGCAACAAGGGAGAAAGAAGAAACATTGGTCCATTAGCAAGAATTTAGCCCCAGGGCTTCTTAAATGCCCTATAAGCCAGCAGTTCCCCATCTAGACAACCTGCTGTTGATGTAGGATCCTTAAGAGGAAGTATCAGAGAGTGTGTGTCACTACATAACACACCCCTACCCTGATGCTTGGCAAATGGGATGGATGGGGTCCTCTTCGGGGCCTGCTATGTGGGAAGATGTTTCCTAGCTTGGAGTCAGAACTCTGTCTCTCTCCTTCCCCGGTGTAGGGCTGCAGAGCTGCAGTGCCCCGTCCTTACCTGGGCACAATGCCAGTTCACTACGTGACGTACAAAGGCATTAAATTCCCCCCTGCCTACAACTCTGAGCACAGCTTGAGTTTTGCCCACAACGAGTTCTTGGTGCGGGATGATGATGTCTTCAACGTGACCTACCCCAAGTCTGGTATGGCAGGGGTGGCTGAGGGGGCGGGGGGGGCAGGGGTGGGGGGGAGACTGGAGGAGTGCTCTGTAGGTATCAGGGGAAGGTCTGTGGCAGAAAATAGGTTGGGATTGTGGAATCATCTCCAGGGGCTGTTTGGAGGGTGAGTCTTCTCTTGTGGTGGGGAACAGGAATGTTTTGGGTGAGATTTCCTTTTCCTTTCCTTTTCCTTTTCCTTTTCCTTTTCCTTTTCCTTTTCCTTTTCCTTTTCCTTTTCCTTTTCCTTTTCCTTTTCCTTTTCCTTTTCCTTTTCCTTTTCCTTTTCCTTTTCCTTTTCCTTTTCCTTTTCCTTTTCCTTTTCCTTTTCCTTTCCTTTCCTTTCCTTCCTTCTTGCTTCTTTTCTTCCTTCTTCCTTTTCTTCCTTCTTCCATTTTCCTTCAAGCTTCTTCTTCCCTTCCCCTACAGTGATTTCACACAGGCAAGGGAGAACCTTTTCCTAGGGAGCACAGCCTTGGTGATGAGGGTGCCGGTGAGGTCCACCCATCCCAACCCCCTGGGCAAGTCCCTGCATCTCTGCTATCCCTGGCAGGCACTGTGTGGATGACCGAGATCTTGAGCCTCATTCGCAGCCGTGGCCACCCCAGCTGGAGCCAAACCATCCTCAATTCGGACCGCATGCCTTGGTTCTCCACCCGTCTGGGCCTGGAGGCAGCCCTCAGCTACCCCTCACCTCGTCTGCTGACTTGCCACCTCCCTAGGCACATCTTCCCCAAGTCTTTCTCCCATTCCACTGCCAAGGTGGGACGGGCACCCACGCAGAGCTTGAAGGGGACTGGGAGGCTGGGAGGGCCACTGCCCATGATCGGGGAAATCTTGGGGTAAGGAGGCCTTGGGGAGTGAGAACTTTGGTGTTGGCCTAGGGTGGGAGTCCTACACACCCCCCAGATGGAAATATGCAACCCCCTGTCTCACATCTTGCATCTTTGGATATTCTGGGGAAGCTCCGATGACTCTAGGGAACTAGTGTGTTCATGGACCCCTGCCCAAGGTCTGTGTGATGGAGCACAGCGTTGATCCTTCTGTGCCAGACCCCTCAATTTACAGAGCCAGTGACAGTGCCAGCAATTTGCCTTCCCTTAGTAGGAGTGTCTCACTCCTGTATGCACTCTACCCCAGGTTATTTACACCCTACGGGATCCTCGAGATGTCGTTGTCTCCTACTACTACTTCTCCAAGATGTGCAGCAGCTATGAGGACCCCACATCCTTTGACCAGTTCCTGAGGGACTTTCTCAATGGAGAGCGTGAGTGTGGTTTGTGGCTTGCTCAGAGCATTTGTGTGTGTGGGTCTCTCATCACCTCTGACTCAGGGCTCTTTTCCTGTGGTCCACTGATGATGGCTGTGAAGCCGAGCTTCCCCCAGAAGAGGGGTGAATGGCTCAGGAAGAAAAAAAAACAACAAAAAACAAACACAAAAATACTTCTGGAGAGAGGCCCACAGGCCCACAAAGCTCTGCTGGGCTCTGAAACAGATGGAAATTCCATTTCCCTGCCTTCTTCTACAGGGTTCAGATGTCTTCAGGAAGTCGTGGTCAGCAAACCCTATAAAACCCTGGCAGGATCTGACCCATGCCCCTTCTGCCTTTTGTCTCCCATCAGTGCCCCATGGCTCCTGGTTTGAACACGTCCAAGGCTGGATGGAGATGAAGGACCAGGAAAACTTCTTCTTCATCACCTACGAAGAGCTGAAACAGGTAGAGACCTTGGCGGACCCACCAGCTCCAAATATGCTGATGTGTCACAAGCTCCTGGGTGCTAACAGGCTCCATCTGTTCCCCCAGGACCTGCAAGGCAGTGTGAGACGCATCTGCCAGTTCTTGGGACAGGATTTAGATGATGCTGCTGTCTCCTCGGTAGTTCGAAATGCCTCCTTCTCAGCCATGAGGGAGAACCCCATGTGCAGCTCTGTCCTGCTCCCTGCAGACATCATGGACCAGACTAAGGGACAGTTTCTGAGGAAGGGTGAGCAGGGTGGGTCCATGGAGGGTGAAGCAGTGGGGCTTTGGTGTCCCCAGGGGGACAGACAGACAGAGGGTGTCTGGAGGGCCACAGCACCTGCATTTGGGAGTGTAGAATGGTGTCCATGGGGAACGTATCTCATTTTGGACAGCCCCTCAGGGTGGTAACTGGACCCAGGGGTTGTGCCTGTGCCTTTGAGCAGAAAGGGGGGCTGTGCACTGGGATGTGCTCTGAGATCGAAATGTTCCTTCCACAGGCATCTGCGGGGACTGGAAGAACCATTTCACAGTGGCACAGAGTGAGACCTTTGACAGGATCTATCAGGACAGGATGCAGGGCCTGAACATGGCCTTTCCCTGGGACAGACATTAGGATCCAGACCTAACTGAAGCCAGCTGAGCACTGGATATAAACCAGCTATTGGCACCAGGGTTACCTGTCTCTTTTCTGCCACTGCCTTGGACCCAGGGATACAAACGTCTCTAAACCTCGGCGTACAAGCAGTTAATTTGCACCCCTTCTGCTTGGGGATTGAACCTCCTGAGTTGTACCTCTCTTGTCTGTTCCATCTCTTGACCTTTTTTAGCCTTGAGATAAGCTCTGGGCACCCTCTGGGGTAGGACACATCTCCCTGCCCTCCAACTTGTTACTCTCCTGCTGCTAGAGGAGGGTAGCACACCCCTGAAAGTACACAGGTGAAACATGTCCTATCCATGGAGCACAGATCAGGTCAGCTTTTTCAGTAGCTTCAGCCAGCTAAGATGTTTCCCTGGGACTTCTCACTGAATGCACTGTGGTCTCTTACTTCAAGGTTCAGTTACTCAGACTCCTTTTCCAGCAGGAGAAGAGCTCAAAGAAAATAGAACAAATAGAGCTGTTTTAGCAAAAAAGTTCAGTTCATGGTTACCCTTTCTCCCCCTAACTCACTCCTAAATGCAGGGCCCTCATTAACAGGTAGGAACTAATATATGCTCAGGGCAAGTGCTAGGTGCTTTTATAGCCTCTGGAGGGAGAATGCAAAGCGAGTACACTTCACTTGTATGCATCTCCTCAGACACACGGAGAGCATCCTTCACGTTTTTATACCCTTACATCTCACCTCAGATCAACCAGCTGCAGTTATAAATCCTACCTTGCAGTGGGGCACAGATATCAGGTCTCAAATTAGATATCTTTTTACACTTGATTCAGTTCTCACCTGTTCACTCTGTCGTAAAAACATGCACACTAATCCTGCCCAACCCTCTCTGCTAGACTGACCCACTTGTTTTCCCCAGGGAAAACCAGAGCACAGCTTTGCTCACACCAGAGCCTGTCCCAGATGAGCTTAGCAGAGCTGTAGCAAACTGCTTTTGCCTCTCAAAGCTCTAGCACTATTCTGGCCAGCTCTGACTCCCTCTGCACACACTTCCCTGTCACTCCCCGGTACACCCAACACATCTGATCTTCTTCCTATATAAAATAACTCTGGCAGCCGTGAAAAAGATCCCTTTATTTCAAACATTTTGATCTGAAAAACACAGCACATCTATCCTTACACCTAAAAAAGGCAAAGAGCATCTCCTGGTAAAGCACTGTGAAAAACATCCAATGCAGTAGGTCTGATGACAAAAGGACAAATGGCTGAGTTCTCACTGTAAGAACGTCAATGATACAGTAGCTTTATCCTGGCATGTCTGAGAAAGTGGTGATATTATTGAAAGATAGCATGAGCACTGATGATCAAGATGATCAAGTCAAACTGCCAAGGCACTTCAGGGTAAACTAAATGTTAAACAGCATTATCCAAACACCTCTTGCCATGGTTTTGGCTGTCATAGAGATAATTTATTTACACAGAGACTTGTATGATACTGGGTTTTGGATTTTTGATGAAGATAGTGATGATGACACACCAGTGTTTTAGTTGTCGCAGAGCAGTGCTTGCACAGAGTCAAGGACATTTCAGCTTCTCATGCTGTCCTGAAAGTAAGGAGGCTGGGGGTGCACAAGGAGCTGGGAGAGGACAGAACCAGAACAGCTGACCCCAAATGGCCAAAGGGGTATCCTATACCATGTTCAGCAGTAAAAGCTAGCGTAAAGAAGGAGGAGAAGGCGACACTTGGAGGGATGGTGTTTGTCTTCCCAAGTAAGTTACACACGATGAGCCCTGCTTTATGTGATGTGTCTGAACACCTGCCCACTGATGGGTAGGAGTAAATTAATTCATTCTTCTGCGTTGCTTGCATACAAAGCTTTTTCTTTATCTAGTCAACTGTCCTTTTCTCAACCTGTGAGTTCTTGCACTTTTACCTGTCCTGGTAAAAGACTCTTCTGGTAGAGAGTGAGCAAGCAGTTTTTTGGTGCTGAGCTGCCTACTGGATTAAAACACATCACTTTTGAACACTGACAGTCATGAGGCGTCAACCACCCCTCTAGAAAGCTTATTCCAGTACTGACCACCCTCACAGCAAAGAATTTTTTCCTAATATCTAGTCTGAACCTCCCCTGCTGCAGCTTTGTGCCATTCCCATGAATCCTATCATCAGCTTCTAGGGAGAAGAGGCTGACACTTCACTCCGTGTGTCCCTTCCTCAGGAAGCTGCAGAGAGCAATGAGGTTGTCTCTTGGCCTTCTTGTCTTCAAACTAGACAACCCAAGTGTCCACAGCCTCTCCTGTGGGAGAATCACCTCTTTTTGCCAGCTGGCTATGCTGCGTTTAACGCATATCAAATATATATATATATATATATATATATATATTTTTTTTTTTTTGACAAAAAAAAAAAAATATATATATATATATATTGGTTGGCCTTGTCATAGAAGGAGATTGATCTACTAAAGCAGGATTTTCCCTTGATGACTCATGTTGACTCTGCCTGATAACAGCTTTGTTCCTTAATGTCATTCAATAACTCCCAGGACAGTCTTCTGCACAACTTTTCCAGGATGGAGGTCAAACTAACATGTCTGTAGTTTCCTGGGTCTTCTCTCATGCCCTTTTTATGGCTCGGTGTAACATTGCCTAGCTTCCAGTCAGCAGGGACCTCTACGCACTCCCAAGATCTTTGGTAAGTTGTAGAGAGGGGTACAGCTGCTTCCTTCACCTGAAGAGCAGCACAGAGGAATTCCAGCCTCTCTAGCCAGTAAGGAAGGGGTCTGAAAAAATGTCTCTATACTAACTAAATTAGAATAAACCAGAGGAGTTAGAGATGTAGGGCTAGGCTGGGGGTGCAGCAGGAACTGGGAGAGGACAGAACCAGGACAGCTGACCCAAACTGGCCAAAGGGGTATTCCATACCATATGGCATCATGCTGAACAATTAATATGGGGGGCTGGCCAGGGTTGTGGGGGCTGCTCTGGGACAGAGGCTGATAGGAGTGATAGGGATACAGTGTTCAGGAAAAAATCATCCAGAAGAACAAAATCACACCAAATTACTAAGGAGAGAATATGACAGAATGGCTTATTGGGTCATAATTAAAAAGCCAACAGTCCAAAATGAAATACATAGATCAAAGGTTATATCAGGTAATAAGAATACATTGCGTAATCACATCTGCAACAAGGGAAAGAGTAAGGAAAGAGTTTACCAGCAATGCAGAGAAGAAGAGAAGCTAGTGAAAGTGTATACAAGTGTTTAATTTTTTCGCACTTTCTTCCATTCTTACTAAAATATTTACTATTTTGACAGGGCTAAAATAATTACAAGTAACAATAAAGGTGGAAATCAAGTTGAAATACTGGGTGTACACCCAGGAAAGACAGATATTTTAATCTTAATTTGAAATCCCAATCCTTTCAAAAATAACCCTTTAATATTTTTGTGAAATGGCAATGATCGTCATCAACAATACTTGTGAGATGGGGGAGATTCCAGGTAACTGGCTGGTTTGACCTGGTGTGTATGCTTAGGAATGAATGAATGAATAAATGGATGAATGAGAGAAAAAATATGATCATGATAGGAAAGAAGAAAGGGTGGAAAGAAGGAAGGGAGGCTGGGAAGAAAGGAAGGAAGCAACCCCAGTGTATTTTAGAAGATTTAGTCTAAGTTCAGTTCCTGGAAAAATACGGAGCAGAGAGCCAATACTTCTATTTGTAGTCACCTAGTAGATAACATTCTAGGAGTTATCAGTGAACACAGGTTTGTTGAGTTTAGCTATCAAGTGAGCAATCAACTGTACAAATACAAATCGGGAATTACTGGCCAACACAGACAGACAGAACCTAAGGATCAGTATCAAAGCACAACAGGCTGCAGATCAGTAACATATGGGTGTTGTGAAAAACAAAACAAAACAAAACAAAACAAAAAAACACACAAACCTCATCTGAGACTTCTATAACAAGGGTTCTCATTTACGAGTAATGTGTGTGACACTTTTATCTTCCCATGGGCTCTGGGGTCTCTGCCACACATCAGTGTCTGGGTGTAGGCATCAGTCTTTGATAAAGGTGTTGGCCAGATGCTGGCCTGCTTGAGATAGACCATGAGTGAGGCAGCAACTGCTATCAGAACATAGAAAACAGGGCAAAGATGGAGAGGGTAAAAAGTCTGCTTGATGGACAAACCCCGAAACTAAGCAGATGGATGCGAACAGTCTTCAGACAATAGGATATGAAACTCAGCTACTCTGAGTTGGATGCAATGCTCTCTTTCACCACACACAGCTTTGATATTAAATGTATTAATAAAATCTGAATAAAATTTGTACTGATGCATGTCTGCAACTGAGAGTCGTGACCCAGGTAGCTTGAGATTTATACTAATTCAGGCCTGCTTTTCTGGTCTATTACCTCCACTTTTCATCCTCTAGACATGCTGTTGCAATGAAAGGATTTGCTAGCTCTACGTTCATTTGCATTCCCTGTGAGTTGTCACCCGTTCCTACACTCCATTTCTGCCAGAGATTTTCTCTCCTTGTCTGTCATTTCCAGAGGCTATCTCAGCTTCACTCTCTTCCTTGGCTTGGGGAAGACAGAGGGGTGTTGCAAATAGTCCCTGGGTTGCACAGTCTAAGCAGAGGAGTATATCAAAGATGCACAAAATCTGCAGCTTTTTCACCAAGCTTTTTCACTGGGGTTAAAGACATCTCTATGTATTTTCAGCAGTAATATTTTCTGTGTGTTCAGCTGAGCTATTCTGTACCCATCTCTGGGGTTCCTAGGGATGATGCTGAGCAATGGTCATACTGGTCAACCACACATGTTGCTCATCTAAATGCAAGGAGTATTTTCTGAGCCCCTCTTGTACAGCAGTGGAGGGTGCAGTGTGATTCTCCTATCTATCACTCTCCTTTTGGCATATCCACCTCCTCAGACAGCCTGATGGCATTTCCCTGCTTAGACATCTTCAATACTGGTGTCTGAGTCCAAAAAATGAATGCAATCACCTCCTAGGAGTGCTTGATGAGCTCTGCTGAGCATGAAAGTTATCTGAGTGCAAGAAGTTGGTATGAAGTAGATCCCACACATGATAGCAGCAGCATCATATCCCTGTAGCATCATTTCTATGCTTGGGCATGTGACTGTCTGGGTGATCCAACTTCACAGGGGATCTGGGAGCTTGGCTTTCATTGCCAGCAACAGAGCATCCTGCTGCTTCTGTATCTGACATTGTCAAGACTAGGAGAAGTAATCACACTGACAGAAAAATTAACTAAACTGTGAACACAGACAAATATTAAAACAATATTGCACAAAGTTTTCTTTGGAACAAACATAGGAGAAAAAGGGAAAAAAAAAATCTCATCTTAGGATAAAGCCACTGCTTTCAGCACTGGGAAAAGGTTTTTTTTTTTTGTTTTTTTTTTTTTTTTTTTTTTTTAACAGACTCCCTTGCTGAACTAGTGCCAAGGGATAAATCTAGTTTTCCCATATATATTAGTACCCTATTCCTGCCTGAAGCCAGTCCTGGAAGATGAGTTGCAAAACACCAGGTGCCCCTATCCTTGCCATCAGTGGTCCAGAAAGATCTGAACTGAGAGGACATTTTTGCTCAGCAAATTCCCGAAACAGCCCAGTTTCACAATCCTATGGCTTACGGCTTACGTGACACTTATGGCACAAGGGTCACTTCCCAGCAGAGCCCCTTGGCTTCTTGCACTTTGCTGAACACCTGCCATGGGGCACAGGGGGAGGTTTTGGGATGGAGGGGAGGAGCCAGCTCCATGGGGACTTCTCAAATACCCTGTCCCTTGGGTGCATGTCCTGCCTCTTCCCTGCCCTCCTCTCCCGTGGAGACACAGAGCACACGTTTCTCCCTGCTACCAACATGAGGTTCATCCTCCTGGCATGCCTCTGGGGTAAGTGAGGTGGGATTCTTTTCTCTCCACTTTTGGCTTGTCATAACTTTACCAACAGTCCTTCCCTTCCATCATTGCTTCTTCCATAGTCCATAGCACAAAACAGATGTGACATTGCAGGGAAGTGAAATGTAATTGGTGGTGTCTACTTTGCAGTGAGCTGAATCCCTCTCTAGACTACCAGGGCTGCAATTGGTGACTTGGATCCCCTCTGGCATCTCAGACAGCCACAGGTGGACAGCTGGATGATGACCCATCTAACACCAATGCCTAGACACTTAAGTGTCTCGTTCAGGAACTGAATCCCAACCCTTATGAGATAAGACAGCACTGCACAAAATGGGTGCCCTTGTTTCTGCCCTGTGGTTCCACAGGCTTTGCGGGTTTCCATGTGTCAGGGATGGGACCAGACCTAGTAGCAATGGGCAGGGGATGATCTGTGGTTGCAGTATGTGGATAGGCACTGAAGATGATAAGCTATCTGAATGTAACTGGAATTTAGAGAGAGAAGGAAGTAATTATGAATTTTAAAAGTAGCTAAAAAAAGTGAGTAGTAAAAACACTTACCTGGGCAATAGTGCTAATGCCACTTCTGGTGTCAGCTATTCTGCCCTTGCCTGAAGTTGTTGGTCAGTGCTTGGGACCTTGCCAGGCTGTTACATGTAGGAGCATAAACTGTTGTTTGTGTTGAGCTCTTTTTTGCTTCTGACCTTCTACAGTGAGTACAAAGTCTTCTTTTCCTGAGTTTCCAGGACAAACAGATTCTGGCAAGCTTTCCCTTCCCAACTTTGCCTCAGCCTCTAATTAATCCCTAGAAGAAGCCTCTGGGCAGCAATACCACTCTTCACAGATTTCTACCTTGAAGACGCTTTTTTTGCACAGCCCCATTCTTTGGCCGATAACTGTCCCAATTGCATATCATTCTTACCATTAATGTCTACAGGCCTGGCAGTAGCCCTGGAGTTAGTTTTGTCCAGTGTCTACCTGAAGTTCAGAAGCAGCAATGCCTCTTTAATGGGTCTAGTCCTTACAAAAAAAGGAAGCAATGCTGTGGCACTTGCAGCTTATCAGATTTTCAGCAGTTTCATCCAGATGTGCACCTCTTGCCTAGCTTTTGCTGAGATCTGTGTGCCTATCCAGAGCCTCTAGGGAGAGACAAACACATCCAGATGCAGTTCGACCTCCTCTGGCTCCAGTCTTAGGATGAGCTGTCTGTGCTTCAGCCACAACTCAGATCTTTCTGCTGACTATTACAGGAGCCTAGGTAATTTAATCAGTCTGCACAAAGAATTTCAGATCACCAAGTATGGACAAGATGAGTCTCAGCTGATCTCTTATTATATTTTCACATTATCTGCCCAAATAATTTTTTCCCAGTACACACACACACACACACATATATATTTCTCTCCACATTTTCTCTCCTTATCTGAACTCTTTAACACAAATGCTCTAAAATGAGCAAAACCCATTGACAGCAGGATTTGAGAGGCTGAGAACAATGATGGGCTTTAGCAGAGCTCACAGGGTCTTTCCTCCTGTCTGGTGTTTTGCTGCCCTGAATCTCTGCACTTTGCAGAGCTGATTCAGACTAACTTCCTGTATTTCTTCTATTTCAGCTTCCCTCACAGGAGTCCTGCTGGCAGGTCAGTATTTGTAGCAGAGTGGATCATGGGTCATAAATATTGGAGTCTGTTCTCAGTTACATGAATGCCTGGTGTCCCCTTGACCTATATAAGCCAATATGAAGGTGTTCCATATTTTAGACCCCTGTACTTTCCAGTCACTGAATTATTCCCACTGGAGTTCCCCAGATCCATGCAAAGGGGTGATGGTGTCTAGAGATACTCAGTTCTTGATATAGGGGTGGCAGGTATTGTGATTAGGGGACTGGTAACTGGGGCTGAGACAGATTTTGAGACAGATTTTGAGACAGATTTTGAGACAGATTTTGTGGCCTTGTGAGTTTAATAACTGGAGGAGGACTGAGTCACAGAGACAATCCTTTCCAGTCCTGAGAGCTTTTCCGGGGAAAGGGCGAAAACTTCTCAATTCTCTCTTCCCTTCTGCTATCCCAGTGCCTTGTAGCAGTGTCTGTTGGGAGACATTGGCCTTAACCACGGGCAAACTCAGACAGAAAAAGAATGTTGGGGTAGTTTTGGGGTGGCTACACTTCTCCAATTATGGTTGAAAATGAACCCTGCAATTTGTTTCTCAAAATGGACTTTTGGTCACAAAGGCACCTGCAGCATTTGGCCATTCCCAACTCAAAACCAGGTTCCCAGACACCAAAGATCTCGGATACTAGGATACACCAGGCTTTTGTTCCCCCTGGTCTGGCAATAAGGACAGCCTTCTGGGGAGGAACAGCCCTCTTTCTCATTCCCTATCTTCACCCTGGGGTGTTTGTTCTTCTCTGAAGATGCAGACACAACCAAACTTGAGATCCGTCTGGTGGATGGCCCAAACAGCTGCTCTGGGAGAGTCGAGGTGCTTCACAAGGATACCTGGGGGACTGTGTGTGATGATGGCTGGGATTTACGAGAGGCCAGGGTGGTGTGCAGGCATCTGGGCTGTGGAACGGCACTGTCAGCCCCCCACGAGTCAAAATACGGAGAAGGGAAGGGCCAGATCTGGCTGAGTGACATGAACTGCAAAGGCACAGAAGGGTCCCTCACTGAATGCAAAGCAAAACCGTGGGGAGAGAACACCTGCAACCATGTGGAAGATGCCAGCGTGGAGTGCTCAGGTAAATTCCAGATGTCTTCAATTTTATGCCACATTGTCCCTTCTGTAAGCTATGGCACAATTTCTGACTCGTCCAACTAGGAGGTTAGGGATGCAGAGTGACTTTGTTGAGCTCCATCTCCCTATCCACTTTGACCCAGAGAAGCTGCATCGTAAGTCCAACAGAGCTGGGATTAAACACAGACAGTCTGATCCCTCTCCTAACACCTTCTATGCATTTTTTTTCCTTTTCTTTTTTTTTTTTTTTCTTTTCTTTCGTCAACCTTTCTTCTTAAGCCAGAAGGTAGGAAGGGAGCTGTTGATAGGTATAGGTGTTAGGGGTGAGTAGAGAATTTTGGTGTATCATGGGAGATTCTGTTTTCTCCAGGTGATCAAGGGCACAGATACTTCTCTAAAACTTCTCTCTGTTTTTTTTTTTTTTTTTTCTTTGTTGATTTTTAGGAACTGACATACCTGAGCCAGGGCCTGTCCGTCTGGTGGGAGGCCCAGACCGATGTGCTGGGAGAGTTGAGGTGCTTCATGAAGAGCAGTGGGGCAGCGTGTGCCATGATGACTGGGACATAAAAGATGCCCAAGTTGTGTGCAAACAGCTGGGTTGTGGGGATGCAGTGCTGGCCCCCATTGGAGCCAAATTTGGACGAGGCTTTGACACCATTTGGCTGGATGATGTGAACTGCACGGGGGTAGAAGCTGATCTCTCTGAATGTCAGGCGAGGCCATGGGGAGATCACAACTGTTACCACGGGGAAGATGCCAGTGCAATCTGTTCAGGTAATCCTTGCATCCTCCAACTTTTTCCAGCTATGTGTTGGGGTGCACTTACAAGTGTGGATACAATCATGAACAGGAACTAGGACTTAACACAAAGCACTCACCTACTGTATTGGTGTTGCTGGTGGTTTGGGGTCCTTACACCCTAAAAGAGGGCTCCAGTCTGGAAGGTTTTCTCCTGTCTGCTCACTGGGGTGTTCTGTGGTCATTTTTCTCCAGTTCAGGCTTGAGGTTAAGACCATGCACAAGAGCATGGACCATGTCCATGAGTGTGGGAGGGAGAGGTTATGCAGGGGGGGGGGCTACCAAGGTATGAGTGCACAGCCTTCTGCCTTCCTGAGCATGCCCTCTCTGGATGTCTCTGCAGAATCAGGGATTACCATCTCCACCTCAGTCCGCCTGGTGGATGGCCCAAACCGCTGCACTGGGAGAGTCGAGGTTCTTCACAATGATGTCTGGGGGACTGTGTGTGATGACGGCTGGGATTTAAGGGAAGCAAAGGTTGTGTGCAAGCAGCTGGGCTGTGGAACAGCACTATCAGCCCTCCCAGAGTCAAAATACGGAGAAGGGAAGGGCCAGATATGGCTGACTGATGTGAACTGCACAGGAACAGAAGGGTCTATCACTGAATGTGAAACCAAGCCATGGGGAGAGAATACCTGCAACCACGTGGAAGATGCCAGTGTGGTGTGCTCAGGTAACCACCTCTGAGCCCTCCCCTGCATGTGCTGGGCAGTAGGATGACAGATCCCACTGTATATAAACTTGAATCAGATATCATCCCAAGCCCCTGTGAAAGGGGCAGTGCACCTCTGTGTATGTTTTCTAGTGGAAACAGGGGGACACAGCTGAGGAACTCATCCCATCACTGGGTGCCAGCCCTGTGATGCAGAGCAGGGGTGACCAGTGGTGACACACTGATGTAGCTGTGCCAGTGTTGCATTAAATTCTCTCCTACACTGTGGTCCCTTGTCTCACCTCTGTCCTGCAGGGTGGTTATGATCAACAGACTCCTCAAACCAGATACCCAGTAGAGCCTGAAGCTGTCCATGAAGACCAGAAAAACTTCCTCCTGCCCTTTTCCTACAGCCTCTTATTTCTTTTGTTGGTGTTTTTTTTTTTTTTTTTTTTTTTTTTTTTTTTTTTGCTTTTATTTGTTTGTTTGTTTTCTGTCCTTCCTCCCACCCCAGAAAGCTCAGGTGTCATTAGAAGAACGCTGATGGCATATCTTCATTGTGCTCAGGGGCACCTGAGCCCGTGTTGAGCAGGCATACTTTCCACAGGGAATGGGGCACATAGGATGCTCCCTTAACATTTTTTTTTTTGGCATTTGTGCAGAGGTAGACGTTCCTGAGACTGGACCAGTCCGGCTTGTGGATGGCCCAAACAAGTGTGCTGGAAGAGTTGAGGTACTCCATGAGAATCGGTGGGGCAGCGTGTGTGATGACCACTGGGACATGGAGGATGCCAAAGTGGTGTGCAAGCAGGTGGGCTGTGGGTCACCACTGTCAGCCCTGGGAGGTGCCCGCTACGGCCGAGGGCCGGACGTCATCTGGCTGGATGATGTGAACTGCACGGGGACAGAAGAAAGCATCTTTGACTGTCAGGCCAGGCCATGGGGTCAACACGACTGCTATCATGGAGAGGATGCTGATGTTGTCTGTGCATGTAAGCCACCCATTACTGTGACACGTGAACTGATGAGGGGACAGGGTCAAGCAGTTCTGGCAAAGCCAGCAGGCTGGACTGGATGGGACATAATGGAAATCACAAGGCAGGAAGGCTCTTGCTCTCGGGAAGATGCTGTTGGAGGCAGGGAAATGAGTGAAGCAGGGTGCCCTAAGGAATACGGAACATCTGATTAGGGTGGATGTGGTGGGTTAGATGTGATTAGCAGGGCACAGACAAACACACCAGTGACAGTCTGACTATGGGATGGGTTCTGATGGAGAGATGCTTACAAGGGAGTTTTGTATAGGGCAAGGTTCCTAATGGGCAGCAAAAGGGAAGGTAGAACAGTTTTTGGAATAGGAGGTAATGACAAACATCTGTGGAGGGCAGGAGGAGGACAGCTGGAACCATGTCTAGGGAGAGACACCTCTCTATCATCTGTACTCAAGAAATATCTAAGTTTAACTCTCTGAAACCTCTGTGAGTTTAACTCCTCACTTCTCATGCTCTGTTTCCTGGAAGAGAAGGCTGGACAGGCCCTGCATAGGTGAAGGAAGGAATCCTTGGGGGTTTTTGGTTGGTTTTGTTATGGAGGAAAAGGGCTGTAGGGTGTTGGCAGGACTTGTTCTGCCAGGACTACATGCTGCAGTCCTCTGGAGCAAGCAGTGAATTTTGCATCAGGGTGAGAGCTTGGTCTTTGTGCAGCCATAACCTAACTTCCAGAGGGGCCAGTCCAAGGCTCTGGTGTCCACAGTATTCTTCGCTAATAGACCCAAATATATCAGTATAACCTAACAGGAAGACCTTCTTCTAGAGCAGAATCCATGTCACTTCTGGGTGCCAATTCTGGTGCAGAATTCCTGACAGCAGATTTCATTTTTCCCTTTCTCTGCAGTTAACAAGAATCTGGAGGAGCCGGAAACATCGTGAATGCCGTGCTGACCCCACCAGACCATGCTCACCTTGCCACAGGAGAAGGGCCAGTAAGATTCAGCTGAGAAAGAGAATATTTGGGATGCTAAAGAACCACCAGCGTGCCTTAACAGAATTCAAGTTTTGGCAAAACCATTCTCTCATCCGTTGAGTGATCTACAAGTTTGTTTATAAATACATTGATAGAAAACACATCTCAAAATGTTTTCCCACTGAAAATTGGGATCAAAAAGTATCAATAAATTTCCTCTTAAACTGATATTCTGTCTGTCTCATAAATTGCTTATGGACCTCTGCTGCCTGAGCATATATCTGTCAAGGAGCTGTTTATCCTACATGATGAATATTTATACCAAGTTTATGAAAGTATTTGTAAGATATCTGCTGAGAAGCATGTGTTTTCACTGGTATTCTGACTGGTAAGAAAGACAACCATAAAAGCCTTGGAAAGGGTATTGGACATTGAACAGCATAAGTTTAGTTTTGTAGGTTTGTCTGCCCCTTCTAAGAGGGGCCCAAGGAAACTGACCCCATAGAGGAGGACACACCCTTTTTCCTCTCTCACTCTTCCTAAAAGCCAAAACTGGCACTTTCTGGGGATGTCCAATCAAGGCTTAGGCTCTAACATATTTTTGTGTATGTGTGTGTCTGATTTGTTGCTTTCCAAAAAGCAATATGCTTTGTGCCCATCAGTACCATGCGAATGCTTTGTCCCAGCAAAGCAAAGCACTAAGGTCTTCATCTCAGTATTGACATTGGGTGTCTCCAAGTTGGTCAGCAAACTCAAGCTGTTGTTATGGACAGGAGAGATGACTGTATATCCCAGTTTTCTTTGGGATAGTGTTAATTTCCTTCATAGTGGCTGGTATGGTGTGTTTTGGATTTAAGATGAAAATAATGTTGATAACACACCAATGTTTTAGCTGTTGCTGAGCAGTGGTTGCACAGTCAAGGACTTCCCAGCTTCTTGTGGTACCCTGCTGGTGAGGAGGCTGGGGGTGCACAAAATGCTGTGAGGGAACAGATCCCCACCTGGCCAGAGGGATATTCTGTACGATACGACATCATGTTCAGCAATAAAACTGGGGAAAGTTGGCTGGAAAAAAATAAAGCTCCTTTTTATTAAACTATACTTATCTCAACCCATGAGTTCTTGCACTTTTACCTTTTTTAAATTCCCTCCCTCATCCCACTGTGGGGGAGTGAGTGAACCATTGCGTGATGCTGAGCCAGGTTACAACACAACACCATCTCCATTCCCGCCTCCTCCTCATGGAAGAGTTCATCTCCTCCCCAAGCAAGTCTAAAGGAGCTTGGATCATCTGCTTTTTGGGAAGTGCCTGGTTCAGTATGGCTCCAAGGAGAACAGAAATGAGGTGAAGCTGGTGGTGACCTCAGTGTTACACAGAGCACCAGACAGACTCACAGAAACATAAAGTTCAGGTCACATGCCTATATATATATATTTAGATGAGAAGTGAGAAGCAACACAGAAGTGGTTTGAGGATTGGTGGAAATGTCGCAGAGAGGGCCCACAAGGTACAATCTGTTTTACTTATCAGAGGGAAGGTTGCGTGAGGATTTCATGACAGTAGCTAAACATCTTCTACCCAAGGGAACCTCAAGCTGTTTGAGCCGATACAGCAAAAGCTGGATGTTTATATAATGTATTCTACAATCAGCACAAGAAAGCTTTCATGGATTAGAGGCATTATCAGCAGAAGAAGTTGAACTGGCATGGGAACGGTATGATCTCTTGGGCACCAAGGGCATGATAATGTGAGATGTTTCAGGGACTCAAATTGACTTCAAATGCCCACTTGTGTTCTCCAGATAATCCCTCCCCCCCCTCTCCCCCCCTCCCCCAAGGGAATATGCCTGGAAAATTGTCTTGTGGCCAAGATAAGGAATTGTGATCAGTGGGACCATGTCCACTCCAACCACCTGCAGGCATCCACAGAGGTACCCAAATCAGACACAAAATCACCCAAGGCTGTAGAAGGATCTACAGCCAGGGGAGGAAAAGGCTTCTGAAGTTACTCTGGAGACAGCCGGGCTGACTTGCCTCATGCAAGTGCCTCTCTCTCTTCATTAGCTGAAGATTCCTGGGGCAAGCATGCCCCCAGTTTGGGCACATTGTTTTTATGTTTGCATTTCAGTGTGATAGATCTGAGCTTCAGGGATTTTCTTCTGTACTGCATGCTCTTTGGCCTTCAAGGATCACTTTGGTTTGGGTTTAATAAATGTCATACACGTGTCGGCTGGCACTATTTCTCTCTTCTCCACTCCGGAAGATCTGTGAGGTTTAGATCCAACCTGGAAGGAAATTAATGCAATCCAGATCTGTAAAAGTAGTTTGCTTTATCCTGCAAGGCCACTGAAAGTAGTAGTATACTTATAATATCCTAGTGATATTTCAAAGATGCAAATAGGAAAAATGAGCTGCTATGTGGGTAGATGGGAATCATCCCTCAAAATACCAACCTCCGACTTCAAACCTCTCCCTACCCCATGGCACTTGTCAGAGACATGGAAAGAGACAGTGAAAGTGAGACAAGTGCCACTTGTCTGAGACTGAGAAGGGATGAAGGGCCACCAGTGCCAAAACCCAGCTTAGAGGCTTAATGGCTACTAATGTCTAGCAGGATGGGACATGGATGAAGGTTACCTGAACATATGACGCCTGCATCTTCTCCATGGTTGCAGTTATGGACTCCCCAAGGCCTTGCCACACACTTGGAGAGGGCTGATTCTCTGCCGGAGCATTTCACATCATCCAGCCAGATACGGCCATAACCTTGCCCAAAATAAGCGGATCCTGGGGCTGACATGGCCTTCCCACAGCCCAGCTGCTGGCACACCACTTCAGCATCGCTCAGGTCCCAGTTGTCATCGCACACTGTTCCCCACTGCTGGCTCTGAAGCACCTCAACTCTCCCAGCACAATGAGTGGGGCCATTCACCAGCCGGAGTGGAGCTATTTCTGCAATCCCTGCACATAAAGCAACCCCGAAATATAAATGCACACGTAAATGCCCTGCACCTAAACCCTACTGACAATAGGCACGTCGTGGTGTCCTAGTGCCAACCAAGCTGTCCCATGGATAATGAGGACCTTCTGGGTGGACAGAGCTCCTCCCAGGGTTGCCTCCATACTGTCATAGAATCATTGAATATCCCAAGTTGGAAGGGACCCACAAGGATCATCGAGTCCAACTCCTGGATCCCCAAAGGATGACCCAAAAATTCATACCATGTGTCTGAGAGCATTATCCAAACGCTTCTTGAACCAAAAACTGGCAGGCTTAGTGTTGTGATCAGTTCCCTGGGGAGCCTGTTCCAGTGCCCGACCACCCTCTCAGTGAAGAACCTTTTCCTGATATCCAGCCTGAACTGCCCCTGTCACAGCTTCAAACCATTCCCTCAGGTCCTGTCCATGTTACTTCTCCGTTTCCTCTGCCCGCAGACTTGCTAAAACATCTTGGTAAGGACTGAGAGTGGTATTTCAGTCTCCCAGCCAGTAAGAAATGTTAATTCATCCCTTCTGAGCAGGCATGTTTCAGATAGTTTATTTGAATCACTGTGTGAAACGGGGCACCATACCTGCTCTATATAAAGAGTAATATGCTCTGCAGAGCTCTGAAATAAAAATGCAATGTTGTGTACAGATATTACAGATGAAACCCATACAAAAGGAACAATTCAGGAGCCTCCAGTTAGGTGTCTTCTCCCATATGAGATGACGTGAAGCATCTTTGCTTCATCTTCAGCTCTCAAGTCAGAAGGGTGGAAATTTCACATAGCTCCTGGGCTCATATTGGCCCTACGTAGATTTCCAAATCCTGTTAGGTGTCTTATATAGCATTAGATACCTATGTTCAGAAACGTGATGCATTCCTAAATAAATGGGGTCACATGTGTGAGGCTTCATAATAGACCATGTTACTGAAACCTTCTTTTGGCCTTACATTTCACTCCAGTTACTGAAATATTCATCATATGTGTTCTGGATAATTTGCTAGGAGAAACTAGATTACAGTAGTGTATATTAATATACACTTATTCTTCCTTGAAATCTCTCATGCCTGGTGAAGACAGAAGGACTGGAAAATAAGTGGTCTTAGGAAATGTTAGTGTACTCTTTTCTGCACTGAAACCATGAACCACAGAATCAGTCAAAAAGAGAGAGTAAAATAAATACTTTGGTTTACAAACAGCCTGTTCTGTACTAGCATCAGATGACAGCATTTCAATCCATCATGACAATGAAGCCAAAGGAGGAGTAATGTCATCTACCACATTTGTAAGCCTTTGGATATAAGCATTTTAGGAGAGCCAGCAGAACTGTTCCTCTTTGTAATGCTGCCGTTGCTCTGCTCCTGATGGAGGCAATGAGCACCTCTGGGAGATACCCTATATCAAGATATATAAAGCAGAAAGGGATTTTTTCTCCACAAGCAGAGCTGTGGAACTGTACACCTACAACTCCCATCATCCAAGGTGATTCAGGTGAACTTGTGGAACCTTTTTCTTTCCGCTGACTTTAGAGGGGGAGATGCACGGCCAGGTCATCATCAGATGTGCACTTTTCTATGTTCAGGTCAGAGTCCTTTTGAAAGAGCTTTGAGTTCTCCTGAAGTTTCCCATAACTTTTCATGGAAAGAAGGGACTGCAGAACAGTTTTGATAATTTCTCCATCCCCAAAAAGTAGAAAAGAAAGGCTAAAAGATGAGAAAATAGGCTACCAGATCTTAAAGAAAACCTTGTGATTCTTTAGGATTACCCTGAGGGACGATTGTCCTGATGTTTTCAAGGCTGGATAAAGGCCTCCTGGTCTGCCCTCACAGCTGACCTTGCTTTGATCATGAATCTGACGTAGAGACTTCCTGAGGTATGAATTGTTCTATGATCCAAGGAGCCTCTCAACTGCTTTAACAAAGCAGGAGACTTCTTGCAGGTATGCAAGAGACACCAGAGAGAAAACTGAAAAAACATTTAGATAAAAGTGCTGCAAAGACACATTCTGTGGTTTCAGTTTTTCAAAACATCCTGAAATGTGACATGTTATTACTTCTCATGACAGAATAAAACAGACTTCCCAGTCAGCCAGAGGCCAAGACTTGCTGAAAACATTTCTTAGTTTTACATGTGATCTTTATGTAAAACTATCAGTCTGAGAGATGACTCTATTCATATGAGACTACAAACCTGAACCTTGTAAATCAATCAGGAATGGGATGTTTATGGTACCTATCCAGCCCTAGTAAAATTCTTGGAGCCTTCAGAAGCTGCATGATGGAATACAACTATCAGATTGAAGCTTGCTGATGGCAACTCAGTAATTATGGATTATCTTCCAGTGTTGCCTGCTGACCATGAGCATTGTATACATCACACAAGATTGGGTTTATACACAACAGTCATTAACAGCAGACATTAGGAGCAGCTTAAGCTCAAAAATGTCCTTTTGCTGAAGGTGAAAATCTTAGTTCCATGTTTGTGGACACGACTTAGACTGAGTCAGGAGTTACCTGAGCATACCACACCAGCGTCTTCTCCGTGTCTGCAGTTATGGGATCCCCAAGGCTGAAACTGGCATTCAGAGAGGGCAGCCTCAGTTCCTATACAATTCATGTCATCCAGCCAGATGGGGTCGGAGCCTTCTCCAAAGCGAGCTGAGCCAGGGGCTGACAGTGCTGTCCCACAGCCCAGCTGCCTGCACACGACATTGGCGTCAGCTGTGTCCCAGCCATCATCACACACGGTTCCCCACTGCTGGTCATGAAACACCTCAACTCTGCCAGCACAAGGACTCGAGCCATTCACAAGCCGTATGGGAGCAGCTTCTGCAACACCTGGAGCAAAACACAGAAGAATCACAGAAAAAGGTCAGGGAGCATTTCATGCCTCAGTGCTCTATGGAAGTGAGAAAATATCTTTCCTCGCAGGGGTCTTGTGCCAAAACAAATGGTGTGGCAACGATATGGATCATCCAGAACATCAGTGAGATTTGCTTTGATAGTGCCTCAGAGTTCATTTGTACCTGTAGCAGATTGCTACCGGACAGAGCACCAAGTGCTGAGCTCTTGCTTTAGGGCCTCAGGGAAAGCAGCAGATGCTGCCAGTGTTATCACTGGTTACACAACACTCCCCTTTTCTAGGGATCTAGGGTCTAGGATGGCCAGGGTAGTCTGTGTCATCTGTTTCTCCTTCCCACATTCCCCAGTGACTGTGCTATGGGTCTCTGTCATGATGTTGTGCAGTCATGATTTAAAGAGCGCCATTTACCTCATTACTCAACACAACGGTTCTGCACATCACCAGCTGACTACACTCTGCAGCATGTTGGGATACCATCTCCCCACATGGCCCACACGTCTTATGTGATTTCAGCAACCAGAAAACATATCCATTTTGGTAGCCAATCAATGTCATCTGACTTCCAGCTTCAGCTCCGTAGGAACACCGGGCTTCTTTAAATACTATGTCATATCCTTCAGCAATGTGCAGGTGTCTAAAGTAGTCTAAAATAACACTCGGTTCAATCCTCTTGTATCTCATCCAAGAGCAACATTGATAAACATGTCCCCCAGGGCCACAGGCACCTCTCCCCAAAACAGCTTCCATTGTACCTCATGTTACATGGTATCAATTAGCTGTACCTGAGCAGAACACAGAAGCATCTTCTTTGTGGTTACAGTTGTGGTCTCCCCAAGACCGTGCCTTGCAATCAGAGAGGGCAGTTTCGGCTCCTGCACAGTTCACATCATCCAGCCAAATTTGGCCAGTTCCTTGTCCAAACCGAGCAGAGCCAGGGGCTGAGATTGCTGCCCCACAGCCCAGCTGCCTGCACACCACTTGAGCATCTGCCAAATCCCAGCTGTCATCGCAGACGGTCCCCCACTGCTGCTCATGAAACACCTCGACTCTCCCAGAGCAGAAGTTCGAACCATTCACCAGCCGGACTGGGACTGGTTCTGGAACACCTGAGCCACAAAGGTAAGACAAGATAAGTTATTCTGGCAAAGACATTCCTGCTTGCCACATCAACAAGCACTGCATGCACTCCTTGGCTTAGTATGTATTCCAGAGATGAGCACCATGGAGAAAAGGAGGTTCATTGTGATTGCTCTTGCCCCAAAAGTCAAGGAAAAAGTCAAGGAAAAGTGCTGACTGAAACAAAGGAGAAGAGATGTACTGATGGTTCAAATCCCAAAATCTGAGGTGCTTGAAGCTCTTTTATCCCTGTCTTTGAAAGATATCCATGTCCAGATAGCAAATCCAAGTAACTCCACAACTCAAGGGAAAGGACATTTGCCAGAGTGTGCTCTTTAGGCAACATGGTGGGAACACTGGGGTATGGCTCACCTCAGCTAGACTTAAGCTTCAAGAAGCTGATTTGTTTTCCTTATTATTGGTACCTAGTGCTATTTGATATACCCAGGGAATCCCAGACATTCCAATGGGGCTGGCAGACTTGATACAAGATCAAGAGTAATTTGTGCCCTTCTGGATCTGCAATTAGAGACTGGGTAGGATGTCACAGGATATTTCAGATGACACAAGACAGGTATGTATTGGCAGATGAACCCCACTTTTACAACTCCACTGAGGACCCTTTACAGTCTCAAAAAAAAAAAAAAAAAGCTCTGTTGGGTTGCAGTTTCCTTAATCTGCTTTGGGTGTCTGCATCCCAAATGTATCTGGGGCCAAATCCTGTCACAGACTCTTCTGTCTTAGTCTTTGCTGGCTGCAGAGGGACAACAGTACATTTAATTCAGACACAGGCGGTGAATCCACAGGGTATTTTCAAGTTGTTGGCAAGTAGCCAGAGAGAAACAGGTTATCTCCAGCAAGGGCAATTAAAGTGTTCTACTACTCTGGGGAGGTAATATGATTGCACAGAGGATGAAGAGGAATTAAATGGCAATTCTTCACAAAGAGATAAAAAGGATAGAAAGTGGCACTCTAAAGTGTTGTGCTGTTTGAAGAAAGACATAGACAAGTATAAGAAGCAGTGCTAACTACAGGACATCCAAATCAAGCCTTCAGAGCTACTCAGGATTTCCAAAACCTCATCTGGGTAACAGATTAGAAGAAATATGCCTAATATCTGAGAAGCCAGAGAAGAATAAGGGGAATGAGAAGAAGGTTAAAAACCTTGTCTCAAGAGGTGGATATGAATAGGATGAGAAAACTGAGAGGGGATGTAACACACTTAACAAAAGGCAAAGAGTAAATAACAATACACACTACAAAGAGAGAAGAGTCTGTACAATAAATTCCAGGTAAAGGTAGTCAGGTCAGAGTTTCCTTCTAGTGGCAAAGAAGTGCAGTGCAACAATTTTGAGGAAATTGTCAGCTGTAGAGGTTTCAGAGAAGATGCTGGAAAAACATTTGTGAAAACAGGCCTTCTGAAGATGGTTCTAGCAAGGAAGGGAAAAGGGAAGGTAGATTAACTAGTTTCTGCAAGACTTCTTCATGTTCTTGACTTGAAGAGGAAAGAAAGAAAACTGAGACTGTATCTTGATTTTTCAAGTGTGATATGTTCATTGGCCTTGTCACTGACAAAATCAGAAGAGCCCAAGTGACAGTGTGCTGTTCTCTATACTAGGATGAATAACACCAGTCCTGCAAGCCGTCAAGGTTGCCAGTAGCTCATGTGGGAAAGAGTCCCAAATTTAAATTCTTGAGCACAGCAAGTGGCAGGCTGGACTTCAGCACCACAGTGTTATGGTTAGATTTTGAATGGGAAGGAGAGGGGAACACAAATGGATTTACAAACATCCCTGCTTGAAGCACTTTTTCTGTCTAGTACTGTGGTTTGAGATTTGTAAGATGGGAAGAGAGCACCTTATGGCATTTCAAGCATCCCTCCACATACCATAAATGTTAATCAAAAGGTGAAATAGAAGAGACTTACCCAAGCACACAACACCAGCATCTTCTCCATGACTACAGTTATGGGCTCCCCATAGACTGGTCTCACATTTGGAAAGGGCAGTTTCAGTTCCTGTGCAATTCACATCATCCAACCAGATGGGGCCAGACCCTTTTCCAAAATAAGCAGAGGCTGGAGTGGATAGTGCTTTCCCACAGCCCAGCTGCTGGCAAACGACTTCTGCATCTCTTATATCCCAACTGTCACCACACACTGTTCCCCACTGCTGGCCATAAAAAACTTCAACTCTCCCACTGCAACGATTCGGCCCATCCATTAATCGGAGTGGAGCTACTCTTGGTATGTCTAAATAAAATAGAAAGGGTAGGAATATACATTACTGAGTTGCCATTAGCCTAATTAAAAGTAAGATAAAATGCATAATCACAGTGAGTATCTTGGGGCATCCAGGGTACAGTTATCCAGTTGCCTGAAGATGGGATATCTTCACCAGTTCAAAACTAAGTAGGAAATAGTCTGTGTACCATATTCTGCAGAATATAATTTAGATATAGTATAGTATAAGTCAGAATAATTTAATAAAGGTCTTGGGAGTGTGGAGAGGTACCTGCTGACTGGAAGCTAGGCAATGTTATACCCATCCATAAAAAGGGCATGAGAGAAGACCCAGGAAACTACAGACCTGTTACTTTGACTTCAGTCCCTGGAAAAGTTATGCAGAAGATTGTCCTGGGGGATATTGAATGACATTAAGGAACATAGTTATTATCAGGCAGAGTCAACATGAGTTCATCAAGAGAAAGTCCTGCTTTTGTAAATCAATCTCCTTCTATGACAAAGCCACCTGCTTGGTGGATGAAGGGAAGGCAGTGGATGCAGTCTTTTTGAATTTCAGTGTGGTCTATGATACTGCTCCTCACAGCATCCTTTTGGATGAATTGTCCAACTGTAAGATGAACAGGTTCACGCTACACTGCGTGATGAACTGGCTTGATGGTAGAGCTCTAAATGTTGTAGTGAATGGGGCTACATCTGCCTGGCAGACAATCCCTGGCAGTGTTCTCCAGGGCTCATTCTAGGGCCAGTCCCACTCAACGTTTTTATCCATGATGTGGATGCATGAGTGGAGCTCATCCTCAGCAAGTTTAGGATTACACTAAACTGGGAGGTGGTGTTGATTCCCTAGGGGGATGAGAGGCCTTGCAGAGGGATCTAGATAGATTGGAGCACTGGGCGGTAAGTAACTGTATGAAGTTCAACAGAGGAAAATGCTGGATTCTGCACCTGTGACGGAGCAATGCCAGACACAGGCACAGGCTGGAGAACAGCTCAGCAGAAAGGGACCCAGGGGTGTTGGTTGACAACATGCTCAAGTGTATGAGCCAGCTGTGTGCCTTGGCAGCCAAGAGGGCAAACCACATTTTGGGATGCATTAAATGCAGCACGGCCAGATGGTAAAAAGAGGTGGTTGTCTTGGTATATTTAGTGTTGGTGTGGCCTCACCTTGAATATTATGTGCAGTTCTGGCCTCCACATTATAAAAATGAAGTTAAAGTCCTTGAAAGCATGCAGAGGAAGACAACAAATCTGGTAAAAGGGCTGGATGGCATGTCCTGTGAGGAAAGGCTGAGGACACTTCTTTAGAAAAAGAGAGGCCCAGATGTGACCTCATTACTCTCTGTAATTACCTAAAGAGGGGAAGCACAGAGAGATCTGCTGGCCTTTTCTCCCTGGTAGCCGATAACAACATGGGAATGGCACAAAGCTGCACCAGGGGAGGTTCAGACTGGGCCTTAGGAAATATTTATTCACTGTGAAGGTGATCAATACTGGAATGGGCTTCCTTGTAAGGTGGCTAATGCCCCATGCCTGTCAGTGTTCAAGGGGCATTTGGACAATACCCTCAACTATACGCTCTAACTTTTGGTTAACCCTGAAGTGGTCAGGGAATTGGGCTAGATGATCTTTGTAGGTCTTTTCCAACTGATCTATTCTATTCTACTCTATTCGATTCGATTCGATTCGATTAGATTCGATTCGACTCGACTTGACTCAACTCTATTCGACTCTATTCGACTCGACTCTATTCGACTCGACTCTATTCGACTCGACTCTATTCGACTCGACTCTACTCTGTTCAACTCTACTCTGTTCGACTCTACTCTATTCGACTCGACTCGACTCGACTCGACTCGACTCGACTCGACTCGACTCGACTCTACTCTACTCTACTCTACTCTACTCTAATCTACTCTAATTTTTCTAAGCCAAGGGAAACACAGATTCTGTGTTCAAGGACACCTACATGCATGCCAAAAAAGAGGAATTTGTAACACGTCTCCAGTATAATGACAGAGAGCTCACAACACATTCAGGAACTAAGGGCACATGGGCACATCATAAAGACAGAGCCTTCAGGTAGGTTGGTGCAGAAAACCTTCCCTATCATGCAGACAGAGACACAGACAGGGGTTACCTGAACATACCACACCAGCGTCTTCTCTGTGTCTGCAGTTATGGGATCCCCAAGGCTGGAACTGGCATTCAGAGAGGGCAGCCTCAGTTCCTATACAATTCATGTCATCCAGCCAGATGGGGTCGGAGCCTTCTCCAAAGCGAGCTGAGCCAGGGGCTGACAGTGCTGTCCCACAGCCCAGCTGCCTGCACACAACGTTGGCTTCAGCTATGTCCCAGCCATCATCACACACAGTTCCCCACTGCTGGTCATGAAACACCTCAACTCTACCAGCACAATGACTTGGACCATTCACAAGCCGGATGGGAGCTGTTTCTGCAACATCTGGAGCAAAACACAATTGAAAAATGTTCAGGAGTATTGCATGCCTCAGTGTGCTGTGGAGGGGCCAAAACAAAACATCATCACAATGGTCTAGTAGCCAACAGCACTTGACCCCCTGGTGTGTAAAGTTGCAGTGAAAGTTGCCTCAGAATTTGTTCCCACACCCTTGGCTGGTACTTTAGCAATGAATCTTTTATCTGTTGAGTGTTCAGAGCTGAGCACCCAGATTTCTTCCCTAATAGTAGGGCATCAAAATGGGGTTGGGGAGCATTGACTGGACCAGAGTGCAGGGGGAAACTGTGCCTTCGGGAGTGCAGAGTTTGTACTCGTGAGCCTCTATAAATCCAGCCATCAGGACTCACTGTCGAAGTCCATAGCACTCTAGTCCCCGTGAGAGCTTCAAACTGCTCCCTGGAGCATGGCTCCAGGTTCTGGGCACAATGGGTAACACAGTGCCCTAGGCCTCCTCCATAGCTCATATCCCCCAGGGATTATCCTTAGCAGTGGGATTAGTGCAGAAGGAAAAACAACCTTAGCATCCATGTATCACTCTCCTTATATCTCAGCTCACAGCTGAATGATCAGCACAGAGTCTCCTGGTCCTGAGGGGACTCCAGAGCTACCAGCAACCTTCTCACAAGTGCATTCCCTCCATTGTACTCCACATGTCATGGCATACATTAGCAGTACCTGAACACTCCACAGAAGCATCTTCATTGTGGTTACAGTTGTGGTCTCCCCAAGGCTTGGCCCGGCACTCTGTGAGGATGCTTTCAGTTCCTGCACAGTTCACATCATCCAGCCAAATTTGGCCAGTTCCTTGTCCAAACCGAGCAGAGCCAGGGGCTGAGATTGCTGCCCCACAGCCCAGCTGCCTGCACACTACTTGAGCATCTGCCAAATCCCAGCTGTCATCGCAGACGGTCCCCCACTGCTGCTCATGAAACACCTCAACTCTCCCAGAGCAGGAATTTGAACCATTCACCAGACGGACTGGAAACAGCTCAGAAAATCCTGTATTGAGAAATAGTAAAGGCATCATTTTTTTGGGCTTTCAATCATGTGGATTGAGGACTTGTTAGTGTTAGTGTTAGGTCAGAGGTTGGACTAGGTGATCTTTGAGGTCTCATCCAACCTAGATGATTCCATGATTCTATGTTTTGGTTCATACTGATTCTGTGCTGCCTGGATTGCTGCTCTGTGGCATGGGCAGACACTGCTCTTTATTCATGACAGAACAGCAGATCCTTGCAGCAGTTTCTGTCTCCTAGAATGGTGGTCTTCAGTTGACATCTCTTGTTGACTGGGCCTGACTAAAAATCAGACAAGTCTGGTGAACCCGCATTCCATCACAAGATAAGAGTTATACTTGCACCACGTTATTGTGATGAGTCAGACTAGGGGGAATAGTCTGGGCTGGTGAGCTGAACTTGGAAGGGACAGAAACCTGTGGACTAACACTGGTCCAGGAGCACCAAGGGGCATTATAGTCTAGGCTGTGTTAAGGACTCTTGGCAGCTCAGATCAGCAATTTCTGTAAGGCACAAGGCATTGATTGAGGACTGAGAGTAAGAGATGCTGAAGCTGTAAAGCTCTGGTGATGTTGAGCATCAAGTATTTGGTGCTGGGGGACTTGCTTGGGTGAAGTTATGCAATAACATCTCACTGAGGAATATTACTTGAACAGCAGCAAGCTTGAAAGATAGAATTAATGTGGCCTATTATAGGTGTTTAAACACTCAGCAGCATCTGTCTTGGGACAACTGTGAGGTAAGACATACAAATTTCACCAGAGGTGTCCGTTTCCTTCATAGATGTGTAGTCAAACCACAGTTTTAGATTTCATATTTGCACTTTTTATGTCTGAGGTTTGAAAGACAAATCTCTTCTTAAACTCAGCAGCTGATGATGGGAACTGCTTAAGATTATCTGGGCAGAGCACGGGAGTGGGAGACCTACAGCCATTCCTCACAGACATTTTTTGAATGCGTGAAGGAAGAGGAACAGGAGAAAGAGCAGTAGCATTTGAGAACCAGAGCTGTTAGCCCTGGATGAATGGGCTACAGTCTGACTTATGCAGTGATACTCCTCATACTTCACGTGTTTTTCTCTGTTAGGCCAGAAGAAATGCAAAATGATTGGGTTAAAGAGCAGCTGAGATGAGAAAACACCCCATAATGGGGGTTTTGCGCTCTGCTTTAGCAAACTGGCCCCCAGAAGCAACCCCTTTAAAAAGACATAGGTTATAATTGCCTATAGATTTAGGCACGTCGTTTTCTTAAGTACTCTATGTCACTTCCTTTGGAAGACCTATTTGTGGTGAAGGACCTGAACCCCAGGGTCACTCACAGATAACTTCCCCCATGATTTAAGGTGAATTATGGGTACCTTCACAAAGCACTCCAGCATCTTCTCCATGCCCACAGTTATGGACTCCCCAGGGAGTGGCCATGCATTCGGAGAGAGCAGCTTCTGTCCCTGTGCAGTTGACATTATCAAGCCAGATGGGGTCAGATCCTTGTCCAAAGTAAGCCCTATGGGGAGCTGATAAGGCCTTCCCACAGCCTAGCTGCCTGCACACAACTTCTGCATCAACCAAGTCCCAGTCATCATCACACACTGTTCCCCAACGTTGGCCGTAAAACACCTCAATTCTCCCAGAGCAGGGGGTCAAGCCATCCACTAATCGGAGTGGGGCAGGTTTTGCAAAGCCTGCAAGAAAAAAAAAAAAAAAAAAGGAGAAATATCTGATGAAGATTTTGTTTTGTCTGTCTCCCACTTGTCAATGAGTATAGTGACTCTCATGGCTTTGCATTTTGTAGATTTTGACAAGAGAAAATATTGCATAAAGAAGCAACACAAACTATTCCTCCACCCTCACAGCATTATCTGTTCAGCAGTGTCACCAGCAGGGTTCCAAAGGCATCCATTTGGGGGCCAGTTCTCTCTAATACTTTCTATAGGTATTCTGGATTCAGGACTCAAATGCAAACTAAGTTTGCAGATGATACTGAATTAGGAGGAGCTGTTGACTCCCTCAAGGGTGAAGAGGCCTTGCAGAGACATCTTGACAAACCACAGAGCTGGGCAATCACCAACAATGTGAAGTTTAACAAAACTGAGCACCAGATTGTGCACCCGGGAAGGGGCAGCCCTGGATAGATGTATGGACTGGGGGATGAGAGGCTGGAGAGCAGCCCTGTGGAAAAGGATCTGGGGGTTCTGGTCAATGGCAAGTTAAATATGAATCAACAGTGTGCCTTGGCAGCCAAAAGGGCCAAGAGTATCCTGGCTGTATTAAGCATGGTAGAGCTAGGTGGTCTATGGGA
Source organism: Aythya ferina (assembly GCF_964211825.1). Classification (NCBI taxonomy): domain Eukaryota; kingdom Metazoa; phylum Chordata; class Aves; order Anseriformes; family Anatidae; genus Aythya; species Aythya ferina. The sequence continues at coordinate 1,236,339 of NC_140328.1, forward strand.
GTGTTTGTCTCACTGCCCTCTGTGCTAGTGTGGCTGGCCTTCACCTTGTATGTCTAGTAGCATGTTTGCCAGCCCTTTGTAGATGACCAAGGTGTGTTAAAGGGTCTAGATAACTAGAGGTTCCAGAATCACTCTCATACTGGGTAAATCAGCTGTGGCATATGCTGCCTGTGCTTTACATTTCTAGCATATGTCCACCCCCTACAAACCCACTTGTGTGAGAATTACCTGAGCATACAACACCAGCATCTTCTCCGTGCACACAGTCATGGAGTCCCCAAGGCTTTGTACTGCATTCAGACAGGGCAGCTTCAGTTCCTCTGCAGATAACCTCATCAAGCCAGATGGGTTCAGAGCCTCTCCCAAAATAAGCCGAGGAAGGAGCGGATAGGGCTGTCCCACAGCCCAGCTGCCGGCATACAACTTCAGCATCAACTATATCCCAGTTGTCATCACAGACAGTTCCCCATTGATGGCCATAAAAAACCTCCACTCTCCCAGAACAGTGACTTGTACCATTCACTAATCGTATTGGAACTGTTTTATTAAGTTCTGCATTAAAAAATAACAAACAAACAAACAAACAAACAAACAAAAGAAAACAATCGACAAACCATCACTAACAAAAACAATCCAACAGGATCAGGGATTGCACGTGGAAAGATCCCCTAGAGACTGAAGGAAAATCTGTCCAGGGCCTGAAAAGGCTGATGAGGATAAGCTTCTGAACTTTTCTCTGACATTTCAGATTTCCTAATTAGAGAGATAAACAGAAAGGATTTGGATTTTCTATGAAGCAGAATTTCAACTGACATGAAACTGTTCCAGGGTGGCAACTGGCTGCATATCCAGACACCTATGTCTTACATGTATGTACATGTTGGTATCTCCATGTGAGATGAGTATTGAAATTCTGATTAGTTGATGGTGTCTCAGCTCACCAAATATTGAGGTTTGAGTCAATGGCCCAAAAAGGTGATCAACAATGTTTGCAATGCTGCACATATTCCTCCATCAGAGTCCAGCTGGTATCCTGTTGGGTCTATCTTAGGGAATCTGTCTCATCTGCTAGTCCCATGCAGTTATGTCAGATGCCCCAGGGCATTTAGAGCTGTGTGGCAACTGTGCAGGGAATGGACTACACTACTCCTATCAGAAAGACACCCAGCCCAAACTGTGACAGCTGCATTTAGACACAGATAAATCTAGGCCTTAATATGGAGTTGAATCCCATTCCATATCCAACTAGGTGGATGTCTAGGAGCAGAGTCTTTGGGAAATACTGCCATGAAAAGGGGCAATGGGCAGCCCATTTATCTCCCAACACACTCTCTACTTCCTGGGACCTATGGGAAACTTGATTATGCTTTAATCCCAAGTTAACTGTGGTGTAGAAGGGTAAGAAACACTTTCAAGACTTTCCCACCCAGTTCCAGGAGCTCAGCATTCATCAACACCATGACATCCAGGTCAGAACTGGCTCATGGACAAATGACCCAATACTGGTCATCTCTCATCACAGTGCCAGTCTGGAGAATAGATGTATCCACCAGGAGTATCATAAAATACAAATGGAACAAAAAATTACAAATACAAAAATAGAAATGCTCAACTTCTAAGTCATATTTAAGCCATGCATGAATGGAAAGCTTATGCATCCAGGAGGTGTTCCTTTCAGTTTTTTTTGCCCATTAACAGTATGGTGATGGAATAAAAAACAGACCAGCACAGACAGAACAAATCAATGCTCTACCAGACACACTATTTAACTGACAACAGAACTGAGCTTGTCCTTGGCATGGTACAGGACAGTTCTGAAGCATCCATCTCCGATCTGAGTCCTAAGGGTGGCACTGACTGAGAAATAAAATCTTGCAAACAGGCTTAAAAATAACCCTCTACACAGCACAGCCTCTTGGTGCCACATGAGGAGTGGTGTAAACAGAAGTTACCTGAGCACACAACGCCTGCGTCTTCTCCATGATTGCAGTTGTGCTCTCCCCAGGGTCTGGTCCTGCATGCAGAAAGGTCAACTTCCGTACCATTACAATTCATGTCATCCAGCCAGATACGACCAGTTCCTTGACCAAACTGAGCCAATCCAGGAGCTGACAGTGCTTCCCCACACTCCAATTGCCTGCATACAACCATGGCATCGGATAGATCCCAGCTATCATCACACACTGTTCCCCACTGCTGATTCCAAAGCACCTCAAGCCGCCCCGTGCAGCGGTTGGGGCCATTCACGAGTCTGATTGGAGCTGAGTTGGCAACACCTGAATCACAAAACAAGACAAGATGTGAAATAGGCATGAACCAGGTTTTGGCTGACAGTGGAGAATGTTAACATCTTGCTCTTGTAGGAATAATGCCTGTTTGGGTTTGGCTGCAGAAGGATTGCTGAAATGTCAACCACTGGTACTTTCAGCAAGAACACAGAAATAAAAGTTTGTTGGCTAATTAGTGGTGCAAATGTGACACGATGTGACAGCACCACACCACAGAAACCTTAGGCTGTATCATGTAGCTTCAGAGGAAAATCTCAGGTCATAAGGAGATGGAGGTGACAGTGTTTCCATGCAACCTGAGCTACTGCAGCACTGCAGGTCTCATGTCATCCCTACCCACCCTCTTTGTGCAGCTTCCTCCACCATGAATGCTTCTCCCAAGACCTGTCACTTTCACTGTATATTGCAAATTGTTGAAGGAAGTTTTTAGTTCAGTACTCTAAGTGTAAATTGGGATTTCCACATACTTGTCAAAAACATTTGCCAGAACTGTGCTATCCAGAGCTTCTCAGATGGGGCCATGGGAAGCATACTTTATGTGTCTAAATATAGGTTGCTGGTGTCATTTGTAGCTCTGCACTCTGTAGAGCAGTAGCTGGAGCCCTGAAAAGAGAAACTAGAGCAACTTAAATGGCTCTAGGCACCTATTTTCAGACAAATGCCTACAGTGGATAGGGTAGGATTGACTTCCCACATGCTGACAGTTCCAGCATTGTCTGTGCTAAACAAATGGGCTCCCACACAGTGAAGAGAAAATGGTATTTCCAATTAGCATCCATCTTATAACAAAGGAGGAGAACTTGAGGTATAGAAGGGCCTGTTTCTCTTTGTTGTTGAAAGGAAAATTCAGGCTGCTATTGGGATCCAAACCTATCAGAAGACACCATAGTTCCTTCCGTACTGAGAAAGACCTTGTCTGATGCATAAATTGTGTCTATATCTTTGATCCTAGGTGCTGTTTCCCACAGCCTTTATGCATTATAAGAGAGGGTTTTATGTAAAAGGCTGCTACATAAAGGCTTGCCAAGTCCACTTTTCTATGATAATACATGTAAGAAGCACAGATAATTGCCAATATGGATCCTATCAGGGTTGGACAAGGGCCTGGGCAACCTGATCTAGTGGGTGGCATCCCTGCCCATGGCAGGGAGATTGAAAGTAAGTGATCTTCAAGGTGCCTTCTAGACCGAAGCCATTCTATCATTCTGTGATTTTCTTAAGCCTGAAACTGCCAAATGATGCTATTTGATTATTTACAATTCTGGCCCAGCTGTTGCTTCACCCTAGTCCCCGAAGCAGCCTTAGCTTATGTCAGGCTTGGTTAAAGATTAACAGTACTGTCTCCAGATAATCCCTATCCCATTATTTTACTTTTTTTTTTTTTTTTTTTAAAGTTATCTGAAAATGCTGGTTTGTGGAATATAAATGCAACTACATTAGGCAGTAGCTCTTACAGAGAAGCAGGGAAGGTCTGCTATACTGATTCCTTCTTAGGTCCTGGTTCAAATCTAGTCTGTGAATGTAGAGGGGAGGGAAAAATAAAAGGATTAAGTTTTGGATTACAGAGATCAATCAAGGAAAGATCTGTCTTTATGCTTGCATTTGTTTGTTTCCAGGGTTTGTATCTGTATGTTTGCATTCATAATACCTCTAAATCTCCATGTGAGCTTTGGAAGCCAAATGATGATCTCTGCTACTGCCTTCTCTTGCCTGAGAAAGGTCATGTCCTTCTGCAGTACCAGGAGTTTAATTTATCATAGAATCATAGAATGGTTTGGGCCAGTTCCAACTAGGGACCTAGTTCCAACCTCTTTGCCATGGGCAGGGACATCTTCACGTTCCCCAAAGCCCCATACAACCTGGATTTCAGGAATTTCAGGGAGGGAGCACCTACAACTTCTTTGGTCAACCAGTTCCTGTGCCTCACCACACTCAGAATGAAGAATTTCTTACTTATATCTAATCTAAATCGACCCTCTTTCAGTTTACAGCCATTACCCTTTGTCCTGTTACTATATGTCCTTACAAAAATTATCTCTTCATCTTTCTTGTAAGTTCCCTTTAATTAATGAAAGGTGGCAATAATGTCTCCCCAGAGCCTTCTCTTCTCCAAGCTGAACAACCTCAGATCTCTCAGTCTGTTTTCAAACTGTAAGTGCTCCAACACTCTGATCATTTTTGTGGCCTTCTTCTGGACCTGCTGTAACAGGTCCATGTCTTCCTTTTGCTGTGGGACCCAGAGCTGAACACACTACTACAGGTGGGGTATGACAGGAGCGGAGTAGAGGGGGAGAATCACCTCTGTCACCCTCTGGTCACGCTTCTATTGATGCAGGTTATGGTTGGCTTTCTGCAAGTGCACACTACCAGCTAATGCAGAGTTTTTCTTTCACCAACACCTCCAAGTCCTTCTCCATTCAGATTCAGATGGCTGCTCTCAGTCCTTTTATCCCCCAGCCTCTATTCACGTTTGGGATTGCCCTGACCCAGGTGCAGATACTTGGACTTGTTCAACTCCATTATGTTCATATTGGCCCCTCTCTCATGCCTGTCCAGGTCCCCCTGGATGTCATCCCTTCCTTAAGCTTACTGAATTTTCAGTCCTTTTTTTCCAGCCACAAAACCCATTTCCCTGCTGGAACCAGGGATATGAGATGGGTCAATCCATCATCAGTACCATATATCAGACCATATCTGGAACCCCATTCTCCAGGAGCAAAGGAGGAAACTTACCCCAAAGCCATGCCAGGAGGAAAAGCACAGTTTCCATCCTCATTCCTCCAAAGGCAGACAGACTCCTGCTGTGGAGAAGACTGGATGAGAGAAGACTTCCTGGCAGTCCCATGGTAGCAGCAGAAACCTTGTACAATCCAGTCCTTGAAGGCCTGGACAATGTAGAGCAGGAATAATGTCCTTTTTAGGAGAGACAAAGAGCTCAGAGTCAGTGACTGGCTGGGCAAGAAGGAGAGAAGACAGTAAGGACCAAGAGTTAAGGTAAATGACAAATATTCCTTACACTGACTCCTCCCCTTAATTGGCCTCTCCCTCTTCACCCACCAGAGCTCTGGCCACCTCCCTCTGCTTTTCTGCATCTCCCTATTACTGTTTCCATCTTCCCGTGCTCTTCTGTTTGTCAACATAATGAGGAAAAATAACCCATGCTAGAAAGTAATCTTTTGTCCTTTGTTATTTTAGCAAAAATCAAACTGTTTCTGCTACTTCTCTAAAAGTACTATTCTCCTGGCAGGACAAGGTTGTGAATAGGCAGTGCCCTGGGAAGAATTCTTGGAGAAGGCAGGAGTGATGTGTGGGTCTGCCTGTTTGACCAGCTCTTAAGTGAAGTCTAGGAATGGGGAGCATATGGAAAACAAGAAAAGACTTTTTTTACTGTGAGGTGGCCAAATACAGGAACAGGCTGTTCACAGATGTATCCATCCCTGGAGATCTCCAAAACCAACTTGACACAGATTTTGACAACTGCTCTAGCTGGCTGTGCTTTAGGAGGGGGTTGGTCTAGATGAGGAATAACAGGCCTGTTCCTACCTCAGTGATGTTGTGGATTTACTCTTTCTTGAGCTGGGGGACAGTGAAACTCTCCAGGTAGTGGGGGTGAGGAGGAGTCACTTGGGAATTGGATGGGGCTGCACTGGTGAAGTCAGTGTAAACATATTGCAAGAATGAGAACTTCAGGATCAAAGAGTTCAATATGAGATATTGTCCCATGAAAGGGACATTGCATGTACACATATGAGAGTAAATTAGGGTGCACAAAATAAACAGGGCCTGCAGAGGAGATATCGCTTGCAAAGAATTTGCTTAACATGAGCTGAAATAGCACTCAGTTGTACTACTGGTGATTAAAATAAACTTTGTTTTCAGAAAACAAAACAGAAAAAAACAAGTAAACAAACAAACAAAAAACACAAAAACCAGCAAATATCCAGCTAGCCTGCAGTACATGATTTTTCAGGAAACAATTTTTCTTTAAAGAAATGTTTTTAATTGGTGCAATTCTTTAGAAGAGTGATCTCTGAGGCCTACAGGCTTAAACTTTGTTGTTGTTATTACAGATTTTTTTTCCTTTTTTGATTCACCTTGATGATATTTTTGATGTCACAACCCAGTTATTTTCTTGGACATAGATCACAGATGAAGTTTTGGGCAGGGATTTCTGCTTATCTGGAGGCATGACAAGCAGTGGAAGCTGTAGGGGCAGCTTCATAAGTAAGTCAAAGATGGACATTTTGAGTTCAAATAGCACAGCTAAAGGCTACAGGGATGCTTAATTTTGGATCTGGTTTAATAGTTTATGACTCACAGAGATGTTTTTGAGGAAGAGCTTTTGCTGATTTCTAGTCAAAACACTGATCAAAGCATGACTACTGCTCAAATTCACTACTACTGATATAATTCACTGCAGCTTAGTCCAGCTACATCTTGAAAAACTTCACATTCTCTATAGCCTGAGGACTGAAACACCATTCAGCATTTTTTTTTCTTAAATTCCAACCTCCCAAGATGCAATTTGCTGTTGCTCCTTGTTATACATGTCTTTCCTGTCCTTGTCAAAAACCTTTTGACTCCATTATCTTTGTTGCTGACTTTCAAGTGATTATAAGTTGCTATTTCATCACCATTTGCTTTCTCTTCTTCAGAATAAACACACTGTTCTTTCAACCTCATCTTACTGAGCATGCATTCTAGGTCCATTTCTATTTTGGTAGATCCTTTGAGCTAAACCATGGCACAGACCAAGGCTGAATGTGGAAACCCTTTAAATCATGCAAATAGTCAGGAGGTTCAATTTATTTAGTTTTTCCAATTTTTTCCCCTCTCAGCATATGGGAGTATGAAAAGCTCGTGAATGGAAAAGAAAGCATATATGCCCAGAAAATTGTTAAGAGGTGGAGTTTACTGAATCACATGACACAAAGAAAATTGAACAGATGTGCTGGCTACTTGAAGGAAGGCTTGGAACAGAGTGGGCTGTGAGAGGGAAAGGGACAATATTGAAGAGACAGGTGAGCCAAGAGAGGAGATCTCATGAAATATCAAAACGACAATGAACAAGACTTTTCTGCTGTGGACAAACTATCAGCAATGCCTTCTGTGTCTCCGAAGGGAGCCACAAAGTCCTCATGCACAGGTTTTTGTCAGAGGTGCCAATTAGACTCCCTGCTTTACCTTATTGCTTCACATTTTCAATCAAGTTGTCTTTTTTTTTTTTTTTTTTTTTCAAGTAGGCATTGTTCCTTCAGCTTGTATTCTGAGCCTTCTATTCACTATTTGCTTCAACTTCAATTGGTTTTGTAGTTCCTTGTTTACCCTTCAGTCCTATTCCTTTTGACCTTCAATATAACCTTATATATCTTCTTTGTCCTCACTTACTGAAAACAATAGGCCTTTGGCCAAGTAGTGGAGCAGTTCTGCATTCCCTTGTTACTGTATCTCCCTTCAGTTTTGGAAGTATGCAGACTGGTCTTACCTTCCCTCCCCATATTTGAAGGAGGGGAGTCTGTTGCACTGTTCTTTCCTAAATTCTTCTCAGAAGCATATGACATAATCTGTTCAAAGTGCTGCAGCAGTGATCTATTTGCAGTATTAACAGGATGGGAAGGAGCATCGTGCTAGATGTTGGATGAGACACATTTGGCTTGAATGCAAGTTTTAAATAAGGCATGCAAGCATTTGGAACACAGCATACAAGTAAAGCCATTTGATTGTAGTATATATATAAGGACAGAGCCATTCTCTAAATGAAGAAAAGCCAGGAGTTGAGGGCAGGCATCACACAGGTGCTGATGCACCTCACCACCAGGGAATAGTCCCACAACACCAGAAGTAGGGAAGCAGAGCACGGTGATGATAGCAATGTGTCCCAACCACAATACGATTAACATCAAATGAAGGCAAAGACTAGGACTGAATAGACCAGGTAGTATCTTGTCAAGCCTGGAGCCATGCCCTGATGTGTCTAGCTGGATGTCCCAGGAAATAAAGCTGTGTCTTTTTTACAAGCTGTACTTTGGCAGCTGTGAAGAGATGGGTTTCCTCGTAGGCTCTGTGGAGGCTTGGGGATACATAAATCATAGAACCATCTCTAAGCCAATATTTGCAAAGAAGGACTTCCTTCCTTGATTCCCCAGAATCTTTCTATGGGGTTTGACGTAAGATGTCTATAAAGTTTGACTACCTGCAAAGCTCTTGGCCAGGTTGGATGGGGCTTTAAGCAGTCTGGTCTAGTGGAAGGTGTCTCTGCCCATGGAACTAGATGATCCCTAATGTCCCTTCAAAAACCAAATCATTCAGTGATTCTTAGGGAGTTCCTGTCCTGTAATACAATGTTTTCCCTGTGCAAAGACTAGGCTATACTTCTAAATCCCCATGAAATAATGTACAGCTGGTCTTGTTTTATTAAAACCCATCACCTGGTTTAGTCTCTATTAGGCTGGATCAACAGAGCTGCTATGTCTTGTCTGAACACCTTTTGCTAAACTCTTGTAAAGCACCCTCGGCTCTGGACCTGATAGTGCATGCTGTGCTTGGACAAGTCTATGTTTGAAATTTCCTTTTTTTTTTTTTTTGGCTGGGAAAGTGGAACAGATATTCTAGCAGCACACAGTCATACCAGTAGGTATTTGTGTTTTGCAGTGTGGAGTCAGGTGTTTTGTAGCTTTGTAACTAAAGGAGGCTTTTCTAACCATGTCTCTCTTTTATACTAACTTTCATAGTCAAAAGGAAGTACATCTCTTTCTTGTAAAAACCTAGACACTTGAAATTGGGGTGGTACTACACCACTGAATTTTATTGTCTGAGCTATCCTCTATTCAATCTTTTATTTTGTGGAATCTGTAAGGAGTTTCTCTGACACCTGCTCTCCCCTGATGTACTTGTAGGTCTGTGATCTCTTCTGCTTGTGCTGGTGTCTGGGCTCCCTTTCTCCTCCACCTAGGGGTGCTGCCAAGGCTGCTCAATATCTCCCTTACTTCTCCTCTAAACCCTTTAAGATTGACAAGCACCTCCCAAGTTGACCCCCATAGATGACTATTTGTGGCATTGCTCATGGTGACCTGAACATTCAGAAACCCTAGAGCCAATGCAGGCAACTCCAAACTTTAGAGCTGCATTCTTCAGCATTGCTGGTAGCAGGCAGCTAAGGACACTGCTGCTGAAACAGAAATTGCTCATTCTGGGTTTGCTGGAGCCTGATCTCACAGAGGAAAACTGTACTGGGGATACGGGACAAACACACCATACAAATTTCATTGCTGGCTCACCATAATTCCTGTGGATAGGTTGCATATAAGTGGGATTGTCCTTCAGGTATTTCCATTCTCTCCCTGCAGCAGATGCTGAGGTTCTTGCAGAGCCCTCTGACACTCATGTGAGCTTAGCAAGCAGATACGCTGGGGCCTGCATGCCATATTGTCCTACTGGCAAACATCCCTGCCACTGTGTGACCCTAAAGCTGTGCATTAAATCAGCAAGCACCACAAAGAGGCTGAATTCATGCAAACAAAAAGTATTTCAGTGAAAGGTCAGGGTGGCCTCATCAAAAGAAAGGTGGTTGAAACCAAGCTCCAGCAGCCACCTCAAATTTGGCTTAAAAGGTGGAAAGCAAAGACATAAACAATAATATCCTTAATAATATGTTTATATCATCATCATCATCATCATCATCATCATCATCATCATCATCATCATCAGTGTGTGACCCAGGCTCATACCTGGGATGCAGGATGGAAGGAAGACATCAGATTAAATGTAGGTTTACTATCAACTAATATATTTATGACCTTATCAGAGACAGCTTCACCACCAAATATGAGAGTGGGGAAAGAGCAGGAAGATTTCAAGACACAGGAACAACTTTTTATTGTCTCTCCTATGATCTCAATTCAATGTCAGCCTTTATAAAGCATACTTAAAACATGTGAATGTCCCTGAGGACATATTCTCTTGCTGGGACTTAGCAAGTCTCAGATTAGTGGAGTATGCCACTTAACTCTTAGTCAGCTGTGGTATTTTAAGAAGGCCTTAAAGTAAGCAATACAGATAAAGCATCAACAAATGTGGACAGAACAAGCCTGGCTGGACTTTTATCCTATAAGCAAGAAATCAAATGGAAATGAAAATTTTGGAACTAGGGGGAAATAAGACAGGTTTTCAGAAACAAAGCTCAGACACTTACTAGATTTGTGTGCTTCTCTTGCGTAGGATGAGATAATGTTAGCAATGGATGCATTCATTTATCTTATAAAACATATCACATAATACTGCAGTATGGTGGTATATCCACTTGCCTATAGGCAATTGTCTTACTTTCTCCCCTTGTCCTCCCTGTGTTGAGGAGAGAGAGTGAGAGTGTGATTTGGAGAGTGCCTGGCAGCCTGCTAAGGTTAATCCACCACAGATTATCAACAAAAGATGAGGATGCTTTGCTTCTCTGGACTTCTCAGTGACAGATGTTTCTAAGTCTCCTTGGGAGCTTTGTCACTGAGATTACCTGAGTTTAGACAATTTTAATCCTAGCAGTTAACACACCTCTACTTATTTTCAAGGTAGGATTGGAGTTTGGGGTGTATTCTTCATTTCTTCCTATTGAGTGCATAAAATTTTTAACATTACTTATAATTTTCAATGCTATTTTCTGTGGTATATTGCTTTCTATTCTCATCATTTTCCTAATTTCATTCTTTCCTAATTTCATCCTTTTCTTCATTCTCCTCTTCCACAGAGGGTGAGTGCAGGCAGATGACTGCATGCTGATAATTTCACACCAAGGGTATGCGTGTGTGCACATCTATATCCACATATATATACACACACTATATATATGTACACATATATATACATACACACACAGAGCATATGTCCAAGGCTGTGAAACTTGAACTCCTTCTGTACACACAGAAAAGGGAGAAAGTGTAGTGTGTGTGCCTTTCCACTGTGGTGAAGCCTGGATTTTCATTTGCTATGGTCATACTCATGATCTGGTGCTACCTTAGATGAAAAGAGGCAATGCAATTCCTCTAAGACAATCAGAGCTTGAAAGTTTGGAGGGATAAGTGGAGTTTGGGTCAGTTCCATCCAACTCAAGCAGGCAAAACAAAAAATTCAAACTGTTTGCAGAACTCCACTGCCTTCTGGTGTCCTTACAGATTATCAGCAACAGTGTAGATACTTATTCTTCACTTGCTTTCTTCAGCCCTGGTTGTACTCTTCTCCCTTACCTTTGGGGTCAAAACATTTACTGCAGATGTATTACACAGGGTTGCCTTTCAACAGTGCTCTTACTCTATTCTGGAGTCAGTCCTGCCAAATCACAGACAATGAAAGCCTGATGTTACTGGAATGAGATGGAGATGAAGCAGCAACAAACACCTCTTTGTCCAGCAACCTTTGCAAACACTAACTTGGAGAAAGGGGCAAATGCAAGTAGGGGACTGCAAATTCAGTCCTAAATTAAAGGTCTGCAAGCATCCATAGTTCCATTTAGGCAGGTATTCTGTCCCACCTCGTGGATGTTTTTTGTCTGTTGAAACCACCTTTTGTGTAATGAAACCACCGAATTACATTTGTGGGCAGGGAAATCTAGCTATGCAGGCCCCAAGACTGTTTATTTCTTCCAGGTTCCAAGGATGATACTCGAGCTCGATGATCTTGAGGTCTCTTCCAAACTAGAAATTCTGTGATTCTGTGATTCTGTGAGTAGCAACTGCTTTAAATTCAATCCTGGCTCTTACTGGTGGCAATGAACATCTGGCTGAAGAGTGACACCAACAGAAAAACATGATGCAAAATTAATTAGGATTAAAGATAAAAAAAAAAAAAAGGAGAGGCGGGGGGAGAAGACTAAATTATATATAAAAGCATAAAGTTTTCTAAGTTGTCTCTGTGGCCAGGTCGTTTAAGGTGTTAAGGAAGCTGGGTTCACTGATCTGACACAATGAAAATTTCTGGTTCTCTTGGAGGCCATAACTTATTCCAGTCACAAATTTCTGATTTTTTGTTTCCTTAAATTAATCAGCTGATGGTTGCATGTTTTATAGATCATGTCTATTTAATTTATCCAGCTGTGACATTTGCATACTATGGCTTTGTAGTTCCACTAGGTACAGCCTTTTGATTACTAGTAAAAAGTCATAGGTTTGTGAGGCTAGAGGATTTGCTTCGATCTAAGCAGGCTAGAGGATTGCATTGACCTAAGCAGATGTAGTGGGTTTATGTGGCAAAGTTTTGGTAGCAGGGGGGCCATAGGGGTGGATTCTGTGAGAAGAATCCAGAAGCTGCCCCATGTTAGATAAGGGCCTTGCCATTGGCCAGAGCCAAGCCAATAAGCTATGTTGTTTGCGCCTCTGTGAGAGCATATTTAAGAAAGGAAAAAACAAACAAATAAACAAACAACACTGCTACACACAGCAGCTGGGAGAGTGAGAGGAGGGAGAAACAGCCTTGCAGTCGCCAAGGTCAGTGAAGCAGGAGGGGGAGAGGTGCTCCAGGTGCCAGAGCTGAAGTCCCCTGAGGCCTGTGGAGAGGCCCCTGGTGGAGCAGGCTGTCCCCCTGCACCCATGGGTCCCACATGGAGCAGATCTCCACGCTGCAGCCCGTGGAGGAGCCCCCGGTGGAGCAGGTGTCAGTGGCCTGGAGGAGGCTGTGGCCCATGGAGAGGCCCCACAGGAGCAGGCCCCCGGCCGGCGCTGCAGCCCGTGAAGAGGAGCCCACGCAGGAGCAAGGGTCTGGCGGGAGCTGCCACCTGTGGGGACCCAAGTTGGAGCAGATCTTGAAGAGCTGCTGCCTGTGGGAAGCCCAAGCAAGATCAGCTTGGAAGGATGGCATCCCGGGGGAGGGACCCCACACAGAGCAGGGGCAAAGAGTGACCATGAGGGAGTGGTGGAGACAAAGCATTACGGACTGACCGCAGCCCTTGATCCCCTGTGCCACCTGGGGGGAGGAGGTGGAAGAGGATGGATGGGGGGAAGGTGTTTTTGGTTTGTTTCCTTTATTTCTTACTTCTCTAGCTTGTTAGTAATAGACAATAAATCTTACTATCTCACTACTCTGAGTCTTTTGCCTGTCACGATAACTGTTGAGCTATCTCCCCATCCTTATCTCAACCCTTGAAACCTTTGCATTGTACTTTCTCCCCCTTTCCCTTTGAGGAGGGAGATTGAAAGAGTGGCCATGGTGGAGCTTGGCCACCCACCTGAATAAAACCACTGCAGCAGATTTTAGCTTTTTTAGCTCTTACAATAATCTTCTAAAGCTCATGTGACTTTTCCTTAGTGAAATTGAATCAAATAAGCTATAAACAAATATGGAAATCATAAGAAAACCTATGGAGCTGTTGAGAAATATTAACATATTTTCATTGAGGTTGAGGGGTGATGGTATAATTTTAACTGTAGTTATGTTGAACATACACGAGACCCTGAGAGATAAAAAAAAAAAAAAAGCAAGCATTACCCCAGAGAAAAAAAAGGTGGATTCTAGGATGTTTACATATATATACCACTTTCAAGTTTTGTTTTATCTTGTAGTAATTGGATAATTATGGCTATAAGTGTTAATATTATGATTACAGTAATATTTTTATTTTCATTGAATTGTCATAGCATGAATCAACCTACCAGTAAATTTCTGGCTCCATGTATAAAGTGTGTTCCCCTTGTTTGCCTGTAATAAAGAACGCAATTAAATGCAATAACAGTTCAAAAATTCTTGCAGATTTTGTTCATATCTGTCTGTATTATAGAGTAACTAAAATTATCTGTATTTGTTTGTTTGTTTATTTGTTTGTTTTAGGCCTGAGAATTGTGCATAGTGTAATACAGGACCAAATCCTCCTGAAATATAATTCCTTTAAACACCTCCAAAGAACATATTTGAAAGTGAGTTATTGAGCTACTGGGATAGTTACACCACTGTCTTCACCTTGCCACAGCCCTGCTGCAGATATGTGTGTGTTGAACCAACTCTGCTATTTTTCAGAGTTCCCCATCAGTATTTTTCAGGTTCCCCATCAGTAATTCTGATCTCAACAACTTTACACCTGTCTTTCACCTTTCTTCCCTTGCTTGGTGTTAGCTTGTTAGCTGTCTGGCAGCTTAGCAATGTTCTCTTGCAAAGGGAAGCAGGAGCGCTGCTGTGTTGTACCAAACTGCTGCTGTGCACCAAGGGATTCAATCTGTAATATTTTTTTGTGTTATGTTGTAGAAAAAATGATACAAGTAGAAAGGTAAATGATACAACCACTAGCAATTGTGATGTTTGACCTCCTTCAAAATGGAATGCTGCTTGGAAAATCATAATAGTTCCTGGGCCTGTTTACATTTGTTTGTTTGTTTTCATTAGTAACTAGTGGCCTTGTTACTAATGTTGAAGGCTTTGCCTACCTTAAACCAGGCATGCTGCATGAGATTGTTCTGCAACTCTGACAGTATGATCCATTAAAGAGTGCATGAAGGAGTTCAAGAGCTATTCTGTAATTGCAAAAACAACTGTAGAGGTTAATTTACTTAAAAAAAAAAACAAACCCTTTGCATACAGAAAGTTGTTTGATTTAACTTGAATGTTCATATTAAAACATCATGTTCTAATGCATATACATTTTTGTTTGACATCAGTCACTGCAGACATTATAGCCCTGAGGCAAAGTATCTTAGGAAACCATGATCTCTATAAACATCAGCAGCCTGTAGGGGTGATGAAAGGCACAGGAATTAATCACTAAAAGTTTTTACATACGATGTCTGTTAATGACTAGATTTTGATGAACCTGCTTAATCTGTGACTGAAATAATGCACTAGTACAACTTTGCCAAGGGCTAACAATGGCTCAGCTCTTATGACATATAAATTCTGCATTAATAATTATAACTTTATTTTGTTTCTTTTTCGGACTGTATAGTTCGTTTGTCTTTTCAGTTGTAAACATTTTTTGATCAATATTTTCTGCCAGGTTTTGATAACTGACATCTTTCTTCAGGTCAAGTGCCATCATCTTCAACTGTTGATGAAGTTAAAAAATGAAAAAAAACCACTTGTTTTTCTTTTCCATTTGAGGAATTTACCTGTTGGACATATTGCTCGTTATAAAAAAGAAAAGAAAAAAGAAAAGAAAAGAAAAGAAAAGAAAAGAAAAGAAAAGAAAAGAAAAGAAAAGAAAAGAAAAGAAAAGAAAAGAAAAGAAAAGAAAAGAAAAGAAAAGAAAAGAAAAGAAAAGAAAAGAAATCTCCACTGTAAGTTATTCTAATTGACACTTGTATTTCCTGCTTCAAATATATAACCTGTGATTTCTTTAACAGTTAACTCACATTCCTGAAGCACTAATAAGTGTGTTTTTCTGATTGAAACATTTTCCCAGCATTGCTACTGAATTTGCTTCAAATGTATACACTCCACCTATGTTCCCTTTAAAGAAATACACATTTTCTCAAAAGCTTTTTTTTTCTTCTTCTTCTTTTTTTCTTCTTCTTCTTTTATTTTTCTTTTATTTATTCATTCATTTATTTATTTATTTATTTTCGACTGGGTGGGTTCTCCTCCTCTTGATTTGATTGGGGTATCTTCCTACTACCTTAAGTTTCTGAGAGCAGAACAGGATTGGATAGGGTTATTTCAGGTGCTCAAATAAGTAACTGTTTTTCATGGTGAATATATGTGAATTTCTCCCTTCTCCCAGTACCTACCTGACAGTGTCTCTAGCTGGTGAGGTGCCTCAGGCTTTCTCTGTTGCAGAACAGACGTGCCATTATTTATTACAGGTCTTGGAAAGTTTCCAGCTATTTAAGGCAAAACAAATCTTTGCCATGTACAGAACAACTTTGCAGAAACAGAGAGTGTTCCTCGTTCTTGAAACATATCTTAGGGGAAATCAAGTGCCACATCCTTCCCATGCACACCTTTCTTTGGGTGAGGCTTTGTGGCTTGTGCCATGCAAGACCACAGAAGCAACTTTGGTTAGGCTTCTAGCTCCTCACAGTGACATCAAAACCTTTCTTTCTCCTCCTGCTTAGAGAGCTTTCATCCTCAAAAGAACACACTGTACATTTATAGTCAATTTCTTCCTGGTGGTATATTTGGATGATAGCTAAGAGAAACTAAAGTTGGTATCAGGGCATAAAGCAGAACGTTGCTAGTAAGGAGAGCTGTTCAGGGACATAATTGTGGCCAAACAAGTGATATCTTTTTTGTTTTCTTTTTTTTTTTTTTTTTTTTTTTTTCTCTGTAGATACATCCTGACTGGCATGGTGTCACTCCCATTTCCATTGTCCTGCACTAAACCAGCAATGAGATGTTCTGTGTTGTAGCTGTTATGCTAGAAGTCTCATGGATGACATCTTTGTGTAAATGGGGACAGTGAGGACTCACCTGGGACAAGGACTAGGATGAGGACAAGGCCGGTGAGATCTGCTAAACTCCTGAAAATCCTGGAGGTAGATGAATGGCTGTGATGAGGACGATACCAGAAAGGAACCTTGGTTCTGAGATATGGCCAAACTATGGCACAAAAATAAGATGCATATGCAGTGGAGGCAGGGATATTCTTCCTGTGAATATTATAGGCCTGGGAGTGCAGGGAGGGGATCAGGAAAGTCACAGCACAGCTGTAGCTGAGCTTGGCTAGAGATGTTAAAAAATAACAAGAAAGGTTCCTCAAATACATATGTCAACAAAGGGAGTTAAAAGAAACTGTACTCCTTGTGATGAGTGAAGAGGCACACCTGGCTAAAACTGACATGGAAGGGTGAGGTACTCAATGAATATTTTGCCTCAGTTCTCACTGGCAAAAGCTCGAGCCACGTAGCCTTTGCCCCAGAAGAAAAAGACAGGGACTGGGAGAATGAAGCACCATCCACTGCATGAGAAGATCAGGTCTGAGACCTTCTAAGGAATATGAAGGAGCACAAGTCCATGGTATCTGAGGAGAGTCATTCATGGGTCCTGAGGGAACTGGTGGATGTAGTTGCTAAGCCACTGTCCCTCGTATTTGAGAAGTTGTGGCAGTCTGGTGAAGTTCTCACTGACTGGAAGAGGGGAAACATAACCCCCATTTTTAAAAAAGTTAAAAAGGAAAACGTGGGGAACTACAGGTCAGTCAGTCTCACCTCTGTTCCTGGAAAGATGAAGGAGCAGATGCTCCTGGAAACTATGCTAAGATGCAAGGTAGTGATTGGTGACAGCCAACAGGGCTGGGCTGGAAGGGACATCAAAGATCGTCTAGTTTCAACCCCCCTGCCATAGGCAGGGATGCCACCCACCAAATCAGCCTGCTCAGGGCCTCATCTAATCTGGTCTTGAACACCTACAGGGATGTGTCCAACTTCTGCGGGCAACCTGTTCCAGCGCCTCACCACCCTCTGAGTGAAAAATTTCCTCCTAACCTCTAATCTAAATCTCCCCTCTTTTAGTTTAAAACCATTCCCCCACATCCTGTCAATATCTGACTGAGAAAAGAATTGCTTTCCATCTTTTTATAAGCATGCACTGAAAGGCTGCAATGAGGTTCCCCCTGAGGCTTCTCTTCTCCATGCTGAACAGCTCTAGCTCTCCTAGCCTGTTTTTGTAGGAGAGGTGCTGCAGCCCCTTGATCATCTTTGTGGCCCTACTCTGGCCTCACTCTAACTGCTCCACATCCTTCTTGTGCTGGGGGCTCCAGACCTGGACACAGTACTCCAGGTGGGGCCTCACAAGGGCTGAGTAGAGGGGGACAATCATCTCCCCTGACCTGCTGGCCACTCCTCTTTTAATGCAGCCCAGGATGCAGTTGGTTTTCTGGGTGGCAAGTGCACATGCTGCTAACTCACGTCGAGTTTTTCGTCCGTCACAACCCCAAGTCCTTCTCTGCAGGGCTGCTCTCAATGAGTTCTTCTCCTAATCTGTACTCATGTCTGAGATTGCCCCAGCCCAGGTGCAGTACCCTGCATTTAGACTTAGTGAACCTCATTAGGTTCCTGTGGGCCCAGTTCTCCAGCCTCTTCAGGTCCCTTTGGATGGCATCCCTTCTTTCTACCGTATCCACCGCACCAGCCAGATTGGTGTCATCTGCAAATTTGCTGAGGGTGCACTCAATCCCACTGTCTATGTAATTGATGAAGATATTAAATGGTACTGGTCTGAGGACATGCCTGAGAGACACCACTTGTCACCGGTCTCCACTTGGACATAGAGTCATTGACCACTACTCTCTGGATGTAACCTTCAAGCCAATTCCTTATCCACTGAATGTCTTACCATTCAAATCCATATCTCTCCAATTTTGAGACCAGGATGTCATGTAGGACCATGTCAAAGGCCTTGCAGAAATCCAGGTAGATGACATCGGTAGGTCTTCACTTGTCAACTGATGCAGTCAATCCATCATAGAAAACCACGGGATTGGTCAGGCACTAATTGCTCTTGGTGAGGCCATGCTGGCTGTTTTGGATTACCTCCTTGTCTTGCATGTGCATTAACATTTCTTCTAGGAGGTTCATTTCCATAATCTTCACAGGCACAGGGGTGACGCTCACTGGTCTGTAGTTCCCTGGGTCCTCCTTTCTACCCTTCTTAAAAATGGGAGTGATGTTTCCTTTGTCCTTAAGGATAGTGTTCCAGAGGATCTCAGCTACTGGGTCTTTAAGTAGCTTGAAGTTTCCTCTTCAGAAGTTCAGTGTCCTGACTTTGCTGTTTGTTAGGCCCATATTCCTCGAGATCACAAACTCAACCAGGGCTTGGTCACTGCAGCCCAGACTGCCTCCAGTCTTGACCTCTTTAATGAGCTCTTCTATGTTGATGAGCACCAGGTCTGGTAACACTTCTCTGGTTGGTTTGTCTAGTACCTGGACCAGGAAGTTATCCTCAGTGCACTCTAGGAATCTCATGGATTGCTTACAGCCTGCTGTGTAGTTTTCCCAGCGGATATCTAGATGGTCAAAATCCTCCCTCAGGATGAGACTGTGTGAGCGTGATCCTTCTTGTAGGTCATAGAATCATAGAATCATTAAGGTTGGAAAAGACCTCCAAGATCATCTGGTCCAACCATCACCCTAATATCAATGTTGCCCACTAGACCATGTGTCTAAGCACTATGTCCAACCTCTCCTTAAATACCCCCAGGGACAGTGACTCCACTACCTCCCTGGACAACCTGTTCCAATGCCTGACTGCTCTTTCTGAGAAGAAATGGCTCCTAATTTCCACCCTGAACCTCCCCTGGTGCAAATCAAGATCATTCCCCCTAGTCCTATCACTAGTTATCTGCGAGAAGAGGCTGACCCCCAGCTCCTCACAGCTTCCTTTCAAGTAGCTGTAGAGAGCAATAAGGTTTCCCCTGAACCTCATCTTCTCCAGACTAAACAATCCCAGTTCCCTCACCTGTTCCTCACAGGGCTTGTGTTCCAGACCCTTCACCAGCTTCATAGCCGTTCTCTGGACATGCTCCAGGGTGTCAACATCCTCAATGACAATCACCTCCCTCATTCTGCTGGCCATACTATTCCTGATACAAGCCAGGATGCTGTTGGCCTTCTTGGCCACTTGAGCACAGCTGAAGCAAGAAGGCCTCATCCACAGGCTCCCCTTGATCAGGCACCCTGTATTAGACTGCAACCACAAGCTGTCATTTGTTGACGCAGTCTTTGACTTTCCCCACAAGCTCTCAACCTGTCCGGGGCTGTTTCTCAAAGGCAACAGTTCACAGTCAATTCCTTCCTTAATGTAGAGGGCAACACCCCCTCTCTTCCTTCCCTATCTATCCTTTTTGAAGAGCTTGTAGTCCTCTGTTCCAGTGTTCCAGTTATATGATCCATCCCACAACGTTTCTGTGATAGCAGTCAGGTTTTATTTGTCTAATTGTACCATGGTTTCCAACTCTTCTTGCTTGTTTCCTATGCTGTGTGCATTGGTGTAGAAGCATCGTGACTGGGCAATAGGTTGTATCATTTTTCTAGAATCGTCTTGATTGCATTGGGACAGTTCACAAGTATTTCCCTGTTGTTAGAGCGACAGTGTTGTCAGGTATGATTTCTTCACTAAAAGGTGAATCCCCTTCCTCTACTGCATCTAGTTTAAAGCCCTCCTGATAAGCCCAACCAGCTTACTTCCCACAACACTCTTGCCCCACATGGAAAACTGTGCCCCATCTGGCATCAACATGCCTGGTCCCTCAAAAGTGTGTCCAAGGTCATAGAACCCAAAACATCAGGCACAGCACCAGCCTCTCAGCCAATCATTCACCTGGCTGCTCTTTCAGTCCTCAGGAGGTCTGTTTGAGTGGAGGCATCTGTCGGGGAGGCTGTGGTCCCACTGTCTGGGTTTCAGCTGTAGACCAGCGGGCTCACCAGACAGACACCATATCTTCAGTAGAAGGTCCTTCCCAGAACAGATATGACTGACCCTGCTCGCCCTGCCTACATGAACTGTTGTGCCACATCCTGACTATCTGCCCTGTTTGCCATGCTCCTGGCTGCTTGTGTTCTTGATGCTACAGAACACATCTGCCCTGGAGCGGATCTTGCGTGCAAAATTAATGGAGTACTTCAAATAAAAGTTTTGCACTGGAAAGAAGCTAAAGAGCTCCTAGCAGCTGAAAAGCCAGAAGCTCCTAGGTCACTCATTCAAGCTCAATTTCCCACGCAAGGGCTATCTGCCTTGTGACACAAAGCAGATCTTCTTGCAGATATCCTGCTTGTGAATAGCCCAGCACAGCCTGGAATTACCAAGGCAGAAACCCATGGACAAGGGACTACAAACCCAAGTTACCAAATCCTGTCAGTGTTTTTCTTCTGAGCAGCCTCTTGGCAGAGACATGGAGGTCTTTGAGCTTGTCTTTTGGCAGATGTCCAGAGACAACTAATTTTTCCAAAATCCCTTTCCAGCACATTTACACATGTATATGTACTGTAGCATTAAAAAAGAATTAATGGTAAGAAATGTAATGACTTTGTAATTTTGACACATTGTCATAATTTTTAGTACTAAGGATTTTTGGAGGCAGCCGGTAATATAATTCCAAATGCACTTTTGATCAAAACCAAAAAACACTATAAAATTCATGCTTAATAGACAACAGCATTTATTATCTTGGTTGTCGGGCATGTCCAGTTGGTAGTGGCCAAGGCAGGAAAGAGTATTCTTAATTTCTACATCCAGATAGAGAAAGGGAACCAAGTAACTCCGGGGAGAATGTACTTTCTAGCATGGTTTTATTGTTTGTTTGTTGTTTTCTTGGTCAGAAAATCCAAATGCTTCCAGTGGTCTGTAGGAGGAAAAGGAGGCTCTTATTGGTTTCCAAATCCACAAAAAGTATTGGTAGAAAGAATATAACTTGCCTTTTGGTTCACAGCAAATTCAAAGTAGCTCAACTGAGGTTTCAACTCCCTCTTGTGGGATAACACTGTCGTTTCATGAAGTGTTTTGTCAGACACAACAGAATGAGTTTATTCTGTTTGACTTTCTATCGCCACGTATTTTTACTTGCTAAAAATCCTACTCTGCATATTTTCACTGAAGGGATTTTTTAGTGCATAGAAATAACATTTTAACGAGGACCTCGCGCAGATCGGCTGCAGCGAGGGATCCTGGCAGGGAGACGGATGGAGCCAACCCCTAAATCCCGGCCGCCGCCCCCGATAACGCGGCACAGAGCCGTTTTTGGTCAGAGCCGCAACTCCGACCGCACACCCCCCTCCCCAAGCAGTCAGGAGCTGTGATTGTGTCTCCGCCGGCCCTGACGTGCTGAGGGCAAAGCCAGGGGTGACAGCAGCCAACCAACCCCCTGATGGTATAAAAGCAGTCCTTAGGGAGCGCTGCAACCCAGGAGCACCGCCAACAGGACGCGCAAACAGGACTAACTTGGGCAGCTAGCACAGGCAGTTTGCATGGGGCAGTTCAGGCAGGGTAGGGAGGAGCACAGGGAGGATCCTCTCCTCCCTTTCCCACCTCCCTTTTTCTTCTCCTCTCCTCTGGGAACTGTACATTTTATAACTTATAATTCACTGTGGTGGGCACCTGTCGCAGCAGTCGAGCTGAGGCAGCAACCCAACCTGAGGGGACACGGCCTCTCTGGGCTCATGTGGGCACCCAGGTGGATCCTCTGAGGGGTGATGTGACAGTCCAGACCAGAGACTGCGTAGAGCTCTGGAATCTGGAGGCCTCCCTGGGTCCTGAGGGAAGAGAGGGCTGTTGTGGGTGCAGGTGTGCCCTGCTCAAGGAGCTGCTTGAGAAGATGACCAGGCTGCAGTGAGAAATTGGCAGCCTGAGGGGCTCCTGGGAGACTCTGAGGGAGACGGATAGTCTTTTGAGGAGGTGTCAACTTGCCCATACTGAGACCTGGCAGCTCCCTTCAAAGTCCCTGCAAGGGGCAGTAGCTGATCCAGCTGCTCACCTGCAGGACAGAGAGCTTGACCGCCCATGAGAGGAATGAGGCTGGCCCCTTGTCTCTGCTCAAAGCAGAAGGAGGTGTCTGCCCCCAACACCCACTTTGCCACCAACCCCCACGGAGTCCCTGGGTAATAGATTCGAGGCTCTCAGGCAGGAAAAGGAAAAGGATGAGGGTCTGGACAGCAGTCAGAAACCTGGGCCATGACAAGCATGTTAAGAATGAGGGGAGTACCAAGCATAGGGAGCGGGGCCAGACAGGGCACTGCATCAAAACCAGTGCCACAAAAAAATGGCGGAGAGTCTTAGTGACTGGAGACTTCTTGCTGGGGGGGCACTGAGGCTCCCGTTTTCCATCCAGATAACCTCTCCAGAGAGGTGTGCTGTCCTCCTGGAGCACATGTCAGAAACGTTAGGAAGGCTTTGCCACAGCTTGTTAAACCAGAGGGCTAACATCCTCTTGTTGTCATTCAGGTTGGGTTCTGGAAAGCTGCAACAAGAAAAATGAGCAATCCTCCAGTTCAGCAAGTGGGGCACAAGCAAGCTCTCTGGACTGATTACCAGGGCTTTAAACTAGGTTTGACGGGGGAAAGGAGGGGAGTTGGAAGTGACAGAGGAGGGCTGGGGGATGTTGTCACTGCTGACTCTGATGAAGATAGTATGGAAAAACCTCTGAGTTGTCCCATAGGATCATCTGAGGGCTCCTCAGGGAAGGTAATGATCCTGATACCCCATCCCAAATCTTCTTCTTGTGCCTGTCTAGGGATAACTGAGCCTGCTGCTTCCCTAAAATGCCTAGATACCAATGCACGAAGCATAGGAAATAAACAGGATGTGCTCGAGATCTGTGTACAGTCGCGGGGCCATGATCTCATTGTGATCACCATGGAGCCATGGTGGGACAGCTCGCATGACTGGAACACTGTCATGGAAGGTTATGTCCTTTTTAAAAAAGACAGGCTGAGGAAGCATGGGGGAGGAGTTGCCCTTTCTGTGAGGGAGCAATTAGAGTGTACCCAGCTCCACCTGGGGGAGGGTGATGAACAAGTGGAGAGCTTGTGGGTGAGAATTAAGGGGCCGGCTGTTATGGGTGACACTGTTGTGGGGGTGTACTACAGGTCACCTGATCAGAAGGAGGAGGTCGACGAGGCCTTCTACAAGCAACTGGAAGTAGCCACGTGATCCTGGGCACTGGTTCTCATGGGGGACTTCAATTATCCAGACATCTGCTGGATGAGCAGCTCAGCCATGAACGTGCAGTCCAAACAGTTCCTTTGATGTGTTGAAGATAATTTTCTGATGCAGGTGGTGGAGGAACCACTGAGGCTGGGGGTGCTTTTGCACCTTGTTCTTACCAACAAGGATGGACTTGTTAGGGTTATGAAGGTTGGGGGCAGCTTGGGATGTAGCGACCATGAGACGGTGGAGTTCAAGATGGAACTTGGTGGAAGAAGTAAGGCAAAAAGTAGGATTGCCACTTTGGGTTTTTGGAGAGCCAACCTCGACCTCTTCTGGGACCTTCTTGGGGGTTTCTCATGGGCTAGATTGCTAGAAGGCAAGGGTGCTTGTGAGAACTGGGTGACATTTAAACAGTACTTCTTCGAAGCTCAGGATTGGTGCTTCCCTTAGAGTAAGAAATTGGGAAAGGGGGGCAGGAGACCTGTGTGGATGAACAAGGAGCTCATCGACAAGATAAAAAGGAAGAGGAAGGTCTATGAAATGTGGAAAAAGGGCCTGCCCTCTTGGGAGGAGTACAGAAGTGTTGTCAGGGCCTGAGGAACACGACAAGGAAGGCTAAAGCCCACCTGGAGGTGAACTGGAGGTGAAGCTTGCAAAAGAGATAAAGGATAATATATATATATATATATATATATATATATATATATATTTGTTAAGGTATGTAAACAGTAAAAGGAAGACTAGGGATAATGTGTGTCCCCTGATGAACGAGGGTGTCCTGGTAACGGGGGACGCTGAGAAGGCGGAGATACTGAATGCCTTCTTTGCTTAGGTCTTTCTTTCAAAGACTCGCCCCCTGGGACTCTTAGAGCCTGGAGGGAGGAGAAAGGATCTGGGAAGTAGAGATCTCCCCCTGCTTGACGAGGGAGTGGTTCGGAAGCGTCTGAGTGGGCTCAACGCACACAAATCCATGGATCCCGATGGGATGCATCCATATGTGCTAAGGGAGTTGGCAGAGGTGATTGCCGAACCATTCTCTGTCATCTTTGAAAGGTCCTGGAGAACAGGAGAGGTGCCTGAAGACTGGAGGATAGCCAATGTCACTCCAGTCTTCAAGAAAGGCAAGATAGAAGATCCAGGAAATTACAGGCTAGTCAGTCTCACCTCTGTCCCTGGAAAGGTGTTGGAACAGCTTGTTCTGGATGCCATCTCCAAGCAACTGGAAGAGAAGAAGGTTATGAGGAGTAGTCAACATGAATTCACCAAGGAGAAATCATGTTCAACCAACCATATTGCCTTCTATGATGGCATCACCAGCTGGGTAGATTGGAGAAGAGCAGTGGATGTCCTCTTTCTTCACTTTAACAAGGCTTTTGATACTGTCTCCCATTAAATCCTGCTAGCAAAGCTGAGAAAGTGTGAAAGGATATCCTGAGAAAGGATAGACAAGTGCGCAGCAAGGTGGGTTGAGAACTGGCTGACTGGCTGAGCACAGAGGGTGGTGATTGGCCATGCAGAGTCCATCTGGAGACCTGTGACTAGCGGTGTTCCCCAGAGGTCAGTGCTGGGTCTGGTCTTGTTCAACATCTTAATCAATGACCTTGATGAGGGAATAGTGTCCACCATCAGCAAGTATGCCAATGATACAAAGCTGTGAGGAGTGGCCAACATGCCAGAAGGCTGTGCTGCCACTCAGCGAGACTTGGACAGTCTGGAGAGCTGGACAGGAAGTAACCAAATGAGGTTTGACAAGAGCAAGCGTAGTCCTGCGCCTGGGAAGGAACAACTGCATTTATCAGTACAGGCTGGGGGATGACCTGCTGGAGAGGAGCTCTGTGGAGAAGGACCTGGGGGTCCTGGTGGACGACAGGTTGACCATGAGCCAGCAGTGTGCCCTGGTGGCCAAGAAAGCCAATGGGATCCTGGCGTGCATTAAAAGGAGTGTGGCCAGCAGGTCAAGGGAGGTGATCCTCCCCCTCTACTCTGCCCTGGTCAGGCCTCACCCGGAGTACTGTGTCCATTTCTGGGCTCCCCAGTACAAAAATACAGTGATCTCCTGGAAAGAGTCCAGTGGAGCGCCACAAAGATGATATGGGGCCTGAAGCATCTTCCCTATGAAGAAAGGCTGAGAGACCTGGGTCTGTTCAGCCTTGAGAAGAGAAGACTGAGGGGGCATCTTATTAATGTTTATAAGTACCTTAACTATGGGAGACAGTGGTATTTGGCCAACCTCTTTTCAGTGTTTTGTGGGGACAGGACAAGGGGCAATGGCCAAAAAATGGAGCCCAGGAAGTTTCGCACCAACATCCAAAAGAACTTCTTCACGGTGAGGGTGATGGAGCACTGGAACAGACTGCCCAGGGAGGTTGTGGAGTCTTCTTCTCTGGAGATATTCAAGACCCATCTGGATGCCTACCTGAGCAATCTGCTCTAGGGAACCTGCTTTGGCAGGGGGGTTGGACCCAATGATCTTTTGAGGTCCCTTCCAACCCCACCAATTCTGTGATTCTGTGAAATAGTCTCAGAAGGATGTAACACTTCCTGAGGGAGGTTTTATGCCAAATATTTAACATTCTTTTATACACAAATAGTGAATGCTGCCAGTCTGGGGAGGCACACCTTTTGTAATGTAATCTCAAAGTAAATGAAGACACAGATACCAAATTTTAAGTAGGAATGCTCTTCTTGTCTTGAAAAACCTCCTCCAATACATCCAACCATAAACTCGCATTTTTAAATTAGCACCAGTATAAACTGGCCCATAATGGCCAACCCTAGTAGTTACTTGGATTAATTTTCCACAACATTATAGAAAGCTTCCATTGTCTGAAGTTTTCTGAGGGTATTTTACACTTCTTTTTAACTACCATAGAGTATTTGACCCCTAATAGTATAAATCCCCAACCCAACCAACAATCCCATTTTTTTTTCCTTTTTCATCCCCTCCCTTATTTTACTGTTGCATTGCAAAGGTTAATGGGCAACTTACGGAAATAAATTAATTAGTTTTATGGTCAGGAAAGCTGTGGCTGTCAGGGTCCAAAGGTACCAGGAACTTTCTGAGTATCGCCAACAAATGTAAGCACCTGCATGCAGATTTCTTTAGGGTACAGCTGCATTTGTGGAAATGCAGGTTTGTATTTCTCATTAAAAAATACAGTAATTTCTTTGTCTTT
The DNA here is from genome assembly GCF_964211825.1 of Aythya ferina. Taxonomy (NCBI): domain Eukaryota; kingdom Metazoa; phylum Chordata; class Aves; order Anseriformes; family Anatidae; genus Aythya; species Aythya ferina. Next base: position 1,263,343 of record NC_140328.1, read on the forward strand.
TTATGTAGGGAGGACTTCTGAATATTTTCTTAGCTCTCTGTTTCTGGTAGGCGTTGTGTTGCGTTGTGCTGAGTTGAATTGCGTTGGTTGGTAGATATTTTCAGTTATTGTCTTGAAAGATTTCTTGGGATTATGTCTGGGAACTGCTGAACTCTGTTTTGTATGTATTTCTGAATGGTGAGCTGCTACCTGCAAGAGACGGTAAAAACTTCAACCATACTGTCCTATCTACCTGTCTTGAAGCCATGCTTTCTTTTACATTTGACTTCAGGCTCAAATAAAAGCAGATTAGCAGAGGGAAATCCACACTCTTGAAGTGAGATGTGGATGTCCTTTTGGTAAGACCCAGATGAGATTATTCATTAATAGCATGAAATGGGAGCAGATCCCTTAACTCACTCCTCCATTTTGTCTTCTTTCTTAGGTATAAGGCATTACTTTCATTTTTGATGTTCATAGTACTCTTTGCCCCTGCTTGTAGCTGGTGCATTCAGTGTGCAGTGTTTTTCTTCATTTTCAGGGTGTTCATTGCTGTCTTTACAATGACAATGGCACAACAAATGCAGTCATAATAGATGGCAGACACCTTAATTTTTTGATCCCATTTGTTTGTTTTCCTTTTTTTTTTTTTTTTTTTTTTCTTTCAATATATTGTGCTTTTTCCTTTCCTGTTTCCTCAAATCCCAGGCATCTCAGTTCTTGTATTTCCATCAGAATCTTAGCTATGATAAAAAAACAAAGTGAAAACTTTTCTCTAGGTACCTTGCCAGGAAAGGAAGACCTTAAAATGTGTGAAGGGTAAAAAATGAGTAATTTTTAAAAAGTTAAAAAAAAAAGTTGATAAAGCCAATCATAAATCTGTCAATGCCCTACATTCTTAATGGCTTTAAAAATAGACTACAATGCTCCTCAAAAAGTATAAAAAGTAGAACTCATATATATATATATAATATAATTCAGTTTCCTGCTCTCCTTTTACAGTCAGCGAAGAAAAATAGGCATCTCACAGTCATGGTATTTGTCTTTTTTCTCCCTTGAAAGTGACCTTACTGTGTGTTAAGTGATTAGTTGTCTTAGTCATTATAACCAAAGGAAATGCTGAAAATGCTCAGGGAAGTATGGATGGGCCAAAAGTAATGAGAAGTTCCATTTTACATTGCAAACAAACAAGCAAAACAAAACAAAACAAAGAACAAAATACATATAGATAGTGCATGTGGTGGGGAAGGGAGAAGAAAACACATGACCTACCAAGGAATATGGTGGTCTTCAAAGCAGAGCACTGTTTGTTTTACAAGGTTAAAGGAAGATCTGTCTTTTCCCTTACTCCCTCCCTCTTTCTCTTTCTCTCTCTCCCTCCCTCCCTCCCTCCCTTTGTCCCTTCTCTCTTTTTTTAAATTATGAGTTTTTAAAAGTTAATTTTTACTGTTTCCAAAGTGAAACATTCTTATTTGACTATATATACAGTTATATTTATTCTAATGATATCTATTTATAGTTTTATATCTATCTATACATACAGAAAGCAAGACAGGGTTTGGTTATATAAATATTGGAAATTTCTGCTTTAAATTCACGGTTAATTTACTTTTTTAAAAAATTATTTAAACAGTTTCATTTAAAATATCTAAGGAAAATAGGGTTATACTGTTTCCAAAGTGAAATATTTAATTTAGAAAATACCAATCCCAATATGTCTTTTTATTTAAAGAGTGTATTTATTTATTTATTTTAGATTATACTTTGTTAGGGATATTTATGGAAATCTATAATTAGGGATGGTCCCTCAAAACAAAAAAAGATGCCGGGCTTGAAATTTGAATGTCTTTAAAAACTGTTGACTTAATTTTCAAGTTTTAGTTTCAACAGCAACCACAAGAATCACAAGAGGGAGCCACAGATCAACAGCACTTCATCAGACTCAAATTGGGATTGCAGTATTCAATGGAGATTAGTTGGCATGAAAAAAAAAAGGCTTTTCAGTGTCCATACCATAGCTTTACATATCAAAATACGGCAGATTTTGTGTTCTGTTTTGTACCAATATTGTCTTTGCCCTTAACTCAAAAGAGTCATCCCAAGTCCTTTTACTAGTATGACTAATGAGAGGCATGTCTACCTGGCTCAGGAACTGCTCAATTCATAATCATCAACTGCTATCAGTGTTGGAGCATCTCCATGCAGCTCACAGGAGCAGTCATAGGACTGTTCTGGCCACTGCTTCACTTGGGTTGCAGTTAAGCATGTAAGTACTGTACATGAGCAGTCGACAAGATCTTACAGTGAAAGAGTGAATTTGGGTTGTAATTCAGCTATGCAGACCCCCACATCCTTTATTTTACCTTCAAACAGATTTTTTTTTCTACCATATAGGCATGGGACTCTCAGTCCAGCTGACAGCAGTCATCTTCATCTTGATGTTGGTATCTACATACCAGCCCATTGAAGGTAATTGAGCTCTGTAATAAGTACACTCTGTACTAAGTTTGTTTAAGAGACTATGAACACATTTGAATGGATGCCTCCTATGACTGTCTTCTCCTCTCCAGGAGGGCCAGGTTTAGATGATTTCTTTGGATTTCAGGGAGCACAGATGCGAATTCTAGAATTCAGTGTGCTCAAGTGCAGGCATTAAAACTGAGCATCTGAGAGCTCAGTTTTATCTAAGATACCTGTACAGTCAGCAGGAGGAGACAGGAGCTCAAAAAGTATAACATATCTTATGCTATCATCTTCCACATGAATGAAACACTGTGTGGTAAGTTCTGTTTCTCCACATTTTCTCTATAATTGCTTCCATGAGGTACTTATCTTTTAGATAGCTAAGATTTGATGAGATGAACATACTCAGATAACCTAGTGTTGTCAATACTGGGAATGGAGGTGCCAAAGTAATTTTGACTGGCAGTTGCATAGCTGGGATTGTTGCTGGTCATTTAAAATAGGGACAGTTTTTAATGACTTGTGCTTCAAAGGCATCCATGATCTTTTTTTTTTTTTTTTTTTTTTTTTTTTTTTTTTTTTTTTTATCCTGTGCTTTACAATCTGTCTTCTGCTTCTGATCAGAGCTGTGAGAGTACATGCTGATGTTATCTGATAAAGGCTGCATCTTCCATGGAGAAAGTGCTGTTAGGGCATTATAAATGCAAAACTTCTCACAGTGTTCTTCCCCTTACCCTGTAGAACCACTGAGATTGCTGTGCATGGCTCACCTGTTCATCTGTCTCTTGTAGGTGCTGGCCATGATCCCTTGCTTGTTGTGGATGATTACAAGGATGATGGTATTCGACTCAAATGTTTCTCTGAAAGGTTGTTTTCTCAAGTTCAGATGTTGTGGACAGACAGTAGAGGAAATAATATCACTGGAACTCCTCTCACTACTGGCACCAGCACTGCTAATGTCAGCAGCTCCATCGTTTTGAAACCAGGATCTGGAAACTCTGTGTCCTGCAAAATAATAGATAAACTGCTGAAAACATCAACAGAATCTTCAGTTGTCATTGCAGGTGAGAGTGAGTTTCTGGATTGGGAGGGAAAATAGTGAACTGATGTGTATAGACCAGATTGCTCCAGGAAAACAAATTTCCAGTGGAACAGAATTATCAGTTTCACACAAGTTTTCTTCTGTAATATATGTATAAACATATATATTTAACAAAACTGAACAGCTATAAGCTTCTGTAGGTCAGTGGCAAACTTTGTAAAAATATTAATGAAAATACCCTTCCGTGGGTGTGATCACGCCTGGGGAAAATGAACTTTTGTGATCAGGTGGTACCTAGTCTCACTTACAGGGATGGAGGAGGATTCAGTTCCCTTCCTCTCCCTTTCTCATATTTCCTTCCCTTTATTTTTCTATTAATATAATACTTAATGCAGTGGTTTGGTCAAATCTTTGCTGACATAATAAAATGACACAGGGATAAAAAAGTCTTGGTGAACTGCTCCTACAGGTGTCTAGGAATGAAGCATAGAGTCAATTTTATTTTGTTTCACTTTAGACATACAGTCAGAGTATAAAATTACTTTTTTTTTTCTTTACATTCAGTGGAGTTCAATAGGCTACTCCAAAACTTATTCAGACTGTAGTATGTGAAATTCCAATAGTAAATTGCCAGTTGTTGACAGATGGATGACTAGTTTCTTTGGAATAAGGCTAATCCTAGCAATTTTTCTTCTGTGCTTTCCAGTAAAGTGAAAATGTGGTCACAACACACAGTCATACATTTATAGCACAAGCAACTATCAACTATATTTTTAGCATCATTTATTTGAGCCTGAGGATACAAATTTTGAAAGATGTTGAGATCTCACAGAGATTTTTTTTTTGAACTTTTATTTTGGTAAGATAGGAGGCAAAGCCATAAACATTTATTGTTCTGGATTCTGATACACTTGAGGTTGTTTCCAGGCTCATGCTGATGTTCTGCCTAGTTTAAACTGGCCACTAGCCTATTGAAACCAAGCATCAAAGATGATCAGAGATAGCTACTGCTCTTCCTACTTCTTTACAGACAATGTTCCTTATCCACATGAATCTGATAGAATGCTAATAGTCAGTTATGCGAGTAAAATGATACTGATCGCCTTAAATAATTTGCAGATGTCTTCTTTCCTACCACCTCCCCTTGGCTGGCGGCTTTTGTTGTGATCCTACTCCTGAGTGTTTTCCTCGTTATTGCTGCATTTTATAAACTCAGAGGTAAGTTCTACTCTAGTGTTAAAGTGATGAATGTTTAGTACAATGTGGTTGAAAGACTGTGTCACCATGTCCAGTTATCTGGGGAGTGTACAGCATTATGAGCAATCACACTTGTGATTTTCCAGCCATAACTTGTTAATGTGTTTTTGATTACCTTCTATATTCATTTTTAAACAACTGTTCACTACTCCAACATCTTGGGGTTTAAATCTATACAATTACATTTGACAATATGAATCAACACATTACTGTAGTGAAATCATTGGTTCAACTTAATCTCATTACTGAAATACAGCAACACTCACAAAAATATATTAGTGTACCCAAATGTATCCACTGGTTTCATATATTTGCAAGTCATTTTATTGCTTTATATGCTGTTTCTAAGACAGTTCTAAAACATAAATCTGTTGCCAAGAAGTTTGCTAAGTCTGATATTTTTCTTTCAATATCACTAGTTTTATTCATTAAATTATGTGTGATTCCTCATGATTGTAATTGAAAATAAATGTAAATCAAGATATTTTGAAGACAATTTGTGTATTTACCAAACAGTACCCGTGACAACTATAGAATATGAAGTTTCATTTGAAAACATAGAAGTAGGCAAGGAGGAAAGCTTGATAACATTTTCTTTCTCCCTCCCTCCCCTTTCTCTCTCTCTCAGTGAACAATAAGGCTACAACTCGTGCATGTAAGTAATGTTAACGCTGCTTTTCATCATGAACACCTTGATACGTACAGCAGTATAGAACTAGCCAATGGTATAAACAATGGGGCTAATTACCTGTATTCCTAAAGCTGTTTTTGTTTTTTAATACTTCTGACTTACAGAAGAGAATAAGAATAAATCCAGTGGCTGTTTTATATTAATGGTAACTCCAGAGAAAAGAAAATACTTCTCTGCCATATTTAAGGGAATGGACTCCTACCCAGAAACTAAACTTAGAAAACTACATACAAACAAAAATGTTTTGGATGTTTAAAATTGGGAATATCTCTACAGAAACTTTAAATATTTCAGCAATGACTAAATACAAATAATATTTTTAATCCATTTTGCCAGTTTTAAAATGGTAAGTTTGTATGGCTTGTGAAGTAAAACTCAGTATATACTGACATCACAGAACAAACAAAAAAAGTGTGTTTATTGTGATGGTGCCTGAATACTGGAACCCACAGAAGCTGTGGAATCTCCTTCCTTGGAAACATTCAAAATCCAGTTGGACACAGCCCTGGGCCAAACTTGTTTGAACAGGGTGGGTGGACTAGGTGGCCTCAAGAGGTCCCCTTCCAAGCTCAGCTCTTCTGTGATTGCAAAAAGTGTCATTAGCTGCTGGTCCCTGAATTGCCATGAGTTTGAAACAGCAGAGAAAACAAGGTTAGATATCAAAATCTGTTTTGCACTTGATCTCTACTATTTTTGTTTCAAATATTGCAAGAAACAGGCTTAACTTGAGGAAACAAGGTTATTATTTTTGTTTCAGTCAATGACAGTACTGAAGTTCTTTAAAAGTGTCTATGAAAAATAATTTATTTTTGAAGTCTATTCCCTAGCATTGGGATACAACAAACAATTTATGTATATGTACAAATATGCATGCAAATACATACAAACATACATATACATATGTACATATACATACATACATATATATATGTATGTAAAATACATAAGTACAAATATACATGCAAATTGTTGTGGTTTAATCACTTCTGAGTAGTCTTTAAAACTGAATGTTTAGTGCTTGAGGAATTATTTTTAGGATTCAAACATAATTCTCTCTGTTCACAGTAAATGCACAAAAGGAGATTCAACAAGGTAAGTGTAACAGCTTTTTTATCTGTGATTTGTATCTATAAATCTCTCTGATCCTTTATAAACAGATAAAGGCTGAGCTCAGGAAGCATTAGTAGCTGTATTGCTTTTGCAAAGTAAAATTTAGAAATCATTAAATTAGCTTTCATATTGTACATTTAAAGGTAGTTGATGCCTACTGCAAAGACAATGATTAATTCATTGAAGTTTGATCTGGTAAGTATTTTCAGTCAGTATTAGAGCTTGCAAATTATTTGGTCAGTTAATTCAGAGAAATCGATTTAGGATTATGTTTCATGACAAATTTCAACTAGTAAGGAAATGTTTAAGCTTTAGAATCTCAAAAATAAATTTCTGTTCAGATCTCTTCATGAAAAACCTACGAGCTTTGTTACTAGGACTGCATTGTACAAATGTAGAGCAAGAAGATTTTTTTTACTCTTAAGAGCAAGTGTAGTGGGCATGCAGATTGTGCCAGAGATGTAGTAAAGTCAGCATTTATTTTGAGACTATTTTAGTACTCCTTAGGGTACCGCAGAGAAACATCAGTTATACCTTTTATAAAACCATAGTTAACACTATCTGGACATGGTTCAATTGCTTCAGTATAAGTACCAAGAACCATCCATTAGATGCCTGTTCTAAGGCTGTTCAATCACATTGTCATGAAAGGATGTTTTATTTATTCTATCCCTCCCCTTCTCCCCTAGTTAAGTCATCTTTAATACTTAATTTTACTTTAGTGATTTTCTTGAGCAGTCTTTTTGCTCCCACCTGAACATAATGCAGCCAAAATCTCTGGCTGTCTTGTAGCAGTTGAACAACTGCTCTCCCTCATCCCACTGTGAGGAGTGAACAAAAGGTTGTGTGGTGCTTAGCTGGTGTTTAAAATAAAATGGAAAGAAATTACTGTTTTAATACTTAAACATTTTTTTTCCAGATATAGATGATCTCAATCATCAACTGGGTAAGAGCATATTTTGATTTCTCTTTGTTATGCTACCTGTCCTACATGTATGTTTCCTTATTTTGTCAGCTAAACGACTACAAAAGCTACAGAAAGACTACTCAAGCTACAGGCCTCTCTATTTTCTTCAAGATTTCCTTGTTTATTCCCTTGCTGTTTTTGAATTTTGGTTTTGAGTATTCTTTAGTTAGAAGAATCCTCTATATTTCAAAACAATCTAGTATCATGAGAGAGGGCCCCTACGGAAAATGTCCTTCTATTTGAAACCCAGTTTTTTCAATTAAGTTGAAGATAAAAATACCAGATATCATTAATTCCACCTGGTTTTAGCCAATGGATTTTACAAATCTAGACTAATCTAATCATCTAGACTCCTTCTGCAGTATATAGAGGAAGAAGGGTATCTCCAGAGGACAATTTATCCCATCTCCTTTGAAAACCTACTTGTGTTTTATTTTATTCTTAACTTAGCATTAAGCCCCACTTCCATAAATGAACAAATTGTTTAACACCAAAATTCTCAGTGAAATTTTGTGAGTTTTCCTCTTGAGAAATGTATAGTTTATTGCTATTTCTGCTTTATTTTCGTTTCAGATGAGATGCAGAAGAATTTTCAGAAGGGTAAAATAACATTTTTTTTCTATTGTACATTTACTACGACACATTGTTCTTTTAACCATATCCTGAAAGATGCATTGCAGATGACCTCTCTAAAAAAATAGTGGTGTTTTATGCAATTTTGAATTGAGAAATGTTCTTAGAAGTTCTTATTTGCAAAGATTAACTCCCCTACTGCAACTAAAATATAATTTGAAAGTTGTGTTATGTTTGTATGTGTACATACAATCCCTCTTTTTATCTATAGGTATATAACTACAAGCACATTATTTAATACTAGAGAAAACTTATATATGAAGAATAATAGAGGCACTATATGAACAGATTAATTTTATATATAAAGTATTCTATAATGTGTGATAGTAGCATAATTCACCTGTTTTAGTCTTCCTAGCTTTTCATGGACTTTTAATTTTGTTTCTTTATAGAAATTGATGATGCAATGGAAAAAATTGGTAAGGATAATAAGTTAACTTTGAAATATCCTTAAAATTCATTTAAGTTATTTATGTTCAGAAATATTATTTTAGATCTGAACTGTGCAAATTTCTGAGGTCTTCCCCAGATTTGAGATCTGTCACAGCACTGCACTCTCTCTTTCATACTCTGAGGCATAGTTGTCCCTAAAAAAGTGTTTATCTGGCACAATCTTGGACTCTGGAATATCTGTTTCCACATCATGGGAATTTCATTTCAGTCAATTAAGGGTACAGTTTTTACTGTTGCTGAGCAGAAAACATATTCCTTCCTAACACATACTTTTGAAAACAGGAATAAAACATATATATGTATTTATATACAATTTGACTCTTGGACATGTAAAGCTCCTGTTTGTCATCTGACAGGATGTGGAAGTATGCCCACAGCTCTTAACAAGCAATTCAGCTCACCTGGGTAGTTATTTAAATTCTGGACATCAAGACTGAATCGGTACTCTTGGTTTTCTTATTGAGAGATGAAAATAGAGATACGACCAAGAGATAGGTGGTTGAAACAGCAAAGAAGAAACACTTTCTGATGTACCAGTCTCTTTCTCCTTACTTTACACAGCATGCAGGTGACTAGCATAGATTTAGATAACCTCTACACACGCAGTTACTCTAGCATCTCATACTCTAGCCATGTCATACTTAGCAATGTAGTATTGGAAATACTCATATTAGCAGATACGCTACAGAAGAGCTTTACCTTTCATAGGGATGATATAAATTTCTCTGTTTTTCAGACAAAGCAAGGATTGAACTGGGTGAGTTGAAATCTGAAAATTAATTTCATCAAATTTTAAATATTATTAAATATTTTCTATCAAAATGGAGCACTGGAACAAGTTGCTCAGAGAGGTTGTGGAGTCTCCCACCTTGGAAATATACAAAAGCCCTCTGAACATGGCTCTGGGTAGCTCTGTTTGAGCAGGGGGCTTGGACCAGATGGTCTCCAGAGTTCTCTTGCAACCTCAACCACCACACAGCTCCACAATCTGGAATATTAACACTCTGCAGTAATTTAAATTAACTCTTTTCTTTTCTTACAGAGTTCTGGAAAGCTCGTAGCAATGCAGGTAAGCTAAGTCTTGCCTACCATTAACCTCTTGTTCTTTCATGCACATACAAGAGTATCATTTGTGTTACGAAAAATTCACAGGCTATCATAATTTAGAGAAAATTTTAAGCTTGTTGGTCAAAATGAACACATAGGCTTTTGTAGGAGTCTCCCATTTACACAGTTCTCAGTGTTGTGAGTAGGGATAAATAACTTTTCAGCTAACTAGGACCTTTTAAAATGTTATGTACCTTCAAGAGGTTCAGCTTTGCATTTTACTTAAAAAGCCATTTGCCAGATGAATCTGACCAAAGGACTTTGATCCCCTTACTCTGAGTGCAGATGGTTTCATTAAGTCACAGTAAAACCAGAGAAAAGGTGTGCGCTGATGGATGTTATTTTTCCCATTCATTCATTTTTTTTTCTCACAAAACCACACTGTATATTTCTGGGTGTATATATATATTTAATTATTTTACAGTTTATTTTCTGTATTCATTTCCTTTGAGATTATAGTTTGCTTTTCTGAAACTCAGAAATAACTTTTTTTTTTTTTTTTTTTTTTTTTTTTTTCCTTTCTCAAGTTAATATCACTCTGGATCAGAAATACAAGCACCCCAGCCTCTGCATTAATGAGGAGAAAAATAGGGTGAAGTCCTCCATCCAGGAAGAGAATGCCCTCAAAATGATGGTGGCAGCTACTGAGGGCTTTTCAGAAAATGAACAAAATGAACATTACTGGGAAGTGGAGGTGGGAGACCAATCAGAGTGGGAGCTGGGAGTGGTGACTGAGGAGATTAGGAATGCACTTACGAGCAGCACAGTAAATTGTCTCCCAGGGGAGAACTTACTTAGTCTACAGTTTTCTCAGGGGAAATACATTTTAACTAATGAGAAGGATCTAAGAAATTGCAAGCAGTGCAGTGTGGTGGCTGTTTTCCTGGACCAAAAACGTAAAAAGCTTTCATTCTATGATGCTGAAGAAAAGAACTCTATTGGATCCATCTTTTACAACTTATCTGGGAAGCTGTACCCATTCTTCAGTCCAGGCTCTGATGGCAAATGGTTAGGAGTACGTCCTGTAAAGACTTTAAACCTATTACCCTCTCTTTGATGTTCTTCCACAGGGCCAGGAGATTAATAAATTAATAATGTGGTGAGTAAGAGAGGATGAAAAAGAATAAAGGAAGAAAAAAATAATTATCAGCTTTTAAAATCCTGGCATAGAAATAAATAGTCCCTGAAGTACTTCCTAGTGAGACATCTTGCAGTAAGAATGAATTTTGTAAAAACCCAAGCCTATCAAATGTTGCAATTACTGCCTGAATAAAATATAATATATATATATATATATATATATATATATATATATATATATATAAACAAAATAAACCATTATGGATCTCATAGAATCATAGAATATTCCGATTTGGAAGGGAGCCATAAGGATCATCAAGTCTAACTCCTGGCACTGCACAGGTCTACCCAAAAGTTTAGACCATGTGACTAAGTGCAAAGTCTAACCACTTCTTAAATTCAGAAAGGCTTGATGAAGTGACTACTTCATTGGGGAACCTGTTCCAGTGTGTAACCACCCTCTCGGTGAAGAACCTTTTCCTGACACCCAGCCTAAACTTCCCCTGCCTCAGGTTAACACCATTCCTGTGGGTCCTATCACCAGTGTTTACAGGTCACCTGCCTCTCCAATCCCCTTCGCGAGGAAGTTGTAGACCGCGATGAGGTCCCCCCTCAGCCTCCTCTTCTCCAGCCTGAACAGGCCCAGTGCCCTGTAGGCCCTTCACCATCTTCGTCGCCCTCCTCTGGACACTCTCCAACAGTTTCATGTCCTTTTTGTACTGTGGTGCCCAGAACTGCCACAGTACTCGAGGTGAGGCCTTGAGGAACCCCACTAGTGACCATTTATTGCAGTATTTATTGTAAATTCATTTTTAACTAATAAGCCCATTCATTCTGTTTACCAGGAAGGGTATTAATACCCTTAAAAACACATTAAATCGAATTAAACACATTAAAGTCAATTCCATACCTCAAGACTGCCTCGGCCAAGAAAGATAGAAGGGTAATTGTTGTAGGCAACTCCCTTCTCAGGGGAACAGGGGGTCCTAATTGTCGGCCTGACCCTACCTGTAGGGAAGTCTGCTGCCTCCCTGGGGCCAGGGTCAGGGACATAGCCAGAAAGCTTTCCAACCTGGTTTGCCCCTCTGATTACTATCCCCTTTTGATAGTCCCGGCTGGCAGTGATAATATTGAAGAGAGAAGCCTGAAAGCTATCAAATGGGACTTTAGGGGACTAGGACGGTTAGTGGATGGAGCAGGAGTACAGGTGGTGTTTTCATCCATCCCTACAGTAGCAGGGAGGGGTACAGAGAAGACACAGAAAGCCCACATGATAAATACGTGGCTCAGAGGCTGGTGCCAACACAGAATGTTTTTTTTTTTTGACCATGGGGTGCTTTACTCGGCACCCGGCCTGATGGCTGCAGACAGGTCCCACCTATCTCTAAGGGGAAAATGGAACCTAGCCCAGGAGCTGGCAGAGCTCATTGAGAGGGCTTTAAACTAGGTAAGAAGGGGGACGGGGCTGAAATAAGGCTTGTTGGAGGTGTTCCAGGAGGAATAATGGCTAAACCAGAGGAGAAGGCAATGGCCCAACTGAAATGCATCTACACTAATGCATGCAGCATGGGCAACAAACAGGAGGAGCTGGAAGCCATCATGCAGCAGGCAGGCTATGACTTGGTTGCCATCATGGAGATGTGGTAGGACCACTCTCATGACTGGAGTGCTGCAGTGTCTGGCTATAGGGTCTTCAGAAGGGACAGGCAGCACGGAAGGGGTGGTGGTGTGGCTCTCTATATCAGAGAGAGTTTTGATGTCATGGAACTTGAGGCTGGGAATGATAAGGTTGAATCCCTATAGGTTAGAATCAGTGGGAAGGCCAACAAGGCAAGCATCCTGGTGGGGGTCTGTTATAGACCGCCAAACCAGGATGAGGGGATGGATGAGGAGTTCTACAGGCAGCTGGCAGAAGTTGCGAAATCGTCAGCATTTGTTTTTGTGGGGGACATCAACTTCCCAGACATATCCTGGAAGCACAACACAGCCCAGAGAAAGCAGTCTAGGTTTCTGGAGAGCGTGGAAGATAGCTTCCTGACGCAGCTGGTTAGTGAGCCTGCCAGGGGAGGTGCCCCACTACATCTTCTGTTCATAAACAGAGGAGATGCGGTGGTCGGCAGCTGTATTGGGCAGAATGGCCAGGAAGTGGTAGAGTTCTCCATTCTTGGTGAAGTCAGGAAGGGGGTCAGTAAAACTGCAGTCTTGGACTTCTGGAGGGCTGACTTTGAACTGTTCAGGACACTGGTTGGTAGAGTCCCTTGGGAGGTGGTTCTGAAGGGCACAGGAGTCCAGAAAGACTGGGTGCTTTTCAAGAAGGAAATCTTAATGGCACAGGAGCGGTCTGTCCCCACGTGCCCAAAGATGAGCCAGCGTGGAAGAAGACCGGCCTGGCTGAACAGAGAGTTGTAGCTTGAGCTTAGGAGAAAAAAGAGAGTTTATAATCTTTGGAAAAGAGGGTGGGCCACTCAGGAGGACTATAAGGATGTTGCGAGGCAGTGCAGGGACAAAATTAGAAAGGCCAAAGCTCATCTGGAGCTCAAAATGGCTACTGCCCTTAAAGATAACAAAAAAATGTTTTTATAAATACATCAACACAAAAAGGAGGACTAAGGAGAATCTCCATCCTTTAGTGGATACAGAGGGAAACTTGGTTACAAGAGAAGAGGAAAAGGCTGAGGTGCTTAATGCCTTCTTTGCCTCAGTCTTTAGTGGCATGAGCAGTTGTTCTCTGGATACCCAGTACCCTGAGCTGGTGGAAGGGGATGGGGAGCAGAATGTGGCCCTCATAATCCATGAGGAAATGGTTGGCAACCTGCTTGGATGTATGCAAGTCAATGGGGCCGGATGGGATCTACCCGAGGGTATTGAGAGAACTGGCAGAGGAGCTGGCCTAACCGCTTTCCATCTAAAAGAAGGGCTGGAGGGTATACCTGGGGAACTACAGGCCTGTCAGTTTGACCTCAGAGCCAGGGAAGCTCATGGAGCAGATTATCTTGAGTGTCGTCACGTGGTACGTGCAGGGCAAGCAGATGATCAGGCCCAGTCAGCATGGGTTTATGAAAGGCAGGTCCTGCTTGATGAACCTGATCTCCTTCTATGATAAAGTGACACTCTGGGTGGATGAGGGAAAGTCTGTGGATGTGGTCTACCTTGACTTCAGTAAGGTCTTTGACATCGTTTCCCACAGCATTCTCCTCAAGAAACTGGCTGCTCATGTCTTGGACTGGCGTATGCTTCGTTGGGTTAAAATCTGGCTGGATAGCCGGACCCAAAGAGTTGTGGTAAATGGAGTCAAATCCAGCTGGAGGCCAGTCACTAGTGGAGTCCCCCAGGGATCAGTACTGTGGCCACTTCTCTCTAATATGTTTATTGATGATCTGGATGAGGGCATCAAGTGCACCCTCAGTAAGTTCGCAGATGACACCAAGTTAGGTGCATGTGTCGATATGCTCGAGGGTAGGACCCTGAGAGGGTAGGAAGGCTCTGCAGGAGGATCTGAAAAGTCTGGACCAATGGGCTGAGGCCAACTGCATGAAGCTCAACAAGGCCAAGTGCCAGGTCCTGCACCTGGGGAACAATAACCCCAAGCAGAGCTACAGGGTGGGAGATGAGTGGTTGGAAAGCTGCCTGGCAGAGAAGGACCTGGGAGTATTGGTTGATAGACAGCTGAATATGAGCCAGCAGTGTGCTCAAGTGGCCAAGATGGCCAACAGCATCCTGTCTTGTATAAGACACAGTGTGGCCAGCAGGGCTAGGGAAGTGATTGTCCCCCTGTACTCGGCTCCGGTGAGGCCGCACCTCAAGTAGTGTGTTCAGTTTTGGGCCCCTCACTAAAAGAAGGACATGGAGGTGCTTGAGAGAGTCCAGAGAAGGGCTACGAAGCTGGTGAGGGGTCTGGAGAACAAGTCTTTTGAGGAGTGGCTGAGGGAGCTTGGAATGTTTAGCCAGGAAAACAGGAGGCTCAGGGGCATGTGGTGGTTTTACCCTGCTGGGCAGCTAAAGCCCACAACTGCTCTCTCACTCCCCCTCCTTTAGATGAGGTGGGGGAGAAGTAAAGCAAAGAACAACTCACGGGTTGAGATAAGGATAATTTAATTAAAGGGAAATAATAATAATAATTAAATAAAGATTATTATGAACGAAACAATTTAACTAAGGGGAAATAAAAAGGGAAAGGGGAAAAGGGAGGGGAAAAGGGAAAAATAAAAACAAGTGAGGAAAAAAAACAAATAAAATAAATGAAAGCTATGTGGAAGTGCAGAGGAAAGAAATTACTCTCTGCTTCCCACAAATGAGCGATGCTTGACCACATCCTTGAAGCAGGGCCTCAACGCACATAGCCGGTGTTCAGGAGGAGGACCGCCATTTTCACAACGAGAGCCCACCCCTCCCCTCTTCTTCCTGTTTCCTCCTTTTATTGCCGAGTGTGACATCATATGGTATGGAATATCCCTTTGGTTGGTTTAGGTCAGTTGCCCTAGTGATGTTTCTCTTCTCACTTTTTGCCCACCCCCTAGGAGAGTTAGAGAAAGGCCTGATGCTGTGCCACTGCTGCTCAGCAGTAGACACAACACTGGTGTGATAACACTGCTGTTCCAGCTACTGTACGGCACTGTATGGGCTGCTGCAGGGAAAGTTAGCATTCCAGCCAGACCCAGTACAGGGTGACCCTAGTGCTCTCTATAGGTACATTAAAGGAGGCTGTAGTGGTGGGGATTGGTCTATTCTCCCACATGCCTGGTGACAAGACAATGGGGAATGGGCTAAAGTTGTGCCAGGGGAGGTTTAGGTTGGATATTAGGAAGAACTTTACCGAAAGGGTTGTTAGGAATTGGAATGGGCTGCCCAGGGAAGTGGTGGAGTCACCATCCGTGGAGGTCTTTAAAAGATGTTTAGATGTAGAGCTTAGTGATATGGTTTAGTGGAGGACTTGTTAGTGTTAGATCAGAGGTTGGACTAGGTGATCTTGGAGGTCTCTTCCAACCTAGACAATTCTATGATTCTGTGATTCTGAAATTTCTAATTTTATACAGAACCAGAAAAGTACAAATATCAAACAAATTGTGAACTATGAAATGGAAGACCCCATTTTGGAGTTCTGCTTATAAGTAATATTAAGTGATGAAGGTGAAATCCACAGATTACATACTGGATATGATAAAACTACTGGTAGTGATGAAACTCACATGCAACTGCTTGTATGTAAACAATTGGTAAAGATAGTTTGACCTAAGGAACAATAGACAACAGTTAGATTCTGCTGCCTGAATGTGAAAGCCTAATGCAATCTGATTTCCCAATGGGGCTGTCTGAAAATAAGATTTATGGGAATCTCTGTCCTGGAGTAGCAGCTGAAGAAGAGGGAAGATAGAACATGGCTTGTAAATGGCAATAGATGTCTGTCTTCAGGCAAATGAATGACATCACATTCTAGTTACAATCAGTAGAGAATGTAGGCACCTAGAATTAAATTACCAAGTTTGCAAGCTCAGTATCACTTCTAATTCAGAGTGGGGCTGCATCAACATTAAAAAAGAGGGTAGCTCAGTCTTAATACTTAGTTCAGTTTAAAACTCTCATGAATAACATTTGTGTGAATAACTGAAAGGTCAATCAGCGTATTGTGTCAGTGTCGTGAGATGTGTCCAGGTAAAACAACATGGCCTTCTTACTCAAAGTCACCAGTGCCTTTGAAAAATGACCAACTGAGAAATGAGAAATATACATTAAAGCAGAGGAAAAGGACCAACCTGTGAATGTGTTGTTATCCTCCAAACTGTCTTTGAGGAATGTTGCATACCTTGTGTATTTTATACTTTTAAAATAAATACTGGATTCTTTCAAGTCATGGCATAATCCATAATTGCTCATTTAAAGTAGGCATAGCCTTTCTGTTAATCCAGATGACCCAAGGTATTGTGAATTTCATAGGTAACTGCCATGGGGCCATAAATGTGTGTTGATTAAGAGAGGATTAGAGGACAAGATTGTTGGAGATAAGGTAGATTACCAGTGCAAGATAATGATCAGCCTGGCAGTGAGAGGTGCTAGAACAGAGGGAAGCATCTTTAAAAGACCCACTTGATAAACCTGTGATCTCATCCTTTGGAGGCCACAGTTTCCTGAGATCAGCTCTTTATTCTGACTGCAGCTGAAAAAATATATTTTTTCTCACTGTACCCTTGTTATGGATTGGCATATTTCCATGCTTCCTACATCCCAAAGGATGAAGGTTGGGAATGAGAAAGCACTTCCATATTTATTGGCAGCTAAGTTTGTTTAAACAACTTAGATGAATAATTTTATAAATGAATCTTGCTCTTTACTTTTAGTCAATGCGAAGTCTTACCCACTCCCTTGGCTGTAGGTTCCTCTGCATTACTAAGTTAGAAGTCAGAAATAGAAACTACTGCAGAAAAATAAAACAACCTACAAATGCTGAACTTCACCTCAATGTGCTAAGCAGTGGTTGGTTGAACGTGGCCGGCAGCTGAGCATCAAACAGCTGCTCACTTGCTCTCAGGAGAGAAAATAAGAAGAACTATGTTAGGAAGAACTTCTTTACCGAAAGGATTGTTAGACATTGGAACAGGCTGCCCAGGGAAGTGGTGGAGTCAACATCCCTGGAAGTCTTTAAAAGACGTTTAGATGTAGAGCTTAGGGATATGGTTTAGTAGGGACTGTTAGCGTTAGGTCAGAGGTTGGACTCGATGATCTTGAGGTCTCTTCCAACCTAGAAATTCTGTGATTCTGTGATTCTGTGAACAAAAGCTGGTGAAGGATCTAGAACACAAATCCTATGAGGAACCGCTGAGGAACTGGGGTTATTTAGTCTGGAGAATCATAGAATCATAGAATATCCTGAGTTGGAAGGGACCCACAAGGATCATTGAGTCCAACTCCTCGCAACACAGGTCTACCCAAAAATTGAGACCATATGACTAAGTGCAGTCTAAATGCTTCTTAAACTCCAACAGGCTTGGTGCCATGACTATGTCCCTGGGGTCGTAGTGATAGAAAATGTTTTAAAATATAAGTGAAGGTGCCTTCTTATAGATTGCAAGATCACCACCATCCAAGTGGCATTCTGTTGGTCTGTTGTCTTCAAAGATGTGGTGGAGAGGGTCCCTTGTGTTTTGAAAAAGCACTGTCTTCTTATAGTTTCCCCTCATGGTCTTTTTACCTAGTTTCTAGGTAACTGCACATAGCCAGTTCATCATTATGCATATTCTTATTTCTGACTGGTTGAGACTACTGTCACTGGGCAGGGAGACCTCCAGTGCCATGTGCCCAGCACATCGCATACTGGCATTTTTCTCCTGCCCATGCATTCCAGTCTGTTCAGGTGCTAGGCAATCAAGAAGAGATGTCCTAGCCATATGGATACATTGCTAGGCAGAAAACTCTGCAAACAATGAGGCTGAGCACGTGTCATCTTCCACAGATATTGTATGTAACTGTGTCAAAAGACTTACAGAAGTCCAGATTGATGACATTGGTTGGTTTTACATTATTGACTGATGCAGTCACTCCATCACAGAAGGCCACCAGATTGGTCAGGCATGATTTTCCCTTGGTGAAGCCATGCTGGCTGTCTCAGATCACCTCCTTGTCTTGCATGTGCATTAACATTGCCTCCAGGAGGATCTTTTCCATGATCTTGCCAGGCACAGAGGTGAGGCTGACCAGTCTGAAGTTCCCTGGGTCTTGTTTTCTACCCTTTTTAAAAACGGGAGTGATGTTTCCCTTTTTCCAGTCACTGTGGACTTTGCCCGACTGCCAGGACTTTTCACGTATGATGGAGAGAGGCTTGGCAACTCCATCAGCCAATTCTCTCAGGATCCTGGGATGCATGTCATCAGTCCCATTGACTTGTACTTTAGTTTCATCAGGTGGTCCTGAACTTGCTCTTTACTTACAGTGGGAGGGAATTTGCTCCCACAGACCCTGCCTGGAGATCTGGGGACTTGAAAGATGTGGGAAGCCTGACTGACAGTGAAGGCTGAGGCAAAGAAATTGTTAAGTACCTCTGCCTTCTTCATGTCTGTTGTTACTGGTTCTCTGTCGTTTGTCAGAGGTAGTATGCTCTCCCTAGTTTTTCTTTTGTGGCCAATGTACCTGTACAGGCCCTTCTTGTTATTCTTTGCATCCCTTGCTGTGTTTAGTTCCATTCGTGCCTTGCCTTTCCTGTTGCCATCCCTGCACATCTGGACAGTGTTTCTGTACTCTTCCCAGGGAACATGGCCCTGTTTCCACTGTCTGTGCATTTCCTCCTCTTGCCTAAGTTTTACCAGTAGGTCCTTGTTCAGCCATGTCAGTTTCCTACCTTCCCTGTTTGATTTATTACATATGGGAATAGAGAGCTCTTGCACTCCTAGGTAAATATTCTTAGAGTTGTCAGCTCTGATCAGATCCTTGATCCCTAGGGATCCATGGGATCTCATCCACCAATACTTTGAATAGCATGAAATTCACTCTTCTGAAGTTCAGGGTCCTGACTTTGCTCTTAGCCAGGCCCATATCCCTTGAGATCACAAACTGAACCAGGGCATAGTCACTGCAACCCAAGCTTCTGCCAGTCCTTAACCTCTTTAATAAGCTCTTCCACATTGGTGAGCACCAGGCCCAGTAATACTTCTCCTCTGGTTGGTTTGTGTAATACCTGAACAAGGAAATTGTCCTCAATTGAGACAATTCTCTTGTCCTCCAGGAGTCTCTTGGATTGCTTCCTTCCTACTGTGTGGCTTTCCCAGCAGACATCTGGGTGGTTGAATTCCCCCAGGAAGATGAGAGCCTGTGAGCACAATGCTTCTTGCTGTTAGAAAAGAATGCTTTATCCACAGGCTGATTGCGCAGCCTGTAGTAGACTGCAACCACAAGGAGTCCTTTGTTGGTCTAGTCCTTGGTTATTACCCACAGGCTTTCATCCTGCTCATGGCTGTTTCACAGAGGGAAATTTTCACAATCTATCCATTTCTAAACATAGAGGGCAACACCCACACCCTTCCTTCCCCGTCTATCTCTCCTGTAAAGCTTGTAGCCTAGCATTCCAATGTTCCAGCTGTGTGATTCATCCCTCCACTTTTCTATGATAGCAATCAGATCATAGACCCCCTAAACCCTCAATAATGCAGCGCAGAGTTGTTTTGTCAGAGCTTAAGCCCCCTGCCCTGAGCAGGTGAGAGCTGTACTTGTGCTGCTGTGAGTGCTGACGGGGATGAAGGTGGAGCCGGGGTGACAGCAGCCACCCCCTGATGGCATAAAAGCAGGGCTTAGGGAGAGCCATGACCCAGGAGCGTAGTAAACAGGACAGGTGACAGGCAGACAGTTTGCGTGGGGCAGGGATGAGCGCGGGGCAGGGAGGAGCGCAGGGAGGATCCTCTCCTCCCTTTCCCACCCCTTTTTCTCTTCCTCTCCTCTCCTCTGGGAACTCTGCCTCTTATAATTTAAAATTCACCATGGTGGGCACCTGTTGCAACGGCTGGTCCATGGCAGCAACCCAGCCTGAGGGGACGCGGCCTCTCTGGGCTCATGTGGGCACCGAGGTGGATCCCCTCTGAGGGGTGAAGTGGCAGTCCATATGGGAGACTGTAGGGAGTTCCAGAATCTGGAGCCCCCCCTGTGTCCTGAGAGAAGAGAGGGCTGTTGTGGGTGCAGTTATGTCCTGCTCAAGGAACTGTTCGAGTAGATGGCCAGTCTGCAGCGAGAAATTGGCAGCCTGAGGGGCTTCTGGGAGTCTCCAAGTGAGAAAGACAGGAGGTCTCAATCTACCCCTACTGAGGCCCAGCAGCCCCCTCCTAAGACCCTGTGAGGGGTAGTAGCTTATCCTGCTGTTTACCTGCAGGACAGAGGGCTTGACAGCTCACGAGACGAAAGGGGCTGGACCCTCATCTCTGCTTGAAGCAGAAGGAGGCATCTGCCCCCAACGCCCATGGTGCCACCAACCCCCACAGTGTTCCAGAGAGAGGGAGTTAGGTGAATTTTATCAAGTAGAGACAGAGTGCTGACAGTATTAAACTAGTGGATGCTACTTAGTGTCTTTGCTAAATATTGTTCATTGTGCAAATTAATTAAAGAAAAAAGCTTTGGGCCCCTTACCAAAGTTAGTGTCTTGGTAAGAGTGTGAACCTATATTAAGAAACTGGCAGAAACTGGTGCTGCGAGTGGACAAGAGCAAAGGAGCAACTGAGTCGGTGCAGAGACAAGAGGTCAGCCAGTGGTGACGAGGAAGACTCACCAACTTTCATGCTCACAGCCCCTGGCAACCACTACCAGGAGACACTGCGCTAATGCAGACAGGAAGAGCTTATGGAAATGACTTCTTAACTAATTTTAATATGAAGCAGGGGCAGGTTATGAATATGTATAGACACATTGTGAAACTTCATGCATATGTAACTCTGCTGCATATGACCTTGGAAGTTGCTGCATCAGGCACGCACGACTTTGGTAGGACTACCCCCCGTGCTGCCCAGCGCTGAATAAACATGCCTACTTTACAATCTTACTGATTGTGGTGTCTGTTTTCTGCAAGTCATCCCTGGGTAATAGATTTGAGGCTCTCGGGCAGGAAAAGGAAAAGGATGAGGGTCTGGACAGCAGTCAGAAACCTGGGCCCCGACAAGCATGTTAAGAATGAGGGGAGTACCAAGCATAGGGAGCGGGGCCAGACAGGGCACTGCATCAAAACCAGTGCCACAAAAAAAGGGCGGAGAGTCTTAGTGACTGGAGACTTCTTGCTGGGGGGCACTGAGGCTCCATTTGCCATCCGGATAACCTCTTCAGAGAGGTGTGCTGTCTTCCCGGGGCACGTCAGAGACGTTAGGAAGACTTTGACACAGCTTGTTAAACCAGAGGACTACCAATCTCTAGTTGTCATTCAGGTTGGGTCCTGGGAAGCTGCAACAAGAAAACAACCTGGAACAACCCTGGCTGTACGTACAGACTGGGCAACGAGACGCTGGAGAGCAGCCCCGCAGAGAGGGATCTGGGGGTTGTAGTTGACAGCAAGTTGAATATGAGCCAGTAGTGTGCCCTGGCAGCCAGGAGGGCCAACCATATCCAGGGGTGCATCAAGCATGGCGTCGTTAGTTGGTTGAGGGAGGTGATTGTCCCGCTCTACTCATTGCTGGTGCAGCCTCACCTTGAGTACTGTGTGCACTTCTGGGCAACACAGTACCAAAAGGATGTAAAACTGTTAGAGATTGTCCAGAGGAGGACAACGAAGATGGTGAAGGGCCTAGAGGGAAAGATGTATGAGGAGCGGCTGAGGTCACTTGGTCTGTTCTGCTTGGAAAAGAGGAGGCTGAGAGGAGTCTACATCGCAGTCTACAGCTTCCTCAGGAGGGAGAGTGGAGGGGCAGGCACAAACCTATTCTCCTTAATCACCAGTGATAGGAATGGTGTCAAGCTGTGGCAGGGGAGGTATAGGCTAGACATCAGGAAGAGGTTCTTCACCGAGAGGGTGGTCACACACTGGAACAGGTTCCCCAGTGAAGTAGTCACTACACCAAGCTTGTCAGTGTTTAAGAAGTGTTTGGACTCTGCGCTTAGTCACATGATCTAAAATTTTGGGTAGACCTGTGTGGTGGCAGGAGTTGGACTACATCATCCTTATGGGTCCCTTCCAACTCAGGATGTTCTATGATTCTATGATCCTTATCTGAAACCTTGAGCAATTTGTGTTGTATTTTCTCCCCCTTCCTTGTTGAGGAGGGAGAGTGAGAGAGTGGCCATTGTGGAACTTGGCTGCCCACCCGAGTAAAACCACCACAATTCTGTTTTTCAATTTCATGAAGATGGTTGGATTTGTGATGCTCCCAAGGGGGTCTCCGACCATGTTGACTTTACCTTCTGCTGGGAACCAGATTTGACCAAAAGTAATCAACCTCCAGTATTCTGGCATGTGGCATCCTCAATAGATGATAAATTAGCAGCACATTGGCTCTGGTATCCTAGGAGTAGAGGCCCTCACTAGAGAGGAAGGGAAAGACATTTGCATTCTGCTGGAGGCTTCTTGGAAAACTGCACCAGGGAGACTTAGAGTGAGCGTAGCAAAATAACAGCATTCTTGAGGATGCACCCCAATGTCCTCCAGTTTTCCCTGGCTTTCCTCCCACTTCCCAGTCTGTTGAATGCTATAGGAAAGTATACATTAGTCTCTCCCATCTCCTACCCTTGGGTGAGACACTATCCGTTCCTGTTAAGTTTGCTATAAAAGTCAGGCTATTCAGGTAATAAAAGGAGATCACGATCTGACCATACTGGTGTCTGTCGTGTTTTTAGCCGTTCTTCCTGCAACAAGTTAAGTCAGTCATCACTCACTAGAAAGCGAAGCACAGCCAAACACTGTAAATCCCCCAGCATGTAAAGACTGCATACAAAAATACGGTGGATAGGACTGCCTCCTATGCTGTTTTTAAGTGAACATTGAACTATTTAGTGCAAAGCTTCAATAGGAGAAATTACAAATGCCCCAAATATTTAGCTGTGAGTAAAATTTCATCTTGGACCATTTAGATACTTAGGAATGACTGACTAATCCTTACTAACTTTTGAAGCATTTGGAACAAAATAGGAACTTTCAGAATGCAATGTCCACACCTCCAGAGCAAACTTGGATGACAAGTCAGGTAAATTGCCTTCAGGACATGCCACTGTTTCTCAACTGGTTTGAAATCGGCCTTATGTGATTAGTGCAAATTTAAGTACAGAAGTGAAGTTTGTTCTTGTGAAGTGTGTTTCAAGCTCACCAGAAAGCTTTCTTGCTCCAGAACAGTGATCTGCTTTTGTACAAATACATCTCTTGGATATTCACTTACATTTTGATTGACAGATGTGGGAAAACCATAGAGCCAGAAGGATGCAATACAAAAGGCATGTTCTTTCACCTCATTCCCTGAGGAGACATTTCACTCTTCTGCATAAATGTTCGCTATAACTGAAGTTTTTTCATGCTTAATGTTTGTCACACACAAGCAATCAGTTCTCCAGGGCGTCTTCTGATTGACTCGGTGCAGGGTTACCAGGCTGTGCCAAGTGTTTCTTATATGAGTTACCTGTCTTGTTTTGATTGAGAAGCACAACTTCAGAATTGTTTGACAGGACATCAGTTAGATCTCAGGATCTGTTACCATCATCAAAATACTACATTAAACTTAGTGGCTCAAGGTCAATCTTTGCAGAAGTGGAACCTGTTGAGAAGATGGGAATTAATTTCCCTTCCTTCATGCTGTCATCAGCAATGGTAAAAGCATGCAGAATTGTTTTCTTATGGACATTGTAAAATGACAGCTGCTTGGTGGAGATGTCCAGGAAGATCCCAATCTTTTGCAGTGTCCCAGTCACAGCCAGATGAGTTCAAGGATCCACGTAGGCCCAATACTCTTGCCCATCTACTAATCCTATGACCCAGAAACCATTATCAGGAGACAAAGTCACTGTCCCCTTGCGAGTCACAGATTCCTGGGCAACACCCAAAGTCCAGTTTCTTCTCTTTCCAACATTTACTTCCCAGTAGAATCTCCCAGATGTGTACCCTTCCTTTGCCAACACAAAAAGGTGGGAATCAAATCTCTTCTCTTTCATGGGCACCTTTCTGATCATGCCAATATCTTTCACACTTTTTCCATCTTCTGATACTTCCAGTCTGGGATGAGCCGTGTCAGCATCCAGGGAGATATCAACTGCAATGATCAAGTCATACAATAAGTAGCTGAAAACACAAGGCCTGCTTTTCTGAGACTTTATTTTCTGCATCCTCACCCATCTCTTACTTATCCTTTCTCCATCTCCACAGTCAGGTGTGCTAAACAGGCTTTTGCCTCAGGGTGCCTGTCTTATCTTCAGTCCCCTACCTCACATATGCCTCCATTCCCATCCTTGGTTCCCTGACAAAGACCAGACAGTGTGCCTGAAATGAAAGGCACTGAACCAAGGTTTCTCTGACACCAGCTTTCAGCACCAAGGAGAAGTGTGTAGGGCTGAATACCTGCTTCCTCTATTTTTGATTTTCTGTAGGGATAACCTTGGGAAAAGGATTGAGAATTGGCCATATGAATTCTCTTTGGGCAACACTGGAATCAAAACTGACTTTTATAAGAGCACTGATATGCAGTCCTACTGGCCAAAGAAGTCACTTTATGAAGCAGTTGGTGTAGTGGGTTTACGTGACAAGGTTTTGGTAGCAGGGAGCTGCAGGGGTGGCTTCTGTGAGAAGAATCCAGAAGATGCCCCATGTTAGATAAGGTCTAGTTTCAGCCAGCTCCAAAGGGACCTGCTGCTGCCCAGAGCCGAGACAATAAACAATGTTGTTAGTGTCTCTGTGAGAGCAGACACCAAGGTTAGTGCAGCAGGAGGGCAGGAGGTGCTCCAGGCATGCAGCAGAAATTCCACTGCAGCCTGTGGAGAGGCCCCTGGTGGAGCAGGCTGTTCCCCTGCAGCCCATGGGTCCCACATGGAGCAGATCACGCTGCAGCCCATGGAGGAGACCATGGTGGAGCAGGTGGATCTGCCCTGAAGGAGTCTGTGGCCTGTAGAGAGTCCCTGCCAGAGCAGACTCCAGGCCAGAGCTGCAGCCCATGGAGAGGAGTGGAGAGGAGCCCATGCAGGATCAGAGCTGAGGGTGAGCTGTCACCTGTGGGGGACACATGTTGGAGCAGCTTGCTCCTGATGGATGGACCCTGTGATACGGTTCCATATTGGAGCAGTTCTTGAAGAGCTGATGCCTGTGGAAAGCCTGCATAGGATCAGTTTGGGAAGGATGGCAGGGAGGATCAGTTTTGGGAGGGACCCCACATTGGAGAAGGGGAAGAGAGTGACCAAGAAGGAGCAATGGAGAAGAAGTGCTATAGACTGACTGCAACCACCATTTCCCTGTTCCCCTGTGCTGCTCAGGGGGAGGAGGTGGAAGAGGGTGGATGGGGGAAGGTGTTTCTGGTTTCTTTTCTTTGTTTCTCACTTCTTTAGCTTGTTAGCAATAGGCAATAAATCTTACTGTCTCCCTCCTCTGAGTCTCTTTTGCCCGTCACAGTAATTGTTGAGCAATCTCCTCATACTTATCTCAACCCTTGAGATCTTTGTGTTTTATTTTCTCCCCCTTTCCCTTTGAGGAGGGGGAGTGAGAGGGCAGTTGTGGTGGAGCTCGGCTGCCCACCTGAGTAAAGCTACCACAGTTAGTAAGATAATTGATCAACCCTGCACACAACAGAAACACACCTGGAAATCAGTGTAGACACTCACTGTTCTGCAAGAAACGCTAAGATATAGATCCAAAGTGTCCTGTAGGTGTGTTTAAACATTCATGCGTGGGAAGAGAGACTATTAGCAATCATGGTGGAAGAAATTCAAGTGTTGCCTGTGTTGAATACAAGTATAAATTATGCATAAATTTATATACATTATCTGGAATTTGGTTTGTGTCTCATGATTATCTCCTTAATAAAGCCTGGAGGCTCTGTTTTCAAACATTGCATAGTTTCTTCTCAAGAAAAGGAGAGCACCAGTCTTGGGTATTTTTTCAACACGGACTAGAATGGAAAAGTGATCTTAACTGCAGCAATGGTAAGAAGATATTTCTTTCCACAGTTTACCCAGCTTATCAGTGTACATGATAATAACTGGACAGAACTCTAGCAAGGTACAGTGGTGTGAACTAAGCTCATCTAGCTCAACTCAGATTTCAGGAATCTTGTGGAGCAAGATCATCTCTTGACACTTCTAAACTCCAAAGTGCGCAAAAAGAGAAGTGGGAGATGCAAGTAGCCAATACAGGCTTTCCATCCCCACTTCCCACAGCTTAAATGGCTTGAGTCAATCATGCACAGGGACTTTGGCAGAACGCAACCAAAAAAGCACTCACACTCCAATCACTCCTGCACTTGGTCCTACAAGCATACAAAGGTGTCTTAGTCATTTCTGGACAGGAAGAAAAATGCTAGATCAACACCTGCAATATTCTTGTATGGGCCACTCTTTGTCATCATGCTCTGCAAGGGAGAAGGTAGGGGATGCCCACAGTGCTGGGAGGGGAAACAGCCATGAAGAAAGCCCCAAGGTGTGCTCCATACATTATAACAAAATGCTTAGCAATAAAAGCTGAGATAAAGTAGGAGGAAGGAGAGACATTCATAGATATGGCATTGGTCTTCCCAAGGAAATGTTGTGTGTGACAGAGGTCTGCTTTCCTGAGAATGGCTGATCATCTACCTGTCTATCAGAAGTAGTGAATGACTTCAATTTTTTGCTTTAGTGGGCTTGCAGCTTTTGCTTTACATCTTAAATGTCTCTATCTCAATCCAAGGGTTTACACACTTTGACCTCTCCACTTCTCTCCCCCATCCAGCCGGAGGAAAGGGTGTGAGTGGCTGTGTAGTGTTTAGCTGCCCATGGATGTTTAACCCCAAGAGGGATGGAGTCATCCTTGTGGACAACCCTGCTCACCTAGTTTGCTTTCCAATGAAATCAGCTCTTCTCTGTAGGCATTCTGTGAAACTTCCAGCTGGTTCTGGAACACAGCCACCTTCTCACTCAGGATCTTCTCCGCCACTTGCTGAGTGGATTCAAGGGCCCTTGTGGTGTTTATGTCCACAGTCCTTTCTGCATAGAAAGAGAGGAGCCAATGGGAAAATGACATTGATTCCTGTGGTTCCTTGTCTTTCTAATGGGGGAGGGTGTTTCCTCCCAGAAATGTTAGAGAACATGCTATCGTGATTTCAGTTTCATGGTGGACTTATCTCTAGAGTACATTGTAGTCAGAAGGTGTCATTCTTGAGATTTTTTTTTTTTTTTTTCAGGAAAGGGACACTGTGGATGGCAAGATGATCTTGGGAAGAGGGAATGCACACAAGGCAGGAGTGAGCATGCCTTAGCTACTGGAAGTGAAGTAGGGCTTACTGAAGGCCTGGACTGCAGTTCCCTTCCCTTAGATCTTCACCTAGGGCTTACAGCCTCTCACGGTCATTGCCCCCTGTAAGTGACTCCTTCCCTATGGTGAATGGTATGTGGGCTCTGGATGGAAGGGGACAGAACTGAGAAGATGCTTCTACCTCCCTCTCATTGGTTTGGATAGACTGAGTTCCAGGGGGATGGAGAAGGAGCATAGTCTCCATGATCCTGCCTGAAGTCCTGCTGGACAGGCTGGAGAGTAGGAATGTCTCACTCCATCTCTCCAGGCAGGATCTGCGGGCTGTGGAAGACTTGACTGTTTGTGGACGAGCACTCTGAGTGACAAAAGGGAGAGACGGTATTGGGATCTGGAGGTGGATGTTCCTTGGGACCTAGCAGTAACCTTTTCCACATTCAGCCATCATGGATGGAGACTATCAAACCAAATGTTTTCCAAGAGGAAGGAGAGAAGAAACACCCTTACCACCTGCAGCCACCACCTTGGCGTGGAGCTCTCTCAGTGGAAAGGGACACAAGACCCTCTCCCCAGGAATGGGCTGCCCTTCTCTTGGAGAAGTCCCCTTCCATGTCCCCTTCCATGGAGGAAATGCTGGAGACTAGCTCACAAGATGGTGTCATGCCATAGCACAGTTTGCCTTCAAGGAATTGTCCTGCTTTTGTCCAGGATGGAGTCAATTTTTTTTTTTTTTGAGCTGATGTGATGCTGCATGTTGGATTTGTGAGGAAACTCATCTAGACAACCTGTGGATGTCTTATTTATTCTGAGGAGTGCTTCCACAGAGCCACGGGCCCCTCTTCTTGTCATCACGCTCTGCCAGTGAGGCAGTAGGGGATGCCCACATGTAGTGGGTTTACGTGGCAAGGTTTTGGTAGCAGGGGGCCATAGGGATGGTTTCTGTGAGAAAGATCTAGAAGCTGCCCCATGTTTGGTAAGGGCCCCACTGTTTTCCAGAGCTGAGCCAATAAGCGATGTTGTTTTGTGCCTCTGTGAGAGCATATTTAAGACAGGGAAAAAAACGCTGCGCCACACACAGCAGCTGGGAGAGTGAGAGGAGTGAGGAATGGCCTTGCAGGCGCCAAGGTCAGTGCAGATGGAAGGGGAGAGGTGCCCCACGCGCTGGAGCAGAAGTCCCCTGCGGCCTGTGGTGAGGACCATGGTGAAGCAGGATGTCCCCCTGCAGCCCATGGAGTGCCACGGTGGAGAAGGTTTCCACGCTGCAGCCCGTGGAGGATACCACTGTGGAGCAGGTGGCCCTGCACCGACGGAGGCTGCCATCTGTGGAAGACCCCTGCCGGAGCAGATTCCGGGCCGGACCTGTAGCCTGTGGAGAGGAGCCCACACAGGAGCAGGTGACCTGGCAGGAGCTGCTGCCCGTAGGGGAGCCAGGTTGGAGCAGTTTTCTCCTGAGGGATGGACCCCGTGGTACGGACCCATATCTGGAGCAGCTCTGGAAGAGCTGCTGCCTGTGGGAAGCCCACACCGGATCAGTTCATTAAGGACTGCATCCCATGGGTGGGACCCCACAGCACAGGGGACGAGAGTGACTGAGAAAGAGCGGCAGAGAAGCGCTGTAGACTGACCATAACCCCCATTCCCCCATGCCGCTCGGGGGGAGGAGGTGGAAGAGGGTGGATGGAGGGGGAAGGTGCTTTTGGTTTCTTTCCTTTGTTTCTCACTTCTCTAGCTTGTTAGTAATAAGCAATAAATCTTACTATCTCCTTATGCTGAGTCTGTTTTGCCCGTTACAATAATTATTGCGTGATTTTCTCGTCCTTATCTCAACCTTTGAGCCCTTTTCACATATTTTCTCCCTATTCCTCCTTGAGGAGGGGGAGTGAGGGAGCAGCTGTGGTGGAGCTTGGCTGTCCACTCGAGCGGAACCACGACACCACAACGTCAGAAACAGCCATGTTGATGACCCGAATTGGTCTCTTCATTATAACATTGTGCTAAGCAATAGAAGCTTAGATAAAGGAGGAAGGGGAGACATTCATAGTGATGGCATTGGTCTTCCGCAGGAAATGTTACCTGCAACGCAGCCCTGCTTTCCTGGAAATGGTTGAAGCTCTGCATGCCGATCAGAAGCGGTGAATAAAGCCAACATTTCACTTTGCTTGGGCTTGCTTGGGCTTGCAGCTTTTACCTCTTAAAATCTCTCTATCTCAATCCATGAGTTCTCTCACTTCAAGCTTTTCACTTCTCTCACCCATCCAATTGGAGGAAAGTGATTGAGAGAATTTGCAGTATTTAGCTTCCCACTGGGGTTTAAGCACAACAGAATTGAAGGTTTGTTTAGAAATTGCACTGCTCACCTAGTTTATTTTCCATCTCAAGCAGGCAGTCCTTGGTCCAGGACTTCTTGGCTGCCTCCAAACCTTTGGTTATTCTGCCTTCCATCTCTTCTCTGAGGATCTGAAGGTCTTGCTCTCTGGATACCCCCAGGTTCTGCAGACATACCTGCAGATTATGTAGCTTTTCTGAGATGGCCTGGAGGGAAGTCTGATGTTGGCCTGTTCCTCCAGAGGTGGGTCTGCATTCTGTGAAACCTCCAGTTGGTTCCGCAACACTGCCATCTTCTGATCCATGATCCTCTCCATCTCTTGCCGTGAGGATTCTAGGGCCCTTGTGACGTCTATCTCCACATTCCTTCCTACAAAAAAAAACAAAAAAAAAAAGGCTGATCGGGAAACTGACATTTCTTCCTGTTATGTTAGCCCTTCTCTCAATAATGTGAATGTGTGTTTTGAGAAAAACACAAGATGGAAAACATATATGTACTTTTCTTTTTGATGTTCCATAATGGACTGATGTCTCCATAATTCTTTTGGAACAGTCTTTTTCTTTCAGTTCTCTCCAGGGAATTCACACTTTTGAAGGCAAGATTGTATGGAGAGGACAGAATTCACAAAAAGTCTAGCTGGGCCCTATTTATCAAAAGAAGAGTAGTAGAGCTTGCCAAAGACTTTGCTTCAAGGTGTCTCTTTTTAGGTATCTCTCTAAGGCTTTTAGTTACTCATGAATATGAGCCAACAGTGTGCCCTGGCAGCCAGGAGGGCCAATCGTGTCCTGGGGTGCATCAAGCACGGCATCGCTAGTAGGTCAAGGGAGGTGATTGTCCCGCTCTACTCTGCGCTGGTGCGGCCTCACCTCAAGTACTGTGTGCAGTTCTGGGCACCACAGTATAAAAAGGACATGAAACTGTTGGAGAGTGTCCAGAGGAGGGCTACGAAGATGGTGAAAGGCCTTGAGGGGAAGACGTACGAGGAACGGCTGAGGTTACTGGGCCTGTTCAGCCTGGAGAAGAGGAGGCTGAGGGGAGACCTCATCACAGTCTACAACTTCCTCGTAAGGGGGTGTCGAGAGGCAGGAGACCTTTTCTCCATTAACACTAGTGACAAGACCCGCGGGAACGGGGTTAAGCTGAGGCAGGGGAAATTTAGGCTTGACATCAGGAGGGGGTTCTTCACAGAGAGGGTGGTTGCACACTGGAACAGGCTCCCCAGGGAAGTGGTCACTGCACCGAGCCTGTCTGAATTTAAGAAGAGATTGGACTGTGAACTTAGGCACATGGTCTGAACTTTTGGGTAGACCTGTGCGGTGTCAAGAGTTGGACTTGATGATCCTTAAGGGTCCCTTCCAACTCAGGATATTCTATGATTCTATGATTCTATAAGTTCAGCCATGAACTGTCCATCTCCTTGTGGTCATATAGGTTTTGGTTAGAAATTTACACAGCACAGAAGATCCTTTCATCTCCCTTGCATTGGTTTGAATGGATTGACACCAGAATGACAGGGCCTAAAAGAATTCAGTCTTCCTCTCCCAAACACAGCAATACACTCTGCTGTAGAAGGACGTGCCTGACATTAAAGAGGTGTGCCCCTAGGATCAAATTAATCCCATCCCAGAGTCTAAGCCTTCTGCTGTGGACTGGAAGATCTTCTGTGGGTAAGTTGCTCACAGGAGTAGAGCTCACATGGGTGCAGTTCTTTCTGCAGTCATCCATCCCACCTGGTATGTTCCCAAGGAAGACCGTGGGCAAGAGGAATGGGATCCGGCATACTTACTTGAAGGCTCAAAATTCATCCTAAGGTCTTGGACACACTGAGACATTTTATTGCGTCCTGGGCATTGTATTCATATGAAAAGACAGAAAAGAGGAAATTTAGCAAAGACCTTTCCCTAAGGAAGTAGAAGAAATGATATACACAGCTTTTGGGGAAGAACACATCACATAGGCAGCACAAAAAACATGGTGTCCTGTGAACCAAGGGCCTGATAGGAGCACTGTGGGTTTGCACCAATGTATCCCGCTGTGGAGTCCCATTCATGCTCTCAGGGCCATGAGGCTGTCTAAACTGCCCCAGAGTCCATCTAAACTGCCCCACAGCCCAAGTGCAGCATCCCATGGTCTTTGCTGGAAAGGTTTCAGGGAGCACATTCTGTCCCTTCCACTACTCCCAACCCACGTAGGGATTGCTCTGCTTTCTCCCATCTCCTCTCAGCAGGTAAAGGCAACTCGACTTCATGTCCTGTAAGGTTCTGGAGAAGTTTGTTGCATTTGTCCAGCCTTGGATTGGGACTTAGGGTTTTGCCTTTTTCACCAAGTGACATAGTTGTTCAGGGTGGGAAGGACCTTGGAAGGTCTCTAGCAGTGTTTGCTGCTGAATCCAGCATCTACCCTACACTAACAAGTATAACACTAACAAGTCCTCCACTAAACTATTTTGTTAAGTTCAACATCTGAATGTCTTTTAAAGACCTCCAGGGAAGGTGACTCCACCAGTTCCCTGGGCAGCCCATTCCAATGCCTCACAACCCTCTCAGTAAAGAATTTCTTCCTAACATCCAACCTAAACATCACCTGGTGCAACTTCAGCCCATTCCCCCTTGTCCTGTCACCAGGCACATGGGAGAATAGACCAAACCCCACCTCGCTACAGCCTCCTTTACTGTACTTATAAAGAGCAATAAGGTCGCCCCTGAGCCTCCTTTTCTCCAGGCTGAACAAAGCCAGCTCCCTTAGCTGCTCCCCGTAGACCTTGTTCTCCAGACCCCTCACTAGCTTCGTCGCCTTTCTCTGGACTCGCTCCACCACCTCCATGTCCTTCTTGTAGTGAGGGACCCAAAACCAAACACAGTACTTGAGGTGTGGTCGCACCAGAGCTGAGTACAGGGGGACAATCACTTCCCTAGACCTGCTGGCCAATCTGCTTCTTGTACAAGCCAGAATGCTGTTGGCCTTCTTGGCCACCTGAGCACACTGCTGGCTCATATTCAGCTGATTCTCAACCAATACTCCCAGGTCCTTCTCTGCCAGGCAGCTTTCCAACCACTCATCTCCCACCCTGTAGCTCTGCTTGGGGTTATTGTGCCCCAGGTGCAGGACCCGGCACTTGGCCTTGTTGAACTTCATGCAATTGACCTCAGTACATCGGTCCAGTCTATCCAGGTCCTCCTGCAGAGCCTTCCTACCCTCGAGCAGATAACTTGGTGTCATCTGTGAACTTACTGAGGGTGCACTCAATCCCCTCATCCAGATCATCGATAAAGATATTAAAGAGGACTGGCCCCAGTACCGAGCCCAGTGGAACTAGTGACCAGCCTCCAAATGGATTTGACTCCATTCACCACGACTCTTTGGGCCCGGCTATCCAGCCAGTTTTTAACCCAATGAAGCATACGCCAGTCCAAGACATGAGCAGCCAGTTTCTTGAGGAGAATGCTGTGGGAAATGGTGTCAAAGGCCTTACTGAAGTCAAGGTAGACCACATCCACAGACTTTCCCTCATCCACCAAACGTGTCACTTTGTCATTGAAGGAGATCAGGTTCATCAAGCAGGACCTGCCTTTCATAAACCCATGCTGAATGAGCCTGATCACCTGATTGCCCTGCACGTGCCGCATGACAGTCAAGATAATCTGCTCCATGAGTTTCCCTGGCACTGAGGTCAAACTGACAGGCCTATAGTCTTCCAGGTCTGCCCTCTGGGCCTTCTTAAAGACGGGCGTCACGTTTGCTAGCTGCCAGTCAACTGGGACCTCCCCTGATAGCCAGGACTACTGATAAATGATGGAAAATGGCTTGGCCAGCTCCTCCGCCAGTTCTCTCAGTATCCTTGGTTGGATCCTTTCTGGCCCCATCGACTTGTGCACATCCAAGTGCCATAGCAGGTCGCCAACCGTTTCCTCATGGATAGTGAGGGCCACATTCTGCTCCCCATCCCCTTCCACGAGCTCATGGTACTGGGTATCCAGAGAGCAATTGTTTTTGCTGCTAAAGACTGAGGCAAAGAAGGCATTAAGCACTTCGACCTTTTCCTCATCTTTCCTCATCTTTTGTAACTAAGTGCCCCCCGGCATCCAGTAAAGGCTGGAGATTCTCCTTAGTCCTCTGTTTTGCGTTGATGTATTTGTAAAAACATTTTTTTTTGTTGTTATCTTTAATTGAAGTAGCCAGACTGAGCTCCAGATGAGCTTTGGCCTTTCTAATTTTGTCCCTGCACAGCCTCGCAACATACTTATAGTCCTCCTGAGTGGCCCATGCTCTTTTGCAAAGATTATAAACCCTCTTTTTTCTCCTAAGCTCAAGCCACAATACTCTGTTCAGCCAGGCTGGTCTTCTTCCACGCTGGCTCGTCTTTGGGCACGTGGGGACAGACCACTCCTGTACCATTAAGATTTCCTTCTTGAAGAGTGCCCAGCCTTCCTGGACTCCTCTGCCCTTCAGAATCACCCCCCAAGGGACTCTGCCAACCAGTGTCCTGAAAAGCTCAAAGTCAGCACTCTGGAAGGCCAGTACAGCAGTTTTACTGGTCCCCTTCCTGGCTTCTCCAAGAATGGAGAACTCTAGCATTTCCTGGTCACTCTGCCCAAGACAGTTTCCAACCACCACATCTCCCACCAGTCCTTCTCTGTTTGTGAAGAGAAGGTCTAGTGGGGCACCTCCCCGGGTAGGCTCACTAACCAGCTGCGTCAGGAAGCTATCTTCCACGCTCTCCAGAAACCTCCTAGACTGCTTTCTCTGGGCTGTGTTGTGCTTCCAGGATATGTCAGGAAAGTTGATGTCCCCCACAAAAACAAACGCTGACGATTTCGCAACTTCTGCCAGCTGCCTGTAGAACTCCTCATCCGTCTCCTCATCCTGGTTCAGCGGTCTATAACAGACCCCCACCAGGATGCTTGCTTTGTTGGCCTTCCTACTGATCCTAACCCATAGGGACTCAACCTTACCATTCCCAGCCTCAAGTTCCATGACATCAAAACTCTCTCTGATATAGAGAGCCACACCACCACCCCTTCCGTGCTGCCTGTTCCTTCTGAAGAGCCTATAGCCAGACATTGCATCACTTCAGTTAGAGAGTGGTCCCACCACGTTTCTGTGATGGCAACCAAGTCGTAGCCTGCCCACCACACGATGGCTTCCAGCTCCTCCTGTTTGTTACCCATGCTGCGTGTAGATGCATTTCAGTTGGGCCATTGCCTTCTTTCACAGCCTTGCCATTGTTACCCCTGGCACAGCTCTAAAAGCCTTGTTTCAGCCCCGTCCCCCTCCTTACCTAGTTTAAAGCCCTCTCAATGAGCCCCGCCAGCTCCTGGCCTAGGATCAATTTTCCCCTTAGTGATAGGGACCCATCTGCAGCCATCAGGCTGGGGGCCGAGTAAAGCGCCCCATTGTCAAAAAAAAAAAATAAAAATAATTCTGTGTTGGCACCAGCCTCTGAGCCATGTGTTTATGAGGTGGGCTTTCCATGTCCTCTCCCTGCCACCGTAGGGATATACGAAAACAGCACCTGTACTCCCACTCCATTCACTACCTGTCCCAGTCCTGTAAAGTCCCGTTTGATAGTCTTCAGGCTTCTCTCTTCAATGTCATCACTGCCAGACTGGACTATTAAAAGAGGATAATAGTCAGAGGGGCGAACCATGTTGGGAAGCTTTCTGGCTATGTCCCTGACCCTGGCCCCAGGGAGGCAGCAGACTTCCCTACGGGTAGGGTCAGGCTGACAACTAGGGCCCTCTGTTCCCCTGAGAAGGGAGTTGCCCACAACAATCACCCTTCTTTCTGTCTTGGTGGAGGCAGTCCTGAGGTGTGGAGTCGACTTCCTCGCCCTAGCCATCCTCCTGGGTAGACTTTCTACCTCTTCCTCAGCTACTGGTCTCTCAAGCTCCAGGGTCTCAAACCTGGGAAGGTGGGGCTGGTAGGGGGGGGAACATTGCCTGCGATGTTGAGCATGGACCTGTTTCCTTTCCTCCTCAACTCCTAGGTCCCCTCCCTCTGCCCGACAGCAACAGGGCAGGGGATCCACCCCCATTTGGGGGGTCTCATCATAGTACCTCTCCTTCAGGCCCTGCAGGGAGTTGCTCCACAATTCTATCTCCTGCTTACACTCCCTGATATCCCTCAACCTCTCAACTTCCTCCTTGAGTTCTGCCACCAGGCAGACCAGGTCGTCCACCTGCTTGCACCTCACGCACACAGTCTCTGCCCCCCACAGGTGGTAGCAACAGGCTCAGGCACTCCCTGCATCTGGAGACTTGAACTGCTGCATTTTTGAGCGGGTAGTCAGTCTGGGAATGTACAGACTTCCTAGAGAGGGCACTGTGCCTGGTGGAGACCATTGCAGCTTAGCTAGTGGTAGACCGCCATTAGAGGAGGTGTTCATATAGGCGGGGGGGGGGGAATGCTCTGCCCTTCCTGCTCACACTCCCTGCATGAACTGCCATGCTAACTGCTGCGCCACTCCCTTTTGACATGCCACACCCTGTGTGCCTGTCCTGTTCGCCGTGCTCCTGGTCGCACGCACTCCCTAGGGGCAGCTTTTGAACGGCTGGGGAGGGGGCACTGCTGGCTCTACCTATGCCTCATCAGCCTCCCTTATGAGGGCTGCTAGGTCCTGCCAGCTCCCTCAAGTGGTCTCAGTGCCAGAAAAAATAGTCCTGCCTGTCCACTTCGCTGCAGAATGTGTCTGCCCGGGAGACGATCGCCTCAGCAACTGGCCATCTTCTACAGGGATGGCTCTGTCACCATCCCAGTAAAGAAGTGCCTCCTCATATTCAGATGGAACTTCCTGTGCTTCAGTTTGAGCCCATCACCTCTCTCCCTTTCACTGGACACAATCGAAAAGAGACCAGCTCCATCCTCTCGACACCCTCCCCTCAGATATTTATATACATTGATGAGGTCTCCCTTCAGTCTCCTCTTTCCCTGGCTAAACAGGCTCAGTTCTCTTGGCTCCAGTCCTCTGATCATTTTTGTAGCCCTCCTCTGGACTGTCTCCAGTAGTTCTAGGTCCCTCTTTTACTGGGGAGCCCAGAACTGGACACAAAATGCTTTGTGTTCCATGCAGGGAAGTGATTCCTTCCCAGGAGCTCACACACAGAGAACAAATTCCATCCCCCTTCCCATCTCCACCACACACTTATCTTCAGTCACACATCCCCACACTCATCCTCACCTGGGGAGATGCAGATGTCCCGGGTGGTCACGCCAGCACCTGCACCTTGCGGCACAGAGGGTTTTGCTTAGAGGGCGTGAGACCTGGAGCACCCACACGCTTGTGCCCGTGTCCCTGCTGCTGGGTCCTTGCCAGGTAGGCACCTTGCCACCCCTGTGTCTCAATCCAGCACCATTGTTGTCTCCTCCCTGGGTCAATAACATCCTCCTTTCATTCATCCCTCCCTCAGCCCAGCATCCATCCACATGCCCAGCCCTTGTTTTCTGTGCATGGACAATGCACAGCCCCATGTCTGCAGCAGAGATTGTGATGCAAGGACAGGGGGACCCCTTGAGAGCAACTCTCTCTCTAGAGGTTCTTTTGGAGGAGAGGGAACACTCTCGTGGGGGAACCACCCCAGAGCCATGCCCTGCCTGCTGCAGCACACAGCTCCAGCCTCAGCACAGCCATGTGGTGGCAAGTGCCTCTGTCCCTTCTCACCCCTCCAGCCCGGGGACGTGTCTCACCGGGGACATCCAGGATGCGTCTGTTACTAAGGACAGGGTTCCTCATGTGTTTCATCTCATTCCTCTGCTGGTACATGCATATCTTCCTGCACTTCTTGACATGATGTTCAGGGCTACAGAGTAACTCAGCTGCCCTTGCTGGGCTTTCTGGCTGTACAACTCCAGCCCATCCTTGCAGAAGATGATGCGTTTTACAGTGACACCACACGGAGAAAACACTGGAGCACAACTGTGCTATTTGGCTGAGCGGAAGTTGTGTTGAGTTGGAGAGCAGGAGCTTGGAGATCCCCTGGAGGAGACATAGCAATGAAGGACTGTGATAGGGCACAGCTCACAGTGGTTGGGCTTCAAAGTGCCCTGGGTCTGGGAGGGAAGGACTCACGAGTACCTGGGGAGCTGCAGATGTCCTGGGAGGCCATGCTGCCACCTGTGCCTAGGAGCAGAGAGGGATTTGTTGAGAGGGACAGTGTCCAAGTTCATACTGATGCCCATGCCCACATCCTCACTGCTAAGCAGGCATCATCACACCTGCGTGTTCTCATGCTGTATCTCTTCAATATCCCCTCAAACAATGCGAATCCCAATCCCTTTTTGTGTGTATTTCTTGTTCCAGGTAAGTCCCATAGCTCCGTAAAGAACCCAGAAGTCTTAGAGTCTCACAGCAACACTCCAGACAATTTATGGTGCTGGAGAAGTGTGCCCCTTGCTCAGATCTGTAGCATACTTGGAGGAAGGAACTGCTATCCTGCCTTCCCCAAAGGATTCCCCCCAGAGGGTGGTAGAGCCCCTGCCCTGTTGCTATCAGGCAGAGAGGGAGGACAAAAAGATGAGGAGGGGAGGAAGTGAGTCCCAGTTTGGTGTCATGGGCAACCTCCCTCCCTACCTAACCTGCTTCCCCAGGTGCCACTCTGTGGTAGATTTGAGTCCCTGGATCTTTGAAGGAGACGTAGGCGAGGATGTGGGGGAAGGCTTGCCCATGAGGTCACATCATAAGAGGTAGTCGACACCATGCCTCAAGGCTGCTTCTGACAAGAAAGAAAGAAGGGTAATTGGAGTACGAGATTCCCTTCTGAGAGGAACAAAGGGCCCAATATGCAGAGCTGACCCTCATCAAAGGGAAGTCTGCAGTCAGCCTGAAGCCCAGATAAGGGTTAGCACCAGGACAATCCCCAGCTTCGTGTGCTCTACAGACTACTGCCTGCTGCTGATCTTCCAGACAGGTGGGGAGGAAGCTGCTTCCCGTAGTCTATGGAGAATGAAGAAAGACTTCAAGCTCTTGGGATGGGTGGTGAAAGAGTCTGGGGTGCAAGTCCCTTTCTTTTCCCTCCTGACATTCGGAGGTGATGACGTGGAACAGAAGGATCCGGTCCATAAATGCTTGGCTACATGACTGGTGCTACAGGCCGAGCTTTGGGTTCTTTTCCAATGGCTGGGTTTATAAGACATCAAGCCTGACAGTAATACTTGGGAAAGGTTTATCTCACAGGGGCAAAAGGGTTCTGGGACAACAATTAGCAGGGCTCATTTGGAGAGTTTTAAGCTAGACTCCAAGGAGGATGGGATTGTAGCTGAGCTTGCACCAATGGGGATGTGTCCTTGCAGAGATGAAGACCAGGAGGCCTCCTACCCCCCATGGGGTGAAATTAGCATGCTCATCTTGCTCCCTGAAGTGCCTGGACATCAGTGCATGCAGCATGGGGAATAAACAGGAGAAGTTAGAAATCTGTGTTCAGTCAGGAGACTGTGGCAATTACAGAGACATGGTGGGATAGCTCACATGGCTGGAATGTGTTCATGGATGGCTGTGTCCTGCTCAGGAAAGACAGAGCAGCAAGGCGAGGTGACACAGTTGCTCTTCACGTGAGAGAGCAACTCCATTGTATTGAGTACTGTCCAGGGGCGGATGTGGAGTGAGCTGAGAGTCTATAGGTGAGAATTAAGATGTAGGCTGGCATGGAGGATACTGTTGTCATTGTCTGTTACAGGCCACCCGATCAGGATGAGGAAGCTGATGAGGCCTTCTACGGGCAGCTGAGAGCAGCCTCATGATCACAGGCCCTGGTTATCATGGGGAATTTCAACTACCCTGACATTTGCTGGAAGGCCTACTCAGCCAGCCATCCACAGTCCAGGAAGTTCCACCAGTGCACAGCTGATCACCTCCCTTTGAGCTTGGCCAGTCAGCCAGTTCTCAGCCCACCTTACTCTCTACTTGTCTATCCCACATTTTCTCAGCTTTGCTAGCAAGATGTCATGGGAGACAGTATCAGAAACCTTCATGTTTCATCTTTCCATGACTTCACTAAACTGCATCAGAAATTTTAGGAATAAGGGAATAAAGGGGCTGTCAAAGACAACAATAAGGGCTTCTCTAAGTACACTGGACAAAAGGAAGACAAGGGAGAATGTGGGTCTATTGCCAAATGAGATAGGGGACCTCTTTACATAGGACAGGGAAAAGGCTGAGGTACTGGATGCCTTCTTTGCTCTTGCAGCTTGTTGTGTTTTAACCCGGCCGGCAGCTAAACACCACGCAGCCGTTTGCTCACCCTCCCCCTCCCTCTCTGGGACGGGGGAAAGAAATGGAAAGTGAAGCCCGTGAGTTGAGATAAAGACAGTTTAATAAGACAGGAAAATAACAATAACAATAACAATATTACTAATACAATGGTGATAATAGTACTACTACTAATAGTATGTACAAACAAGTGATGCACAATGCAATTGCTCACCACCCGCTGACTGATGCTCAGCCTAACCCCGAGCAGTCCGGCCCTCTCCCCCCGGCTAGCCACCGCTATATATTGTTTAGCATGACTTCAGATGGTATAGAATACCCCTTTGGCTAGTTTGGGTCAGCTGTCCTGGGTCTGTCCCCTCCCAGCTCTTACTGCACCCCCAGCCTGCCTGTTGGCAGGACAGAGCAAAAGTCTGAGGTGTCCTTGGCTTGGTATAAGCACTGCTCTGCAACAATTAAAACACTGGGGTGTTATCAGCACTCTTCTCGTCCTAAGCCAAAGCACAGCATTCCACCAGCTACTAGGAAGAAAATTCTGTTCTAACTGAAACCAGGACACAGCTTCACTAGAAAGACTGGCATTTGGGGTCCCCAGATCCCAGAGACCAGGGGAACCTGAAGCAAGGAAGGCATACCCTTGATGGAGAAGATCGGGTCAGGGAATCCTTAAGCAAACTGGACAGAAAAGTCTATGGACCCAGACAGAATACATGACAGATGTTATTGCAAGACCTTGCTTGATAATCCTTAATAATCCATGGTGACTGGAGGAAGTGCCTTAGAAATGGAGGAACGCTAATGTCATTCCTTCTGTTCAGCCTCACTTTGATCCCTGGGAAGGTGATGGAGCAAGAAATACTGGCAACTACTGCAAGGACAATGAAGGATGATAAAAAGAGGAACAGTCAGCACAGATTCACCAAGAGGAGGTCCTGCTTGACCAACGTGATAAACTTCTGTGATGAAATGACTGGCCTGGTATGTGAGGGGAGAGCAGTGGACATTTCTTACCTGGACTTCAGGAAGGCCTTTGATGTTGTCTCCCTTAAGATCCTCAAAAGAAAGCTATTATGTATAGGCTGGAGGAGTAGACAGCAAGGTGGGTTGAAAACAAGCAGAATGGCTACACCCAGAGGGTGGTGATCAGTGGCATAATGTCTAGTTGGAGATGAATAACTAGTGGAGTACCCCAGGGGTCAATACTGGGTCCAGTCTTGTTTAAAATTTTCATTAATAATCTAGTGAGGGGCAGAGTGTTTCCTCAGCAAACCTGCTGATGACACAAAACTGGAAGGAGTGGTTTATACACCAAGACGGTCACGCTGCCATCTAGGAATCATGGAATGGTTAGAAAAGGAAGGGACCTTAAAGATCATCTAATTCCAACCCCCCTGCCATGGGGAGGGGCACCTTCCACCAGACCTGGTTGCTCAAAGCCTCATCCAACCTGGTCTTAAACATTTCCATGGATGGGGCATCCAAAACTTCTGTGGACAACCTGTTCCAGTGCCTTACCACCCTCATAGGAAATTTCTTCCTAATATCTAATCTAAATCTACCTTTTTTTTTGTTTGTTTGTTTTTCTTTCTTTTCTTTCTTTCTTTCTTTCTTTCTTTCTTTCTTTCTTTCTTTCTTTCTTTCTTTCTTTCTTTCTTTCTTTCTTTCTTTCTTTCTTTCTTTCTTTCTTTCTTTCTTTCTTTCTTTATCATTACTCCTTGGCCTATCACTACGCTCCCTGAAAAAGTCCCTCCCCAGCTTTCTTGTAGATCTGCTTTAGGTACAGGAAGGGTGCTTTAATGTCTCTACAGAGCTTTGTCTTCCCCAGGCTGAACAACCTCAACTCCCTCTGTCTTTGTAGGAGAGGTGCTCCACCTATTTGATGATCT
Organism: Aythya ferina; assembly: GCF_964211825.1. Taxonomy (NCBI): domain Eukaryota; kingdom Metazoa; phylum Chordata; class Aves; order Anseriformes; family Anatidae; genus Aythya; species Aythya ferina. The sequence goes on from NC_140328.1 coordinate 1,305,399, forward strand.
TCATGGCCCTCCCCAGTATTCATAGAATCATAGAATCATAGAATCATAGAATATCCTGAGTTGGAAGGGACCCTTAAGGATCATCAAGTCCAACTCTTGACACCGCACAGGTCTACCCAAAAGTTCAGACCATGTGCCTAAGTTCACAGTCCAATCTCTTCTTAAATTCAGACAGGCTCGGTGCAGTGACCACTTCCCTGGGGAGCCTGTTCCAGTGTGCAACCACCCTCTCTGTGAAGAACCCCCTCCTGACGTCAAGCCTAAATTTCCCCTGCCTCAGCTTAACCCCGTTCCCGCGGGTCTTGTCACTAGTGTTAATGGAGAAAAGGTCTCCTGCCTCTCGACACCCCCTTACGAGGAAGTTGTAGACTGTGATGAGGTCTCCCCTCAGCCTCCTCTTCTCCAGGCTGAACAGGCCCAGTAACCTCAGCCGTTCCTCGTACGTCTTCCCCTCAAGGCCTTTCACCATCTTCGTAGCCCTCCTCTGGACACTCTCCAACAGTTTCATGTCCTTTTTATACTGTGGTGCCCAGAACTGCACACAGTACTTGAGGTGAGGCCGCACCAGCGCAGAGTAGAGCGGGACAATCACCTCCCTTGACCTACTAGCGATGCCGTGCTTGATGCACCCCAGGACACGATTGGCCCTCCTGGCTGCCAGGGCACACTGCTGGCTCATATTCAACTTGCTGTCTACCACGACCCCCAGATCCCTCTCTTCTAGGCTGCTCTCCAGCGTCTCATCGCCCAGTCTGTACGTGCAGCCAGGGTTTCCCCATCCCAGGTGCAGGACCCGGCACTTGCTCTTATTGAACTTCATGCGGTTGGTGATCACCCAGCTCTCCAACCTATCCAGATCCCTCTGCAAGGCCTTTCCACCCTCATTCGAGTCCACAACTCCTCCAAGTTTGGTGTCATCAGCAAACTTGCTCAAAATACCTTCTATTCCTACATCCAGATCGTTTATAAAAATATTGAAAAGTACCGGCCCTAAAATGGAGCCTTGAGGGACCCCACTGGTGACTGCCTGCCAGCCTGACGCAGCCCCATTTACCATAACCCTTTGGGCCCTGCCCGTTAGCCAATTGCTCACCCATCGTATGATGTTTTTATTTAGCTGTATGGTGGACATTTTGTCCAGTAGGATCCTATGGGAAACCGTGTCAAAAGCCTTGCTGAAGTCCAAAAAAATCACATCAGCTGGTTTCCCTTGGTCCACCATACGAGTGATCTTATCATAAAAGGAAATCAGGTTAGTTAGGCAGGACCTACCCTTCACAAACCCATGCTGGCTGGGACCAATGACTGCTTTGTCCCCCAGGTGCGCCTCAGTAAGTTCGAGAACCAACTTCTCCATGATTTTACCAGGCACTGACGTGAGACTGACAGGCCTGTAATTGCTAGGGTCTTCTTTCTGACCCTTCTTGAAAATCGGCACAACATTTGCCAGCTTCCAGTCTACCGGGACCTCTCCAAATTCCCAGGATCGTTGAAAAATAATTGATAGAGGTTCCGCGATGACGTCCGCCAGCTCTTTCAGCACCCGGGGATGAATCCCATGCGGACCCATGGACTTGTAGGGATCCAGGTGGAGTAGCAAATCCCGCACACGTTCAGGGTCGGTTGGGAGTTTGTCATCCCCACCGTCCCGGTCCTCCAGCTCAGGGCACCCTGGGTCCCGAAGCCCATCATCGGCATTGAAGACAGAGGCAAAGAAGGCGTTAAGCGTCTCTGCTTTGCCTATGTCATTGTCTGTGAGGAGACCTTCCCTATCAAGGAGCGGCCCTATGTATTCTTTAGTTCTTCTTTTTCCATTCACATATCTAAAAAAACCCTTTTTATTTTCTTTCACAGACACAGACAGCTTCAACTCTAGCCGTGCTTTGGCCACACGAACTTTCTCCCTACAAACACGAACAGCATCCCTGTATTCTTTCCATGACACCTGGCCCTCCTTCCAGTAGCGAAACACTCTCTGTTTCCGCCTAATCTCCATTAGAACGTTCCTGGTCAGCCACGCCGGCCTCCTGCCCTGCCTGCCTGACTTGCGATATTTAGGAATTGCCTGATCTTGTGCTTCTAGGAGGCATCGCTTAAGGAATGACCAGCACTGGTGGACATCGAGGCCTTCAAGAGCAGTTTCCCAGGGGACCTTGCTGACTAGTTCCCTGAGCAGCCTGAAGTCCGCTTTCCCCATATCTAGGGATGAAGTTTTGGTGGCACTTTTCCTTCTGTCACCATAAATTTTGAACTCAACCACTTCATGGTCGCTATGACCGAGGCGGCCACCAATCACCACATCTCCCACCAGACCCTCTCTGTTTTCTAGCAACAGGTCTAGGAGGGCACCTTTCCTAGTTGGCTCCGTTAGCACCTGTACCAAGAAGTTATCATCTAGGTGCTTCATGAACCTCCTGGACTTGCTCGTGTCAGCCGTGTGGCACTCCCAGTTAACGTCCGGCAAGTTGAAGTCCCCCATAAGGACAAGGGGAGTTAATCTCAAGGCCTCTCTTAGTTCTGTAAAGAATAATTTATCGGTGCTATCATCCTGGCCAGGCGGTCTGTAATAGACTCCCACAACGACATCCCCTTTATTCGTTCGTCCCTTGATCCTTACCCAGAGGCTCTCAACTTTGCCATTGCCGACCTGAAGTTCCACACAGTCCAGCCCCTGCTTCACATACATTGCCACCCCCCCACCTCGCCTACCCTGCCTGTCCCTCCTGAAGAGCCTGTAACCATCTATCGCAACACCCCAGTCACAGGACTCATCCCACCAGGTTTCGCTTCTGCCGATGATGTCGTAGTTGCGGGACTGGGCCAGGACTTCTAGCTCATCTATTTTATTCCTCATACTGCGTGCGTTTGTGTAAAAGCACTTCAGGTGCGTCTCCTTACACTCAGCACCTTGTGGATCTGACCAAAGGACCCCACTGGCACACAGCCCCTCTGATTCTAGCGTACCATCCCTTAGGTCTTCACCGGCGCGCCTGGTTTTAGCCCCTTCCCCCTTCGACTCTAGTTTAAAGCCCTATCTATCAGCCCTGCCAACTCCTGACCTAAGATCCTTACCCCTCTCCGAGAGAGGCGCATCCCATCCGGTGCCATCAGGCCCGGTGTAGCGTAGACCTTCCCATGATCAAAGAAACCGAAATTCTGCCGGTCACACCAGTCTCGAAGCCACGAGTTTATGTGAACAGTACGTCTTTCAGCTTCGATCCCCCCTATCGGAAGGACAGAGGCAAACACCACCTGCGCCCCTGATCCTCTAAGTAGTCGCCCCAAATCCCTAAAGTCTCTTTTGATCGCCTTCGGACTTCTCGTTGCTACTTCATCGCTACCAGCCTGAAAGACCAGTAGCGGGTAGTAGTCAGTGGGCCGTACCAGGCGCTTGACTTTATTGGCAAAGTCTCTCACCCGAGCCCCAGGGAGGCAACAGACTTCTCTGCGGGTTGGGTCCGGTCGGCATATCGGTCCCTCTGTCCCTTTCAGAAGGGAGCCCCCCATAACAATAGCCCTTCTTTCTCTTTTGAAGGATGATGTGGCAATGCGACGTGTAGGTCGCATTGTCTTAGGCGCCCCCTCCAACTGGGACGGGTGTTTGTCTACTTTGTCATTTAGATTGTCTTGCTCTAGTCCTTCATATCGATTATTTAAGGGTAGATGAGAAGGTGAGGTGGGCAGAGAGAGGGCTCGCCTACCACCCCGAATAGGCACCTGCCTCCATTCCCCCCCTTGATCTAGGTCTCCTCCCGCTGCCTGGCTGGAGGAGCGAACCTCCGTCTTCTGCGTAACAGGAGATGCCTGTGCCGTGGCAGTCTCGTGAGCCTGCCTCAGAGAGGGTAGAGCGCACCTCCACCAGTCAATTTCCCTCTCTGATTCCCTGATGCTCCTGAGCCAGTTCACCTCCTCCCGGAGCTCCGCTACCTGGCTGAGCAGTTCTTCAACCTGGGCACACCTCCCACAGGCATACCCACCACTGCTGTCGGAGACCGACAGAAGGCTGGGGCACACTCTGCAGCCCAGGACCTGGACGGCTGCGTGTTTCCCCGAGCCCTCCGTCTGAGTAGCCACACTGGCGACCGTGGCTGGAGATGCCTCACGAGATGCGGAGGCCACGGTTTTCTGCCTGGTCGATACCATGGTCAGGTTCTACGCAAGCAGGTTACAAGCACCGAAGGGAGAGGCAGCTGCAAAAGAGCGACGATGAGCCCCCCGCCCGCCCTGCCCGCGCGAACTGCCGCGCAAACTGCCACGCCCTTCGACGTGCCACGCCCTGTTTGCCCATCCTGTTCGCCGCGCTCCTGGTCGCTCGCGCTCCCTAGGGGCAGCTTTTAAACAGCCTGGGAGGGGGCGCTGCTGGCTCCGCCCTCGTCTCGTCAGCCTCCCTCGCGAGGACAGCCGGGTCCCGGCGGCTCCCCCGAGTGGCCTCGATGCCGGACAAAAAGCCCTGTCCGCCTCGGTCCCCTGCTCCGCTGCAGAACACGTCTGCCCCGGAGCCGATCGCCTCAGCAAATCCACCAGTTTTGGTGGCACTTTTCCTTCTGTCACCGTAAATTTTGAACTCAACCACTTCATGGTTGCTATGACCAAGGCGGCCACCAATCACCACATCTCCCACCAGACCCTCTCTGTTTTCTAGCAACAGGTCTAGGAGGGCTCCTTTCCTAGTTGGCTCCGTTAGCACCTGCACCAAGAAGTTATCATCTAGGTGTTTCATGAACCTCCTGGACTTGCTTGTGTCAGCTGTGTGGCACTCCCAGTTAACGTCCGGCAAGTTGAAGTCCCCCATAAGGACAAGGGGAGTTAATCTTGAGGCCTTTCTTAGTTCTGTAAAGAATAATTCCAGTTCATTCCAATAGGTCTATGTCCTTCTTGTCCTGAAGGCCCCAGAGCTGAACACAGTATACTCCAGGTGAGGGGTCTCATGAGAAGCCACCAAGAGACTGGAGAAATGGGCAGGCAAGAACCTCATGCAGTTCAAGCAGGAGAAGTGCAAAGTCCTTCACATGGGTAGTAACTAACCCATGCAACAATATATACTAGGGGCCAGCTAGCTGGAAAGTAGCTTGGAAGAAAATTACCTGGGGGTCCTCATGGATACCAAGTCGTTCATTGAACAGCAATATGCACTTGTGGCAAAAAGGGCAACAAGGTATCCTAGGCTGCATTACACAAAGTATTGCCAGGAGGTCAAGGGAAGTGATACTTGCCCACTAATCACCACTGGTGCTGGGTCCAGTTCTGGACTCCCAGTACAAAAGAGACATGGACAGACTGGAGAGAGTCCAATGAAAATCCATGAAGATGATTAAGGGACTTGATAAGTTCTCCTATGAGGAAAGGCTGAGAAGACTGGGACCTTTAAGCCTAGGGAAGAGGAGGCTCCAGGGGAATCTCATCAGTGTTTATAAATACCTGAAGTGAGAACCAGGCTCTTTTCAATGGAGACTAGTTAAAAGACAAAGAACAAGACAAAACATAGGAGGTTTTCTTTGAACATCAGGAAAAAAATAAATCACTGTGAGGGTGGCTAAGCACAGGTTGCACGGACAAGTTGCGGAGTCCCTGTCCACAATATCAGCCATTCTGTGATTTGGCATTTCTGTTGAAAAACCCTGTAGAAACATCAAAGCCTAATACTGGTTTAACATTGTCCAGATTATAAACCTGTGTTTGGTGTGGAAGGTAGGTCTACCAGGAGCTGTGCATCATCCAGGTAATGGGAGGTAAAAGTCTAAATAGCAAAGAGCCAGTTCTGACTTTCTGAATCATTACCAGTGCCATGGCTAATTTTATCAATTCAGCTAGAAATAATAACATTCAGGATTTCAGTAATAATCTTAATATAAATATTTATTATTATGAATATAAATATTTATAAATATTTCTGGGCTGGGAATTCATTTTTTTTTCTGTAGGTTCTTAGAATACATATAGGTTGTCTCTACCCCAGTATCTTAGTGGCCTAAAGTCCACTTGGTCCAGGTCTTCCTACAGAAATGGCTCACAAAAGCCTTAGCAAGCAGTGGTGAAAGCATCCATTATGTTCAGCTTTAATTTGGTGGTACATACAGTGTAGTCAGACCTCAGACTCTGGATTTCAGTCATATATTAAACACACATTCTCACTTCATCCCTTCACTTCTCATCATCATCAAACCCCTATGCTATTTGTAGAGGCTCACTGTCAGCCTTTATTGCAGTGGAACCTGTTGAGAAGAATGGAAAGAGCCTTACTTCCTGGCTGTGGTCACTATCAAAGGTAAATGTGTACAAAGCTTTTTTCAGGTGGACATTGTAAAATGACAAATTCTTGGCAGAGATATCCAGGAAGATCCCAATCTTTTGTGGTCTTCCACTCACAGTCAAACGGGTCCAAGGATCCGTATGGACCCCATACTCTTGCTCATCTGACAATGCTATGGCCCAGAAGCCATTCTGAGGAGACAGAACAACTTTTCCTTTGCGTGTCACAGTCTCCTGGGCAACTCCCAAGATCCAGTTTCTCCTCTTTCCAACATCCACTTCCCAGTAGAGTCTCCCAGATGCATAACCTTCCTTAGCCAACACAAAAGCTTGGCAATCAAATCTCTGCTCCTTGACAGGCACTCTTCTGATCACACCAGTATCAGTCACACTCTTCCCATCTTCTGACACTTGCAGCCTCGGATGAGCTGTGTCAGCATCAAGGGTGACATCAACTGCAAAAATCATATCATTTGTTAAGTAGTAAAGGGCAAGAAGGCTACTGCTTTGAAACTTTCTATTCATTGACCTTACGTATTTGTTCTCTTGCCATGCCTTGATCTCCACTCTGATGGGCCCTAAGCTGTTTCTTTGACTAGAATCCCTCCAGCTTCTGCCATCCCAGACCTCCCATCTCCCTTGTCTCTCATCTATGGCATACTGAGAATGAAGCCAGCATTCAGCAAATGCAAAACAACTCATAGAGACACTGCCTTAAAAATGGCCCGTAGCTTCAAAAAGGAATATAAGGAGATTACAAGTCTTTGCCTTAATCACTGAAACTGTATAGCAGTGACGAGAGGGTAAGAGTCATGCTTTGGCACAGAACTCATCTTTCAGTAAAACTAGAATCATAAAATCCTATTCCATGAGAATGGGGAGAAATTCCATTGGCTAAGACTCTTTGGCAAATACACTATGTTAGTGTACACTTGGAAGTAGAAATGGTTCATCTAAACACCTTGAAATGAACCTCTTTATCTTTCAAATTATCACTCTTTTCTTCTGGAGAAGAAATAATGATGCTTCATATTCCAGAAGCAGTAAACAAAGGCCTTGTGAAGTTTCCAGGACAACAAATGAATAAGAGAAATTCAGAATTTGTTTTGATGTTCTGTTAGTTTTCAGAACTTTTAGTGGAGAAAGGCAAAATATTTAAATAACTGTATAGAAGCTCCAAGTGGTGGAATTAAGCATGCTTTGCTTTCTTTTCTTACCTTTGTATTGTTGTACATGCAGCAATTCTGTTGGGGGGAATAAAAAAGTATGTCATTAGTGTTTTTCAGAAGATTATGTGTACAGCGATCTAACTAACAGACCATGCTGTCAGTAAAAGAGCATGCTTTTCTGCAGTAGCATGTCTCTCCTACAGGTCAGAAAGGTAATCAGAAGACCGTATGACCTTCCACGGTAAAGATGAAAAATCAAGCTGTCCTGGTTTCAGTTAGAACAGAATTAATTTTCTTCCTAGTAGCTGGTGGAATGCTGTGTTTTGGCTTAGGATGAGAAGAGTGCTGATAACACCCCGATGTTTTAATTGTTGCAGAGCAGTGCTTATACCAAGCCAAGGACATCTCAGCCTTTTGCTCTGTCCTGCCAACAGGCAGGCTGGGGGTGCAGTAAGAGCTGGGAGGGGACAGACCCAGGACAGGTGACCCAAACTAGCCAAAGGGGTATTCCATACCATCTGACGTCATGCTAAACAATATATAGGGGTGGCTAGCCGGGGGAAGGGGGCCGGACTGCTCGGGGTTAAGCTGGGCATCGGTCAGCGGGTGGTGAGCAATTGCATTGTGCATCACTTGTTTGTACATATTATTATTACTTTCCTATTATCACCATTGTAACATTATTGTTATTATTGTTATTATTATTTTGTTATTATTATTTTCCTGTCCTGTCTTATTAAACTGTCTTTATCTCAAGTCACGGGCTTCACTTTCCATTTCTCTCCCCCGTCCCAGAGAGGGAGGGGGGAGGGTGAGCGAACGGCTGCGTGGTGTTTAGCTGCCAGCCAGGTTAAACCACGACAGTCTTTTTGGCGCCCAACATGGGGCTCGAAAGGTTGAGATAACGGCAGATCTGACCACAGTGTGTTAAACTAAAATTGGTGTAAGTATTAGACCTGCTTAATAGTCACTTGTCATAATGCTGATTGCTTTAATCTCAACTCTTCTGCGCCTGTTTTCCAAATTGAGTATTATAGTACATTATTTTCCGTATTTGCTCTCTGTCATGTTGTTTATCCTCTCCGGGCCCTGGTTTCAGATCATTATGGTACTGAGTGTTGTAGCAATGGCTTATGAGACGATGAGATATCTGGTCATGACTCTAACTTGGTATTTGTACTCAGTAACATCGTCGACTCTGTATTTTGGAAACTGTATCTTGGAAACTATTAGCAATTATACCTATTGTTTTTTTCCATTAGGGAGTCAATCTGTGGAGGGGAAAGGAGAAGATATTTTCTCTTACTTGATTAATCTCCCTTTCTCCTTCACCACCCCTGTATCCTCCTTGATCACTATGCCTTCCTCCTTCACCACCCTCTTACCCTCCGAGCTTGCTACAATAGCTCTCCAAGATATTGAATATCCTTGGGATACTCAGACCAGCATAGTCTTGTTGTTCTGCCTCCTGAATGCGCTTCAGGTTCTGCTTAAAGTTAAACAACTACTTAGGAAGCTCATCCGGAGATCTGCCTGGAGGCAGTATAGTTGTGGGTGGCAGGGAGTATGGGAGGATATGGGCAGGCATCTGGAGCAGTTGGCACCCCCAGTGTTTTGGAAATTCACCCCTGAACAACTGCAAAATCCTCAAAAACTGGCAGAATGCTTGAGAAAAAGGTGTCATGATTCTGGCAGTTCCAAAGTAACACAAATCATTGTAACATGCTGGGGCCTGGCTCATGCCTATCGAGCTGCCATTGATACTGCTATCAACTTAGTGACAGACCCTGCGGCCACTCCAAGCCCTGTGACAGATCCAACGGCCACTGTGACCCCTACGGTGGACTCTGCAGCCGCTCCAATCCCAGCTCCTGCAGCCACTCCAGTCCCAGTTCCTGCAGCCGCTCCAGTCCCAGCTCCTGCAGTCGTTCCAGTTCCAGCTCCTGCAGCCACTCCAGTTCCAGCTCCTGCAGCCGCTCCAGTCCCAGCTCCTGCAGCCGCTCCAGTCCCAGCTCCTGCAGCCGCTCCAGTCCCAGCTCCTGCAGCCGCTCCAGTCCCAGCTCCTGCAGCCACTCCAGTTCCAGCTCCTGCAACCGCTCCAACTCCAGTTCCTGCAGCTACTCCAGTTCCGGTTCCTGCAGCTGCTCCAGCTCCCGCAGCCGCTCCAGCTCCTGTGGCTGGGTCAGAGAAACGAGCTGTAGCAGTGCAAGTCGACCCTGCAGAGGGTATTCCAACCCCTGTGGCAGACCCTGTAACAAGGTCAGAGAAACGAGCTGTAGCAGTGCAAGTCGACCCTGCAGAGGGTACTCCAACCTCTGTGGCAGACCCTGTAACAAGGTCGGAGAAACGAGCAGTAGCAGTGCAAGCTGCCCCTGTAGAGAAGGTGAAAAAATGGTATAGAGATTCAGGTCGTTTAGAACGCAGAGAGTCTTCTGCCAAATCTAGGTATAGAGACGACGGAGACGACGACGACGCTGGGCCATCAAGGGTTCAGGAGGAGGAAGATGAGGATGCCGAAAAATCAACAGTAACTACCCGAAGCCTAAACGAGCGTGAGTTACGAGATGTGCGAAAAGATTTTGGTCGTTGTATAGGTGAGCAGCTTGTCACCTGGCTGCTCCGATGCTGGGACTCTGGAGCCAATTGTGTGGAATTAGACGGCAGGGAAGCCAAGCGACTGGGATCCCTTGCTAGAGACGCAGGCATTGACAAAGCAATTGCAGATGGAGCACAATCTCACAGCCTCTGGAGGCGTCTCCTCTCAGCTGTGAGGGAAAGGTATCCCTTCAAGGAAGAACTTTTATGTCTACCAGGCAAGTGGACCACTATGGAGAAGGGAATCCAGTACCTGAGGGAATTAGCCGTACGGGAAGTGATTTATGAGGATCCAGACCTCAGACAAACATCCAAAGATCCAGATGAAGTCAGGTGTACACGACCCATGTGGCGGAAGTTTGTACGGAGTGCACCATCATCATATGCCAGCTCATTGGCAATAATGGCCTGGAAAGAGGATGAGGAACCCACAGTGGATGAAGTGGCTAAACAACTCCGGCAGTACGAAGAAAGTCTCTCCTCTTCCTTACAGGCCTGCGTCTCAGCTGTGGAGAAACTTTCTGAAAAGGTTCACCAACTTGAAGAGAATCTATCATCCTCCCCACCTGAACCAACCAGTGTCCACCGACCAAAAGAGAACACTGTGGAGAAACTTTCTGAAAAGGTTCACCAACTTGAAGAGAGATTATTCTCCTCCATACCTGTACAGAGCAGTGTCTCAGCTATCAGGGGTAGGCGTTCATCCACACAAGGAAGACGATATGGTGGGTACTCACCCCGTGCCACCCTGTGGTTTTACTTACGAGACCATGGAGAGGACATGAGAAAATGGGATGGAAAATCTACTGCGACCCTAGAGGCACGGGTACGTGAGTTGCAAAAGAAAACAATCAAGAAAAAGGGATTCTCTGAAAAGTTTGCTGCTCCAACTTCCAGCAGACAGTCCTTCAAACACAGAAATGAAGAAGATTCTGACCAGGATTAGGGGAGCCCTGCCTCCAGCCAGGGGGAGGAAAGGGACAATCGAGTTTATTGGACTGTGTGGATTCGATGGCCTGGCACGTCAGACGCACAGAAGTATAAGGCTTTAGTAGATACCGGTGCACAATGTACTATAATGCCATCGAGCTATAAAGGACCAGAGCCCATCTATATTTGTGGAGTGACAGGCGGATCTCAGCAGTTGACTGTATTGGAGGCTGAAGTGAGTCTGACTGGGAATGAGTGGGAAAAGCACCGCATTGTAACTGGCCCGGATGCTCCATGTATCCTTGGCATAGACTATCTTAGAAGAGGGTATTGCAAGGACCCAAAAGGGTTCCGGTGGGCTTTTGGTATAGCTGCCTTAGAGACAGAAGGCATTAAACAATTATCTACCTTGCCTGGTCTCTCAGAGGACCCCTCTGTTGTGGGGTTGCTGAGGGTCGAAGAACAGCAAGTGCCAATCGCTACCACAACTGTGCACCGGCGGCAATATCGCACTAACCGAGACTCCCTGATTCCCATCCATAAGCTAATTCGTCAGTTGGAGAGCCAAGGAGTGATCAGCAAGACTCATTCACCTTTCAATAGTCCCATATGGCCAGTGCGAAAGTCTAGTGGCGAGTGGAGACTAACAGTGGACTATCGTGGCCTGAACGAAGTGACGCCACCACTGAGTGCTGCAGTGCCGGACATGCTGGAACTTCAGTACGAACTTGAATCGAAGGCAGCCAAGTGGTACGCCACAATTGATATCGCTAATGCATTTTTCTCCATCCCTCTAGCAGCAGAGTGCAGGCCACAATTTGCCTTCACTTGGAGGGGAGTTCAATATACTTGGAATCGGCTGCCCCAGGGGTGGAAACACAGCCCTACCATTTGCCATGGGCTGATCCAGTCTGCACTAGAGCAGGGGGAAGCTCCTGAACACCTGCAGTACATTGATGACATTATTGTGTGGGGTGACACAGCAGAGGAAGTTTTTGAGAAAGGGAAGAAAATAGTCCAAATCCTTCTGAAAGCCGGTTTTGCCATAAAACAAAATAAAGTCAAAGGACCTGCACGAGAGATCCAGTTTTTAGGAATAAAATGGCAAGATGGGCGTCGTCAAATCCCAATGGATGTGATCAACAAAATAACAGCTATGTCTCCACCAACTAACAAAAAAGAAACACAGACTTTCCTAGGTGTTGTGGGGTTTTGGAGAATGCACATCCCAAATTACAGTCTGATTGTAAACCCGCTCTACCAAGTAACCCGTAAGAAGAATGAGTTTGAATGGGGCCCTGAACAACGACAAGCGTTTGAACAAATCAAGCAGGAAATAGTCCATGCAGTAGCCCTTGGGCCAGTTCGAACAGGACCAGATGTAAAGAATGTGCTCTACACTGCAGCCGGGGAGAACGGCCCCACCTGGAGCCTCTGGCAGAAAGAACCTGGGGAAACTCGAGGTCGGCCCCTGGGGTTTTGGAGTCGGGGATACAGAGGATCTGAGGCCCGCTATACTCCAACTGAAAAGGAGATATTGGCAGCATATGAAGGAGTTCGATCTGCTTCGGAGGTGGTCGGTACTGAAGCGCAGCTCCTCCTAGCACCCCGATTGCCAGTACTAGGCTGGATGTTCAAGGGAAGGGTCCCTTCTACGCATCATGCAACTGATGCTACATGGAGCAAGTGGGTTGCACTGATTACTCAGCGGGCTCGAATAGGAAACCCCAGTCGCCCAGGAATATTGGAAGTGATTATGGACTGGCCAGAAGGCAAATACTTTGGGATATCATCCGAGGAGGAGGTGGGTCGTGCTGAAGAAGCCCCACTGTACAACCAGTTACCAGAGAATGAAAAGAAATATGCCCTGTTCACTGATGGGTCCTGTCGTATTGTGGGGAAGCATCGGAGATGGAAGGCTGCTGTATGGAGCCCTACACGACGAGTTGCAGAAGCTGCTGAGGGAGAAGGTGAATCGAGTCAGTTTGCAGAAGTGAAAGCCATTCAGCTGGCTTTAGACATTGCTGAACGAGAAAAATGGCCAGTTCTCTATCTCTACACCGATTCATGGATGGTAGCAAATGCCCTGTGGGGATGGTTACAGCAATGGAAGCAAAACAACTGGCAGCGTAGGGGCAAACCCATCTGGGCTGCTGCTTTGTGGCAAGACATTGCTGCTCGGGTAGAGAACCTGGCTGTGAAAGTACGTCACGTAGATGCTCATGTGCCCAAGAATCGGGCTACTGAAGAACATCAAAACAACCAGCAGGTGGATCAGGCTGCTAAGATTGAAGTAGCTCAGGTGGACCTGGATTGGCAGCATAAAGGTGAATTATTTATAGCTCGATGGGCCCATGACACCTCAGGCCATCAAGGTAGAGATGCAACATACAGATGGGCTCGTGATCGAGGGGTGGACCTGACCATGGACGCTATAGCACAGGTTATTCATGACTGTGAAACATGTGCTGCAATCAAGCAAGCCAAACGGTCAAAGCCTCTTTGGTATGGAGGACGATGGCTGAAATATAAATATGGAGAGGCCTGGCAGATTGATTACATCACACTCCCTCAAACTCGCAATGGCAAGCGTCACGTACTTACAATGGTGGAAGCAACCACCGGATGGCTGGAAACATATCCTGTGCCTCATGCCACCGCCCGGAACACTATCCTGGGCCTTGAAAAGCAAGTCCTATGGCGACATGGTACCCCAGAAAGAATAGAGTCAGACAATGGAACTCATTTCCGAAACAACCTTATAGACACTTGGGCCAAAGAACATGGTATTGAGTGGGTGTATCACATCCCCTATCATGCACCAGCCTCCGGGAAAGTTGAACGATACAACGGACTGTTAAAGACTACATTAAAAGCAATGGGCGCTGGAACATTCAAAAATTGGGATACGCATTTGGCAAAGGCCACCTGGTTAGTCAATACTAGGGGATCTGCCAACCGAGCTGGACCTGCCCAATCAAACCTGTTACGTACTGTAGATGGGGATAAAGTTCCTGTAGTGCATGTAAGAAATATGCTGGGTAAAACAGTCTGGGCTACTCCTGCCTCAGGAAAAGGCAAACCTATTCGTGGAATTGTTTTCGCTCAGGGACCTGGATACACTTGGTGGGTGATGCAAAAGAACGGAGAGGTCCGGTGTGTACCTCAAGGAGATTTAATAATGGGTGAGAATAGCCCATGAACTGAATTGTACCTTGTTAATTACTATATAATACTGTATGTTATCACTACTATGACTACTGTAGGTGACTAATTAGAATGTATGGAAAAGAGTGTAACCTGAGCATGACATAAATGGTATGGAATAAGGGGTGGATAGATGTCCTGGTTTCAGTTAGAACAGAATTAATTTTCTTCCTAGTAGCTGGTGGAATGCTGTGTTTTGGCTTAGGATGAGAAGAGTGCTGATAACACCCCGATGTTTTAATTGTTGCAGAGCAGTGCTTATACCAAGCCAAGGACATCTCAGCCTTTTGCTCTGTCCTGCCAACAGGCAGGCTGGGGGTGCAGTAAGAGCTGGGAGGGGACAGACCCAGGACAGCTGACCCAAACTAGCCAAAGGGGTATTCCATACCATCTGACGTCATGCTAAACAATATATAGGGGTGGCTAGCCGGGGGAAGGGGGCCGGACTGCTCGGGGTTAAGCTGGGCATCGGTCAGCGGGTGGTGAGCAATTGCATTGTGCATCACTTGTTTGTACATATTATTATTACTTTCCTATTATCACCATTGTAACATTATTGTTATTATTGTTATTATTATTTTGTTATTATTATTTTCCTGTCCTGTCTTATTAAACTGTCTTTATCTCAAGTCACGGGCTTCACTTTCCATTTCTCTCCCCCGTCCCAGAGAGGGAGGGGGGAGGGTGAGCAAACGGCTGCGTGGTGTTTAGCTGCCAGCCGGGTTAAACCACGACACAAGCCAAGAAAAACACTAACTGTTTACATATAATTCAGACATAGGTAAGCAGTAAGTTCACAGTTTCTATTGAGAGCTCTGCAGCACCAAAATTTAAAGGTAAAAGACAGTGTACTACTGTCTAAAGAGCAGTCCCTTGGAAAGCCAAAGTAAAAGAGCACCAGCTGGAACAGAAGAACTGGGTCACTGACAGGCTGAATCAGACTGCTTCCTGTGAGAAACTGGAGGGGGGCACAGCCAGGATAAGTAACCTTAGTGTACTTTACAATTACATTAACAGAGGTTGTAACAAGGTGGGGATCAGGCTGTTCTCCCAAGCACCAAGTGATAAGACAATGAGAAATGGTCTCAAATTGCACCACAAGAGGTTTAGGTTGCATATTAGGATAATAAATTTCTTTAGGGAAAGGTTTGTGAGGCATTGGAACAGGCTGTCAAGGAAGTGGTAGAGTCCCCATCCCAAGAGGTCTTCATTAAATACATTTATGTAGAACTTAGTAGCGTGGTTTAGTGGTAGACTTGTCAGTACTACATTAAAGGTTGGACTAGATAATCTTAGAGGTCTTTTCCAACATGAATGATTCCATGATTCTGCCTGCACTGGTCTGTGGTGTCACACTCATCAGAATCATTCCAAGTCAAGGACTTGTCATCTTTTGCAAGAGGGGAGTGTCTGTGGGCGACTGCAAACTTATCTTGATTACAGAATCACCCCTTGTTACACTGCCATTGCAGTGATGCACTGTTCAGGGCAAGATGGAGTAGGAAGGACAGAAGTCCTTCACACAAGGACTGAAGGGGCGCTCATTATCCAGTGGAAGAGAAGCAGAGCTTGCCAAAGGCCTGAGACCTCTGTGGCAATTCCCTCGGTGAAGTGTCCACCTCTCCATTGTCCAAGGGGATGGAAGACAACAGAAGTGAGAACAACATTCAACTTCCCTTGCATTGGCTTGTATAAATTGAGTGCCAGAGGAATGTGGAAAACACAGACACCCTGTGATCCTGCCCTATAGGTCTTCTGGGCAAAACAGAACAAGAGTTGCCCTACTCCATATCTCCAAGCAAGTTTTGTGGATGGTGAGGGAGAAGATTGTTTGCTGATGAGGAAGATGAGTAAGTGAAAAGGAGAAACAGTAAAGGAATGTTAAGGTCAATGTTCCTACAACAACATCAGGGACCTTCTCCACTTTTATAAGCAGTATGGAGGGACAATGATTACGTCATCAAGAGCTCAACAAGCACACTCTTTCAAAGAGGCAAGAGAGAAGAAGGGTCTTTACAGCCTTGGCCACCGCATTGGCATGGAACTGTCTAAGTTACATGGGACAGCTGGGAAAATTTTCTCCCTGAGAAAGCACTGAACTTCTCTAGCATATGCTAGAACATGCTGAGGACCTTCTCAGTGGATGTTGTCTATAAAAATGATGTTGGTATTCAGGGAGACAAAGGCCTTTCTGTGAATTGCCATGCTCACCTAGTTTCTTTACTATCTCCGACAGGCTGTCCTCAGTCTGGGACTTGTTTACTGCCTCCACATGTTTGCATTGCCCTTCCACCTCTGCTCTGAGGATCTCAATGTCTTGCTTGCTAGATGCCACCATGTTCTGCAAAGAAGTCATCAGAGGATGCATTTTTTCACAGATTGCCTGGAGGAAAGTCTGGATGTTGGCCAGTTCCTCCAGAGGTGAGGTTCCATGCTGTAGAACTTCCAGTTGGCTCTGAAACGGAGCCAGCTTCTCAGTCAGGAACCTCTCCAATTCCGCCCACTTGGATTCTAGGGCCATCATGGTGTTAATATCCACAGCCTGTCCTGCAAAGACAGAGAGGAGCCAGTGGGAAACTGACATTGCTGCCTTAGAAGTAGCTCTTTGTCTTTCTGAATGAGAATGGGTGTTGCTGTTAAAAAAGAAAAATAGAAAAAAAAATGTGCTTACATTCCAAGGCAGGCTTTATCCTGCATATATCCTTCATGAGAAGAATAATATTATGTTTTTGTTTGTTTGTTTGTTTGTTTTTTGTTTTTTTTTGTTTTTTTTTTAATGACTGGGCACTGATTATCCAATGGAAGGTTAGTAGGCATTTCCAGAACCTTGAGCCCAAGCTCCCTACATGTATGGATGTCTACGTAGGCTCTGGATATAAGTATACAGAAGAGCGAAGTTTTTCCTACCTCCCTTGCACTGTTTTTGATAGACCAGCACCAGAGCGACTGGGAAAGAACTCAGGCTCCGTGATCCTGTCTGAAGGCTTGTCAAAGTCTTCAGGGCAGAACAGAGGATAGGAATTGCCCTAGTATAATAATAAAATCAAAGAATATCTTGAGTTGAAAATTACCCACAAATATCCTTGAGTCCAACTCCTGGGTCCCCAAATGACCACCCAAATAATCAGACTATGGTCTGAGAGCATTTACCAAATGCTTTTTGAAATACAGCAGGCTCAGTCTTATGACCACTTCCCTGGAGAGCCTGTTTCAGTGTACAAAAACCCTCTTAGTGAATAACCCTTTCCTGATACACAGTCTGAACCTTCCCTATTGAAGACATTCAGTTGGGTCCTGTCATAGTCACCAGAGAGAAGAGATCAGCACCTGCCTCTCTGCTCTCCCCTTTGAGGAAGACATAGACTGCAATAAGGTCTTTCCTCAGTATCCTCTTCTTGAGGCTAAACAATCCTAGTGTCTCAGCTGTTCCTCATATTTCTTCCCCTCCAGACTCTTCACCATTTTGTTGCCCTCCTTTAGGCACTCTCTAACAGCTTTATGTCTTCTTTACTGTGGCACCCAAAACTTCACAGAGTACTTGAAGCACTAGGACAGAGCAGAGCAGTATTATCACTTTCCTTGACTGGCTAGCAATGCTGTTGTTGATGCACACTGGGATATGGTTGGCCCTCCTCACTGCCAAGGCATGCTGCTGGCTCATGTTCAGCTTGCTGTCCATCAAAAGCTACTGATCCCTTTCTGTGGGGCTGCTCTCTGGCTTCTTGTCACCCAGTCTGTACATATAACTAGGGTTGCCCTTTCCCCCGGAAGAATCCAACACTTGCTCTTCATCTTGTTGGTGATTGCCCAGCTCTCCGATTTGTGCAGATCTCTCTGCAAGGCCTCACCACCCTCGAAAGAGTCAACATCTCCACACAATTTGGTATCATCCACGAACTTGTTCAATAAACCTTCAAGCCTTACATCCAAATCATATATGAAAACACTGAAGAGGACTGGTCCTAAAATGGAGCTCTGGGGAACCCCATAGAGAAAGGTCACTAGCCTGATGTAACCCCAATTACAAGAAACATTTGGGCCTGACCTGAAAGCCAATTCTTCACCCATCTTATTGTGCTCTTATCTAAATGTATTCTGCTTGTTTTTTTCAAGAACGATAGTGTGAGAGGCGGTATGGTTTACTGAAATCCAACTGCACAGCATCTTCATACGAGCTCATCACGGGAAAGCCTTCCGCTACCAGTCCCAGCAGCACACTGTGCTAGAGTAGGACATGAATGATGTCAAAGACGTCTGCTTGATGTAGGACTGGCAGCGACTGTGTTTAGGACAGTGAAGGTTCCAGACAGGAACATGGCAAAGGTCAGCAGGCATCTCTGGTAAGGCTAGCAACTATTTTGCTCATTGTCTGGTAGCTTCTGCTGGTATCCAGAGCTGTCTGGCCCTCGCCTCTCATCTGCTATGCCTTCAAGAGCGAGAGCTCTTCCTTGCCTGTGGTGTTTGTTTTGGCATGCTGGTTATTCCCTGAGGGTTACTCAGCCCCGCCATGGTTTCTCTCCAGGGGCATGACCGTTCCTGACATGTGCACAGGTAAAGCTGCATGCACAGCGTGGGACAGGGGCAGTGCTGCGTGCTCGGGACAGCCGATGGGGAAGGCTCACTGTGCTCTTTCCAAGAGCAATGGTTTCACGGTGCTGCGGTGGGCCTTCAGCATGACAGACGTCCGCAGGTTCCTCCTCTCTGGCAGTGTTCCACACCAGCTGCCAGCCCAGAAGGAGAAGCAAGTGCACAAAGAGAGCCGGGAGGGGGCTGAGGATGCCCGAGCCCTGTGTGCTCACAGAGCTAGAACTATTTGCACTGGGGAGGCAGGGGAGACGAGACCTCTCCCAAAGTGTGGCCAGAGAGGTGGAAATCTCTGGAGAAGCCCTTATGAAGATGCCACTTCACAGAAAGCTGGCCTTGCTGGAGACCATCCCAGCTGTGACGTATAAGCTGTGGTGCAGCAGTGCGGGCTCTCAGGAAAGATGGGACCCCAACAGGCAGAGGGTTGCACGCAGCCGTGGCCCTTCTAATTCGTCCCCAGACAAGCGCAGTGCTCCCAGCCTCTCTGCCTCCCTTTGCCTCCAGACAGCATACGTGAAGCCAGGCTCTTACCTGCATGGGGAGGCATCTTCCTTCCAGCAGGCACTGCTTGCTGAGGAGCTCCACAGCCAGCACCTGCAAGAGAGTTTGGGGCAAAGAATGCCCATTGCCTCCCTGGGCAGAGGAAGACCCATCCTGGTGTCTTACCCTACTTGTCGCTGGGAAGTCCCACAAAGGGGTGAGACACTCCTCCTCCTCACCGTACAGCAAAGGAGGGAAATCTCACAATGACCTGTTACCCCTCCCGGCATCTTCCTCTGAGCCCGTTCTTTGAAAGCTTTCCACTCCCCACCACAGCAATACACTGTGCTGGAGTAGGATGTGATTGGCATCAGCAAGGTGTGTCCCTAGCGTGAAATCCAGCCCTTCCCAAAGGCTAAGACTTCTGCTGTGCACGGGAAGGGCTTCTGTGGGCAACTGGCTCAGAGGAGTACACCCCACAGGGACTCACTTCTCTCCACAGTGATCCATCCCACCCGAGATGTTCCCAAGGATGACCCCAGTCAAGAGGCGTGGGATCCTGCATACTTACTTGGAGGCTGAAATCTTCTCTTTAGCTCTTGGACACCTTGTGCCTTGGTCTCAGGTTCTTAGCATAATGTTCAGAGGAAAAGGAAGACAAGAGGAAATTTAGCAAAGACCTTTCCCAAAGGCAGAACAAGAAACGATTTGCACGGCTGTTGGGGAAGAACACCTCACGTCGGCAGCCCATGAAACATAGGGTCCTGTGAAACGTGGGCTTGAGAGCAATGTCATGGGCTTGCACCGAGGTATCCTGCCGCGGAGCCCCACTCGTGCTCTCAGGGGCACGAGGCTCTCTCAGCTGGCCCAGAGCCTAAGTGCAGCAGCCCATGGTCTTTGCTGGGAAGGTTTCAGGGGGCTCATGCTGCTCCTTCCTCTGAGGATACTCCGGCCAGAAGGTCACAGGACGGTTTCCCTGTGGACCAGCTTTTGCTTTCCGGGACTTGAAGGGATCCTTGGGGATGCTTCTGCTCACCTCGTTCCTTCTCCATCTGTTCCGCTGTCTTCACAGAGCAGGGTCTCTCCACGTCCTCCTGCAGCCATTCAGGGGTGCTCCTAGTCTTTACCGCCACTTTTGTTTCTGTGAAGAAACAACAATTGCTGAGAGGCCGACAGCGCATCCTGGAAGCTGAGACCACCTATCTGCAAGGAGGCTGTCCAAAGGCTCTGAAATTTTATCTTTTCCAGGTGATTCCCACTTAGGTCTCTCTTGTGGGTGTTTTGTTGTCATACGTTCCCTTGTTTCAGCTGGAGCAACATTAGGAGCCACGGGCATGGAATCATACAATCATAGAATGGCCTTGGTTGGAAGGGACCTTAAAGATCATCTAGTTCCAAGCCCCCTGCCACAGGCAGGGATGCCACCCACGCAATCAGGTTTGTCTGGGCCGCATCCAGCCTGTCCTTGAACGTCTCCAGGGATGGGGCTTGCGCAGCCTCCCCTGGCAACGGGTTCCAGTGCCTCCCCACCCTCTGAGTGAAAAATCTCTTCTAACATCTAATCTAAATCTCGCCTCTTTCAGTTGGAAACCGTTCCCCCTTGTCCTGTTATTACCTTACCCGAGTAAAGAGTCCCTCTCCATCCTTTTTAGAAGAAACCTTTAATACGCAAAGGCCGCAATGAGGTGTCCCCGCAGCCTTCTCGTCTCCAGGCTGAACATCCCCAGCTCTCTCATTGTTGCTTCAGAGGAGACGTGCTCCAGCCCTCCGGTCAGCTTTGTAGCCCTCCTCTGGACCCGTTCTAACAGGCCCACATCTATTTTGTGCTGGGGGCCCCAGGCCTGCACGCAGTACTCCAAGTGGGGCCTCACGAGGGCAGGGTAGACGGGGACAATCACCTCCCTTGACCTGTCTCTCTTGCTGCGGCCCAGCATGCAGTTGGCTTTCTTGGCTGCAAGCGCACACTGCTGGCTCATGTCGAGCTTCTCATCCACCAGAATGCCCGGATCCCTCTCCGCACGTCCGCTCTCAATGATTTCTTCTCCCAGTCTGCACTCGTGCGTGGGAGTGCTCCCACCCAGGTGCAGCTCCCTGCACTTGGACTTCTTTAACCTCATTCGGTTCACACGGGCCCACTTCTCAAGCTTATCCAGGCCCCTTTGGATGGCATCCCTTCCTTCTGTTGTATCAACTGCACCACTCAGCTGGGTGTCATCTGCAAACTTGCTGAGGGTGCACTCAATCCCATCATCTATGTCACTGATGAAGATATTGAAAAGCGCTGGTCAGATACCGGTCACCGGACAGACCCCAGAGGGACACCACTCTGCACCGGCCTCCACATGGACATATGTTCCCTTGTTTCAACTGGAGCAACGATATGAGCCATGGGCAGGTAATGAATGCCCATCCCTTCCTTAGCTGTTGCTCTCCTCTCTGCAACAGGTTTTTACCCTATAAATATTGTATTGATCTTAAGGATGGTCCGTGTGTTATGAGTGTTACCAAAGCACATACTTCTGTGTGTGGGACAGCCGATGGGTAAGACTCACTGTGCTCTTTCCAAGAGCAATGGCTTCACGGTGCTGCGGTGGGCCTTCAGCATGACAGACGTCCGCAGGTTCCTCCTCTCTGGCAGTGTTCCACACCAGCTGCCAGCCCAGAAGGAGAAGCAAGTGCACAAAGAGAGCCGGGAGGGGGCTGAGGATGCCCGAGCCCTGTGTGCTCACAGAGCTAGAACTATTTGCACTGGGGAGGCAGGGGAGACGAGACCTCTCCCAAAGTGTGGCCAGAGAGGTGGAAATCTCTGGAGAAGCCCTTATGAAGATGCCACTTCACAGAAAGCTGGCCTTGCTGGAGACCATCCCAGCTGTGACGTATAAGCTGTGGTGCAGCAGTGCGGGCTCTCAGGAAAGATGGGACCCCAACAGGCAGAGGGTTGCACGCAGCCGTGGCCCTTCTAATTCGTCCCCAGACAAGCGCAGTGCTCCCAGCCTCTCTGCCTCCCTTTGCCTCCAGACAGCATACGTGAAGCCAGGCTCTTACCTGCATGGGGAGGCATCTTCCTTCCAGCAGGCACTGCTTGCTGAGGAGCTCCACAGCCAGCACCTGCAAGAGAGTTTGGGGCAAAGAATGCCCATTGCCTCCCTGGGCAGAGGAAGACCCATCCTGGTGTCTTACCCTACTTGTCGCTGGGAAGTCCCACAAAGGGGTGAGACACTCCTCCTCCTCACCGTACAGCAAAGGAGGGAAATCTCACAATGACCTGTTACCCCTCCCGGCATCTTCCTCTGAGCCCGTTCTTTGAAAGCTTTCCACTCCCCACCACAGCAATACACTGTGCTGGAGTAGGATGTGATTGGCATCAGCAAGGTGTGTCCCTAGCGTGAAATCCAGCCCTTCCCAAAGGCTAAGACTTCTGCTGTGCACGGGAAGGGCTTCTGTGGGCAACTGGCTCAGAGGAGTACACCCCACAGGGACTCACTTCTCTCCACAGTGATCCATCCCACCCGAGATGTTCCCAAGGATGACCCCAGTCAAGAGGCGTGGGATCCTGCATACTTACTTGGAGGCTGAAATCTTCTCTTTAGCTCTTGGACACCTTGTGCCTTGGTCTCAGGTTCTTAGCATAATGTTCAGAGGAAAAGGAAGACAAGAGGAAATTTAGCAAAGACCTTTCCCAAAGGCAGAACAAGAAACGATTTGCACGGCTGTTGGGGAAGAACACCTCACGTCGGCAGCCCATGAAACATAGGGTCCTGTGAAACGTGGGCTTGAGAGCAATGTCATGGGCTTGCACCGAGGTATCCTGCCGCGGAGCCCCACTCGTGCTCTCAGGGGCACGAGGCTCTCTCAGCTGGCCCAGAGCCTAAGTGCAGCAGCCCATGGTCTTTGCTGGGAAGGTTTCAGGGGGCTCATGCTGCTCCTTCCTCTGAGGATACTCCGGCCAGAAGGTCACAGGACGGTTTCCCTGTGGACCAGCTTTTGCTTTCCGGGACTTGAAGGGATCCTTGGGGATGCTTCTGCTCACCTCGTTCCTTCTCCATCTGTTCCGCTGTCTTCACAGAGCAGGGTCTCTCCACGTCCTCCTGCAGCCATTCAGGGGTGCTCCTAGTCTTTACCGCCACTTTTGTTTCTGTGAAGAAACAACAATTGCTGAGAGGCCGACAGCGCATCCTGGAAGCTGAGACCACCTATCTGCAAGGAGGCTGTCCAAAGGCTCTGAAATTTTATCTTTTCCAGGTGATTCCCACTTAGGTCTCTCTTGTGGGTGTTTTGTTGTCATACGTTCCCTTGTTTCAGCTGGAGCAACATTAGGAGCCACGGGCATGGAATCATACAATCATAGAATGGCCTTGGTTGGAAGGGACCTTAAAGATCATCTAGTTCCAAGCCCCCTGCCACAGGCAGGGATGCCACCCACGCAATCAGGTTTGTCTGGGCCGCATCCAGCCTGTCCTTGAACGTCTCCAGGGATGGGGCTTGCGCAGCCTCCCCTGGCAACGGGTTCCAGTGCCTCCCCACCCTCTGAGTGAAAAATCTCTTCTAACATCTAATCTAAATCTCGCCTCTTTCAGTTGGAAACCGTTCCCCCTTGTCCTGTTATTACCTTACCCGAGTAAAGAGTCCCTCTCCATCCTTTTTAGAAGAAACCTTTAATACGCAAAGGCCGCAATGAGGTGTCCCCGCAGCCTTCTCGTCTCCAGGCTGAACATCCCCAGCTCTCTCATTGTTGCTTCAGAGGAGACGTGCTCCAGCCCTCCGGTCAGCTTTGTAGCCCTCCTCTGGACCCGTTCTAACAGGCCCACATCTATTTTGTGCTGGGGGCCCCAGGCCTGCACGCAGTACTCCAAGTGGGGCCTCACGAGGGCAGGGTAGACGGGGACAATCACCTCCCTTGACCTGTCTCTCTTGCTGCGGCCCAGCATGCAGTTGGCTTTCTTGGCTGCAAGCGCACACTGCTGGCTCATGTCGAGCTTCTCATCCACCAGAACGCCCGGATCCCTCTCCGCACGTCCGCTCTCAATGATTTCTTCTCCCAGTCTGCACTCGTGCGTGGGAGTGCTCCCACCCAGGTGCAGCTCCCTGCACTTGGACTTCTTTAACCTCATTCGGTTCACACGGGCCCACTTCTCAAGCTTATCCAGGCCCCTTTGGATGGCATCCCTTCCTTCTGTTGTATCAACTGCACCACTCAGCTGGGTGTCATCTGCAAACTTGCTGAGGGTGCACTCAATCCCATCATCTATGTCACTGATGAAGATATTGAAAAGCGCTGGTCAGATACCGGTCACCGGACAGACCCCAGAGGGACACCACTCTGCACCGGCCTCCACATGGACATATGTTCCCTTGTTTCAACTGGAGCAACGATATGAGCCATGGGCAGGTAATGAATGCCCATCCCTTCCTTAGCTGTTGCTCTCCTCTCTGCAACAGGTTTTTACCCTATAAATATTGTATTGATCTTAAGGATGGTCCGTGTGTTATGAGTGTTACCAAAGCACATACTTCTGTGTGTGGGACAGCCGATGGGTAAGACTCACTGTGCTCTTCCCAAGAGCAATGGCTTCACGGTGCTGCGGTGGGCCTTCAGCGTGACAGACGTCCGCAGGTTCCTCCTCTCTGGCAGTGTTCCACACCAGCTGCCAGCCCAGAAGGAGAAGCAAGTGCACAAAGAGAGCCGGGAGGGGGCTGAGGATGCCCGAGCCCTGTGTGCTCACAGAGCTAGAACTATTTGCACTGGGGAGGCAGGGGAGACGAGACCTCTCCCAAAGTGTGGCCAGAGAGGTGGAAATCTCTGGAGAAGCCACTTATGTCTCTTTTTGTTTGTTTCTGTGTTTGCTTCATGGTCACTTGTTTTAGCTGGAGCAACAGTATGAGCCATGGGCAGGTAATGAATGCTGATCCTGTTCCTAGATTTTTCTCTCCTATGCTTAACTGTCTTTTGCCCAGAAATATTATACCGAGCTTAAGGATGGTCCAAGTGTGATCTAGGTGCTACCCAAAAACACACTCTTTTTTGGGTTGGGTATTATGAAAATCTTCTTTACTTGAATCTTTGTTAAGTCGTTGGAATAGGCTGCCCATGGAAGTGGTTGAGTCACTATCCCTGGATGTCTTCAAAAGACGTTTTATAGTTCAGTGACATTGTTTAGTGGAGGACTTGTTAGTGTTACGTCAGAGGTTGGACTCCATGATTTTGTAGGTCTCTTCCAACCTAGATGATTCTGTGAGCCACTTGACTGATTCCCCTTCCCAGAACAAGCTCTCTGAGTCAGAGACATTCTCAGCTGTAACCTGTGCTCAAAGACATGTCCAGTCTCTGTTCTGATGGAAGCTGATCTCTTCTGATTTTCTTATGCGCTGCTTATAAAATAAACTCTTCTACATAACTGCTCATCAAGGCTCCTCTCCATTGCCTTCAGCTTCCATCAGTTGTATGTGGCTGGATCAAGCTCTTACTGACAAAGGGCGGACACTGGTCCCATTCCTCTGAGGTTACCCCTGCAGCCCCTGGCTCCCGCAGCTGCAACAAAGCCTCCCCAAATAAACCCAATATATTCTGCTACACAGTCAAAGCTGAAAGGTATCTCCCGTTGGAGATTCAGAGCAGCAAGCTAAGTAGGTGGTCTGAAGAGCATTCTGACCAAGTAGAAGGGAGAAATACTAACGGTCCTGCTTGTAAAAGTAATACTCATGGCACACCTGATTGCTGTTCTCTGTTCTTCATTTCTCTCTCTCTGTCATCAGTTCACTTTTCCTGTTGCTGTCTGCTTGTCATCTCTTTGGCTTTCTTTGGAAAGTGAAATGATCAAAAGGAGAAGGATTTTGTCCAAGAGCTAGTGAATTAGAGGAAGGACAGTTAGGTGTCAGCAGTGTCACTGCCTTGGACATGCCAAAGGCATTGAAAAAGTGGTGCTGCTAACAATGAAAAAAAGATCCGTTCTTATGTTTTTGAAAGTGAATGTATGTGTGTGCATGTAGTGAGCTGGCAGGGAGCCATTTCAGAAGATCCTTCTCAGTGTCATGTCAGAGCTCTGATTTCCTGATATGTGCTTTGTGGTAACCATGCAATCTGCAGGGGAGGCAGGAACTGTGGATTCTATGAGATATTTCCTTAAATACACCTCTTATGTGTTGTAACATCAGTTTTCCAGGCAGAAAAGACAGCATGGAACTCCACCCAGTTACAGCATCAGATGGAAGGGCATATTTTAAAGAAACCCAGTCCCAGAGGACAAAACAATCCCATTGGATGCAATTTCAGAAACTTGATTGATCTAAAGAACAAGCGGTGGAAATGTACAATGTGTGCATGTGAGCAAAAACATAAGTCACAGGGCAACAGCTCACAAGTGTGGTATTATTGAAAGGGGGAAAAGGTAACTTGAAGAGGAACCTCCAGAGTCCTACTGTGCCTACTTCAAGGTGATCTGCATCCCTCCCCACACACTTTTGGCTGAGCTGACTAGCTCTCCTCTAGAATGCAAGCTAAACTGAACAGCACACATGTAGATCACCCCAGCCTCGGGTATTGAAATGTTTGTGCCTACGATTTATGCCAGCGCTGGTGTTTGAAGTGGGAATTCCACTGCAACACCTTCCCTGGAGTGCAGGCAGTCTGTTCTGGGACGTGATGTCCCACTAGCTTAACTGTCCGGATTTCTGGTGTCTGGGAGATGTTGGTGATGCCCTTCATCATCTGTCCCTGCTCTTCTCCAGCAGCTGCCACTCGAGGGCCTGGGTCTCACTGAGTACTGACTCAGACCTGCCAAGCCTGTAAGGAAGTCTCCAGTAACCAAGAGCCTCCCAAAAGATGCCAGACCCCCATGGTAAAGATGTGAACTGCACCCTACAGGTGAGGTAGTGGCTCTGCTTGCTCGAGCACGTAAACTTCTACACATTATCCCAGGAAGGACACGCTGTGCAACATGTTCTCTTCATGCCTGTGCCACTATGAACTCCAAGTGACTCAACCCCTGTGGAAAGACCCTGAGCCCTAGCAGTGGATCTTTAAGCCCCAGGCCCGGAGACATAAGTCCTCCTCCCTCAGGGCAATAAATGCCCAAAGTTACCATGCTGGGAAAGAACACCACAGAGGTAAGTTTCTTCCCATCTCAGTACTTCTGAGAGCAACAGCAATTCTCACAAAGAGCTGAGAAAAACACCTGAAAGTAACTTTATGGAAACACAGTTTCAAGCACACTGTCTTCTTCTGCAACCAGAGCACCCACCCTGAGCAAGTGAAATTTCTCTACCATTTGAACTGGACCTTGGAGGGAGAAATCCCTCGGGAGAATTGGAGCAGAGAATTGTTCCCCTCATTGATTTTGCAGACAAGACTTGCCACACCTTACTTTTTGTCATGGCTAAACAACTTACAATAACAAGTGTGTGTACTTCTGGTTGCCTTTCTTTTCACCCCAGAACAATACACTTGTCAAACCTGAATTTCAAAATGTCTTGAAATAGTATTGATTGAAATATGTTTATGTATATAATCACTATATGTAATATATATATATATACACACATAAATATTATATATTAAATATGTCGTGCTTTTGTATAATAAAAACTCTATTCATTTAAGCTACTTATGTATTTGTTTATTTTCCCATTGAAATAATAAAGGTAAACTTTTACACTCTACATTTTCAAGGATCTTTTCCTGGCAAGAGTGGAATAGAGTGATACATTCTTAAAGAATAACTATGGATACATACAAAAATGTGGTAACGTACCTTCAGAGAAACCTCATCTCATCTGTATCTCTCCTGGGCTGACTGGCTTTACGTGCAGTATGATGGCGCAGTTACGGGCAGCCTTCAGTGTCATTGGACTTTACACAGTTACAGGGAAGAGGGCTCTAAAAATATGTTGAGACCTTGGCACCTGACTGGCAGAAGAGTTTTTATCACACTTGTAAATCTTACCTTTGTATATGATTTAGTGTTGTTCTCTTTAAGGAATGCCTACGGGCAATCTGAGGAAGAAAGTTTGTGGGACATACATGACGTATGCATGGAGTTATCTTGAATATGCCTCTGGTTCAGATAACATAGGAATGCCTCCTACGCAGTGAAGGTTGGTCACTAAGAGAAAGACAGTTGTATTTTCAGGAATGGGTTACCCCACTGATTTCACAGTAGGAGAAAAAATACTTTTTTGAAAAGAAACCCCTTTATCATGCATTGTTAGGGATGCCTCTGTTGGCCAGAAAGGGCCATATCTGCCTTTTTCTATTGTTCCCTTTACAGAACATTGTCGGACATTCAGTGGTGAAAGGGACATTTTAGATTCAGAATAACTTGTGAATCAGGTCTAAGAAGCTTTGGCTTGCCTATGTAAGCTACTTTCCAGTAGCAACATGTCAGCATCTGTGTTCTACGTGTCTTCTGTAAATAACAGAAGATTGTCCTCTTTTGACACTGACAAGAGTTCTCACTTGTAAGGTTTTTCTAGATGTCGTTTCGAAATAACAGAATAATAGAATCTTTAAGGCTGGAAACGACTTCAGGATCATCTGGTCCAACCACCCCCCTATCACCAATATCACCAACTAAACCACATCCCGCAGCACCATGTCCAACCTTTCCTTAAACATCCTTCGGGATGGTGACTCCACCAGCTCCCTGGGCACCCTGTTCCAATGCCTAGCTATTTTTTCTGAGAATGTATTTCTCTTAATTTCCAGCGTGAAGCTCCACTGGTACAACTTGAGGCCATTCCCTCTTGTCCTATCACTAGGACTCCAAGAAGATTATCCTCCTTTGAAACTGACAAGAGTTCCCACTTGTAAGGTTTTATAACCCTATCTGAAACCTACTTTATTGCCATATCATGCCTCCTCTTGATAAGCTGGTTAAAGTACAAAAGTCGTTTTTAAGTCTTATCAGAATTTCTTGGATTATTTTTTTATGGACATTAAATGGGAATTTTATGAAATATTAACTTGTGTTATGGTTTAAGCCAGCAGAAAGCTAAGTACCACACAGTTGTTTGCTCATTCTTCCCCTGCAGTGAAACAGGGGAGAGAATCTGGGAAAAGAAATGTAAAACTCATGAGATGAGGTAAAGTTTAGTAGGAAACAAAAAGGAGGAAAACAATGAAAGAAAATACAGAAAAAAAAACCGCTCATCCAGTCCCTAAGCATCAGCAGCCAGCACTTGGAAAATTCCCCTAAGATTTTATTGTTCAGCATGATGTTATGGAAAATTCTTTTGTTAGTTTGGATCAGCTGTCTTGATTGTGTCCCCCTCCATTTGCTTGTGCACCCCCAGCCTCCTAATCAGCAGGGCAGTATGAAAAGGCAAGAATGCCTTGATTTAGTCTAAGCACTGCTTGGCAACAACTTAAACATCGGTGCTTTATCACCATTATTCTCATCCTAAATCCAAAACAGCACCATACCAGCTACTAGGAAGAAAATTAACTTTACCTAGTAATCTAGGCAGATTGGTTTTCAAGAGCTCTACTTAGTGTCTCATTACTTCTGCATTCCTGGCTGTCATCTGTACCCTATGGGAGCACTTCCTTCACTAGACCGCTCTGCATGAGGCAAATAGCAGAATAATAGTAAAGGGATTCTGATTACATGCTGCTTAACAGAACAGGATTTACAGGCAACTACTCTCTCCAGCTTTTCACAGGCTGATGGGAGAGAGGAACGTAGATGCCTGGTGAGGGAGAAGCACTTCTGTTTGTGTGCAGTTTTTATGAGGGTTAGAGTGCTAGTAGCAAAAGGAAATTTATCCAAGTGCACCTGAAGAACTGTTTTGTTTTAGGTGAGATTGGATTGCTTATTTGTTCATTTCTTCTAGCTTGTGTTTCTAGGTGATATTTTGTGTGATTCATCTAGTCTCTATTCATTTGCTGCTTGCCTACTAGAACTTGTTGCATTTCAAAACTATGACCAAGGTTTTCCCTAAGGAATGTCAAACTGCTGGCAATTGCCTTGATCTGAGTTTACAACACTGAAAGAGGACAATGAGGTTGTGTTTTGAGATGTTGGTGGATACTTATAAACTTATGATCCAGTAAATTCTTCATTTCCTCTTGACTGTATCTAATATGAACCACCATGTGTTCTTTGATATTCTTTCCTAAGAGTAAGTAACAAACCACAATTAACAATTGGTAACCTTGTGGTTATTGAAAGTTACTAGAAACATGTATTGAAAATAAGAGATAGAAAGATAATAATAGAGTAGGATTTCATGCATATCATTTTGAAAAGACTCCAAATGTGGTAGGTGGGGCTGAATTCCCTGTTTTTCCCAGTCATTTCCCAATAAAGACAGAAAATGCAATTACTAGTGGTCAGAATGATAGGAATTACTAATATGCTTAACATTTCAGCTAGTTACAGAGAATGTAACAAGCTCTCAATTTTCATCATAAGGGAGTAGAATACATGACTAGATTTCTCCAGAAATAATACTTTTGTGAAGCTTCCCTGAATTTAGCTAAGATGGCAAGTTCACAAATTCAGGTTTATTATTCAATAAACACTGGAATTGTGCTGAATTATAATTATACTTGAACTGAATAATTATAATACAACAGCTGAGGTGACATGACATTCAAATGGTGAGTTTCCTCCCTTAGTTGCACTCATCAGCCATCCTGATCAGGGCCTCTCTTTCATCAGTTTTAGTGTTCCCTATAGCTGAATATCTGTCCAAAACCAAGTCTGGATTTCTCCTGGTAAATTCAGAGTTGCTTTCCTCCTTTACAAAGATCTTTATAACAGGGAGTGATCTACCTGCTCTGTTCGCTTGAGAAGAAACAGAGGAAGTACTTCAGTGTGGTTTTCCTTTCCCATTATCCAGAGTAAGTAGTCTTCACATGAACTCAAAAAGTTAGTGCTTCCCTTCCCCATGACTTTACAAAAGCCCCTGAAAATAATATATGTATATATATACACATATACATATATATACATGCTATGTATATGTATATGTATATGTATATGTATATGTATATGTATATGTATATGTATATGTATATGTGTATATATTCTTTTTACCTTGATTGGCCAGAAGACTAGTAGACTAGTACTGACTAGTATAGGTGCCCTCCTAGATCTGTTTCTCCTTGTCTCATGGGTGAAGTGGAAATTGGTTTACATCTTGGCCATAGTGACCATGAAGTAGTTGAGTTTATAATCTTTGGTGATAGGAGGAAAACTGCCACCAAAACTTCAATCGATTTGGGGAGAGCAGACCTCAGGCTGCTCAGGGAACTGGTTAGTAATGTTCCATGTGAAACCAGTTTTGAAGGCATCAGGGTCCAACAGTGCTGGTCACTTCTGAAGAACCACTTCTTAAGAGCAGAGAAACAGGCAATTCCAAAATCTCAAAAGTCAGGCAGGCAGGGCGGAAACTCATCTTGGCAGGACGTGTATCTTCTAGAGTTTAGGCAGAAGAAGAAAGTGCATGGCCACTGGAAGTGTGGACAGGTGACATGGAAGGACTACAGAGATGCTGGTTGCTGTTCCAAGGAGAAAATTAATGCAGCCAAAGCTCAATTAGAGTTGAAGCTGGCTAGTACTCTGGGGGATAATAAAAGGCTTTTTAAATATATATATTAACAGCAAAAGGAGGACCAGAGAAAACATTTGTCCATTACCTATGAGAATGTTCACCTCACAAACAAGAACATAGACAAAACAGAGACATTTAATACCTTCTTCATGTCTGTCTTCAACATCGATGATGAGCCCTGGTACCCTAGCTGCCTTGAACTGGAGGACCATGACTGTGAAAATGATTAACTTCCAGCCAACACTAAGCTTCTCTGGGATTTTCTGCTCCAGATGAATGTGCATAAGTCTATGGGTCCCGATGGGATTCATCCTAGGGTATTCAAAGAGCTTGCTGATGTTGTTACAAAACCACTCTCAACTATTTTTCAATGGTCTTGTGAATCTGGAGAGGTCCCAGTTGACTAGCAGCTGGCAAACATTATTCAAATTTTCAAGAAGGACCAGAAAGAAGACCCTGGTAATTACAGGCTTGTCAGTCTCACTTCAGTGCCTATTAAAATTACAGAGAAGATTATTCTGAGAGTTACTGAAAAAAACTTGAAAGACAACATAATCATTGGCCATACACATAGCCAACACAGATTCATAAGGGAAGAGACCTGTTTAATGAATTTAATTTCCTTTTATGACACCGTTACCCATCTAGTTGACCAAGGGATGCCAGTTCATGTAATCTTTTTGGACTTCAGCAAAGCTTTAGATATTATCTCTCAAAGGATCCTTCTGGACAAAATGTCTGGGTGGGTGAACAATTGGCTGATGGGTTGGGCTCAAAGCATTATAGTAAATGGGGTAACATCAAACTGGTGGACAGCTACTAGTGGGGTTCTGCAGGTCTCCATTTTAGGGCCAGTTGTCTTAAATGTTTTCATAAATGATCGAGATATCTGCCCCCTTCAGTGTGGATATCCATTCTGCTGTGGTCATCCACAGGCTGAAGGGATGCCTGCTCCATCATGGTCCTCTCCACAAGCTGCAGTGTGGATACCTGCTCCACTGTAGTCCTCCCCATGGGCTGCCGTGGAAATCTCTGCTCTGGGATGTGGAACACCTCCTTCACCTTCTTCTTTGTGATGTTGCTGTCTGAAGAGCTGTTTCTCTCATTCTTTTTCTTTACTTCTACCTGTCATGCAGCATCTTGTCCTTTCTTAATTATGTTTTCCCAGATTTACCACCAGCTTGACTGATTGATTCATCTTTGTCCAGCAGTGAATTCATTTTGAAGACTGCTCTATCCAGCTGTCCTATGAGGAGCAGCTGAGGGAACTAAGAGTGTTTGGTCTGAAAAAGGGGAGGCTCAGGAAAGACCTTATTGCTCTCTACCACTACCTGAAAGCACTGGGCAGAGATTTGTTGCCATTGGCCCTTATCCACTAACTCAGTGCTAATCAAGGTTGTGTCTAAACTTTCTTTAAAACTTCTAGTGTTCCTCACCACTCTTCCATATGAATATATTTTTTATAATGTTCTTCTGCTAACCACGTCCAAATGGGACAGAGTGTATGACCCCACTGCCACTCTATGTCTGTGTTATATTGCAAGGAATTTGGTTTTGTTTGTTTGTTTGTTTGTTTCTGTTTTGTTTCTTTCTTTTTTTTTTTTTTTTTTAAATTGCTTTTCCTCATTATTTTTTTTTTTCAGAAAACTGTGACTGGTTCTGGATTCTTTACCTCTTTTGCCTCCTCCTCCTTGTTTTAAGAGGTAAGCTATTCCCTTGCTATGGGTGGCAATGCAAAGCAGATGAGATGTTACTGCTCAGAGAATCTAGAAGAGAGACAGGCTACTGGAGCTGCCCCCTACCTTCTCTGAGATAGACCCAGCAGGCAGAAGGGACACACAAGTTGGAGGACTCCTTATCCTCTCTCCATCTGGCAGAAAGCACTGAGTTAGTGGATAAGGGCCAATGGCAACAAATCTCTGCCCAGTGCTTTCAGGTAGTGGTAGAGAGCAATAAGGTCTTTCCTGAGCCTCCCCTTTTTCAGACCAAACACTCTTAGTTCCCTCAGCTGCTCCTCATAGGACAGCTGGATAGAGCAGTCTTCAAAATGAATTCACTGCTGGACAAAGATGAATCAATCAGTCAAGCTGGTGGTAAATCTGGGAAAACATAATTAAGAAAGGACAAGATGCTGCATGACAGGTAGAAGTAAAGAAAAAGAATGAGAGAAACAGCTCTTCAGACAGCAACATCACAAAGAAGAAGGTGAAGGAGGTGTTCCACATCCCAGAGCAGAGATTTCCACGGCAGCCCATGGGGAGGACTACAGTGGAGCAGGTATCCACACTGCAGCTTGTGGAGAGGACCATGATGGAGCAGGCATCCCTTCAGCCTGTGGATGACCACAGCAGAATGGATATCCACACTGAAGGGGGCAGATATCTCGATCATTTATGAAAACATTTAAGACAACTGGCCCTAAAATGGAGACCTGCAGAACCCCACTAGTAGCTGTCCACCAGTTTGATGTTACCCCATTTACTATAATGCTTTGAGCCCAACCCATCAGCCAATTGTTCACCCACCCAGACATTTTGTCCAGAAGGATCCTTTGAGAGATAATATCTAAAGCTTTGCTGAAGTCCAAAAAGATTACATGAACTGGCATCCCTTGGTCAACTAGATGGGTAACGGTGTCATAAAAGGAAATTAAATTCATTAAACAGGTCTCTTCCCTTATGAATCTGTGTTGGCTATGTGTATGGCCAATGATTATGTTGTCTTTCAAGTTTTTTTCAGTAACTCTCAGAATAATCTTCTCTGTAATTTTAATAGGCACTGAAGTGAGACTGACAAGCCTGTAATTACCAGGGTCTTCTTTCTGGTCCTTCTTGAAAATTTGAATAATGTTTGCCAGCTGCTAGTCAACTGGGACCTCTCCAGATTCACAAGACCATTGAAAAATAGTTGAGAGTGGTTTTGTAACAACATCAGCAAGCTCTTTGAATACCCTAGGATGAATCCCATCGGGACCCATAGACTTATGCACATTCATCTGGAGCAGAAAATCCCAGAGAAGCTTAGTGTTGGCTGGAAGTTAATCATTTTCACAGTCATGGTCCTCCAGTTCAAGGCAGCTAGGGTACCAGGGCTCATCATCGATGTTGAAGACAGACATGAAGAAGGTATTAAATGTCTCTGTTTTGTCTATGTTCTTGTTTGTGAGGTGAACATTCTCATAGGTAATGGACAAATGTTTTCTCTGGTCCTCCTTTTGCTGTTAATATATATATTTAAAAAGCCTTTTATTATCCCCCAGAGTACTAGCCAGCTTCAACTCTAATTGAGCTTTGGCTGCATTAATTTTCTCCTTGGAACAGCAACCAGCATCTCTGTAGTCCTTCCATGTCACCTGTCCACACTTCCAGTGGCCATGCACTTTCTTCTTCTGCCTAAACTCTAGAAGATACACGTCCTGCCAAGATGAGTTTCCGCCCTGCCTGCCTGACTTTTGAGATTTTGGAATTGCCTGTTTCTCTGCTCTTAAGAAGTGGTTCTTCAGAAGTGACCAGCACTGTTGGACCCTGATGCCTTCAAAACTGGTTTCACATGGAACATTACTAACCAGTTCCCTGAGCAGCCTGAGGTCTGCTCTCCCCAAATCGATTGAAGTTTTGGTGGCAGTTTTCCTCCTATCACCAAAGATTATAAACTCAACTACTTCATGGTCACTATGGCCAAGATGTAAACCAATTTCCACTTCACCCATGAGACAAGGAGAAACAGATCTAGGAGGGCACCTATACTAGTCAGTACTAGTCTACTAGTCTTCTGGCCAATCAAGGTAAAAAGAATATATACACATATACATATACATATACATATACATATACATATACATATACATATACATATACATATACATAGCATGTATATATATGTATATGTGTATATATATACATATATTATTTTCAGGGGCTTTTGTAAAGTCATGGGGAAGGGAAGCACTAACTTTTTGAGTTCATGTGAAGACTACTTACTCTGGATAATGGGAAAGGAAAACCACACTGAAGTACTTCCTCTGTTTCTTCTCAAGCGAACAGAGCAGGTAGATCACTCCCTGTTATAAAGATCTTTGTAAAGGAGGAAAGCAACTCTGAATTTACCAGGAGAAATCCAGACTTGGTTTTGGACAGATATTCAGCTATAGGGAACACTAAAACTGATGAAAGAGAGGCCCTGATCAGGATGGCTGATGAGTGCAACTAAGGGAGGAAACTCACCATTTGAATGTCATGTCACCTCAGCTGTTGTATTATAATTATTCAGTTCAAGTATAATTATAATTCAGCACAATTCCAGTGTTTATTGAATAATAAACCTGAATTTGTGAACTTGCCATCTTAGCTAAATTCAGGGAAGCTTCACAAAAGTATTATTTCTGGAGAAATCTAGTCATGTATTCTACTCCCTTATGATGAAAATTGAGAGCTTGTTACATTCTCTGTAACTAGCTGAAATGTTAAGCATATTAGTAATTCCTATCATTCTGACCACTAGTAATTGCATTTTCTGTCTTTATTGGGAAATGACTGGGAAAAACAGGGAATTCAGCCCCACCTACCACATTTGGAGTCTTTTCAAAATGATATGCATGAAATCCTACTCTATTATTATCTTTCTATCTCTTATTTTCAATACATGTTTCTAGTAACTTTCAATAACCACAAGGTTACCAATTGTTAATTGTGGTTTGTTACTTACTCTTAGGAAAGAATATCAAAGAACACATGGTGGTTCATATTAGATACAGTCAAGAGGAAATGAAGAATTTACTGGATCATAAGTTTATAAGTATCCACCAACATCTCAAAACACAACCTCATTGTCCTCTTTCAGTGTTGTAAACTCAGATCAAGGCAATTGCCAGCAGTTTGACATTCCTTAGGGAAAACCTTGGTCATAGTTTTGAAATGCAACAAGTTCTAGTAGGCAAGCAGCAAATGAATAGAGACTAGATGAATCACACAAAATATCACCTAGAAACACAAGCTAGAAGAAATGAACAAATAAGCAATCCAATCTCACCTAAAACAAAACAGTTCTTCAGGTGCACTTGGATAAATTTCCTTTTGCTACTAGCACTCTAACCCTCATAAAAACTGCACACAAACAGAAGTGCTTCTCCCTCACCAGGCATCTACGTTCCTCTCTCCCATCAGCCTGTGAAAAGCTGGAGAGAGTAGTTGCCTGTAAATCCTGTTCTGTTAAGCAGCATGTAATCAGAATCCCTTTACTATTATTCTGCTATTTGCCTCATGCAGAGCGGTCTAGTGAAGGAAGTGCTCCCATAGGGTACAGATGACAGCCAGGAATGCAGAAGTAATGAGACACTAAGTAGAGCTCTTGAAAACCAATCTGCCTAGATTACTAGGTAAAGTTAATTTTCTTCCTAGTAGCTGGTATGGTGCTGTTTTGGATTTAGGATGAGAATAATGGTGATAAAGCACCGATGTTTAAGTTGTTGCCAAGCAGTGCTTAGACTAAATCAAGGCATTCTTGCCTTTTCATACTGCCCTGCTGATTAGGAGGCTGGGGGTGCACAAGCAAATGGAGGGGGACACAATCAAGACAGCTGATCCAAACTAACAAAAGAATTTTCCATAACATCATGCTGAACAATAAAATCTTAGGGGAATTTTCCAAGTGCTGGCTGCTGATGCTTAGGGACTGGATGAGCGGTTTTTTTTTCTGTATTTTCTTTCATTGTTTTCCTCCTTTTTGTTTCCTACTAAACTTTACCTCATCTCATGAGTTTTACATTTCTTTTCCCAGATTCTCTCCCCTGTTTCACTGCAGGGGAAGAATGAGCAAACAACTGTGTGGTACTTAGCTTTCTGCTGGCTTAAACCATAACACAAGTTAATATTTCATAAAATTCCCATTTAATGTCCATAAAAAAATAATCCAAGAAATTCTGATAAGACTTAAAAACGACTTTTGTACTTTAACCAGCTTATCAAGAGGAGGCATGATATGGCAATAAAGTAGGTTTCAGATAGGGTTATAAAACCTTACAAGTGGGAACTCTTGTCAGTTTCAAAGGAGGATAATCTTCTTGGAGTCCTAGTGATAGGACAAGAGGGAATGGCCTCAAGTTGTACCAGTGGAGCTTCACGCTGGAAATTAAGAGAAATACATTCTCAGAAAAAATAGCTAGGCATTGGAACAGGGTGCCCAGGGAGCTGGTGGAGTCACCATCCCGAAGGATGTTTAAGGAAAGGTTGGACATGGTGCTGCGGGATGTGGTTTAGTTGGTGATATTGGTGATAGGGGGGTGGTTGGACCAGATGATCCTGAAGTCGTTTCCAGCCTTAAAGATTCTATTATTCTGTTATTTCGAAACGACATCTAGAAAAACCTTACAAGTGAGAACTCTTGTCAGTGTCAAAAGAGGACAATCTTCTGTTATTTACAGAAGACACGTAGAACACAGATGCTGACATGTTGCTACTGGAAAGTAGCTTACATAGGCAAGCCAAAGCTTCTTAGACCTGATTCACAAGTTATTCTGAATCTAAAATGTCCCTTTCACCACTGAATGTCCGACAATGTTCTGTAAAGGGAACAATAGAAAAAGGCAGATATGGCCCTTTCTGGCCAACAGAGGCATCCCTAACAATGCATGATAAAGGGGTTTCTTTTCAAAAAAGTATTTTTTCTCCTACTGTGAAATCAGTGGGGTAACCCATTCCTGAAAATACAACTGTCTTTCTCTTAGTGACCAACCTTCACTGCGTAGGAGGCATTCCTATGTTATCTGAACCAGAGGCATATTCAAGATAACTCCATGCATACGTCATGTATGTCCCACAAACTTTCTTCCTCAGATTGCCCGTAGGCATTCCTTAAAGAGAACAACACTAAATCATATACAAAGGTAAGATTTACAAGTGTGATAAAAACTCTTCTGCCAGTCAGGTGCCAAGGTCTCAACATATTTTTAGAGCCCTCTTCCCTGTAACTGTGTAAAGTCCAATGACACTGAAGGCTGCCCGTAACTGCGCCATCATACTGCACGTAAAGCCAGTCAGCCCAGGAGAGATACAGATGAGATGAGGTTTCTCTGAAGGTACGTTACCACATTTTTGTATGTATCCATAGTTATTCTTTAAGAATGTATCACTCTATTCCACTCTTGCCAGGAAAAGATCCTTGAAAATGTAGAGTGTAAAAGTTTACCTTTATTATTTCAATGGGAAAATAAACAAATACATAAGTAGCTTAAATGAATAGAGTTTTTATTATACAAAAGCACGACATATTTAATATATAATATTTATGTGTGTATATATATATATATTACATATAGTGATTATATACATAAACATATTTCAATCAATACTATTTCAAGACATTTTGAAATTCAGGTTTGACAAGTGTATTGTTCTGGGGTGAAAAGAAAGGCAACCAGAAGTACACACACTTGTTATTGTAAGTTGTTTAGCCATGACAAAAAGTAAGGTGTGGCAAGTCTTGTCTGCAAAATCAATGAGGGGAACAATTCTCTGCTCCAATTCTCCCGAGGGATTTCTCCCTCCAAGGTCCAGTTCAAATGGTAGAGAAATTTCACTTGCTCAGGGTGGGTGCTCTGGTTGCAGAAGAAGACAGTGTGCTTGAAACTGTGTTTCCATAAAGTTACTTTCAGGTGTTTTTCTCAGCTCTTTGTGAGAATTGCTGTTGCTCTCAGAAGTACTGAGATGGGAAGAAACTTACCTCTGTGGTGTTCTTTCCCAGCATGGTAACTTTGGGCATTTATTGCCCTGAGGGAGGAGGACTTATGTCTCCGGGCCTGGGGCTTAAAGATCCACTGCTAGGGCTCAGGGTCTTTCCACAGGGGTTGAGTCACTTGGAGTTCATAGTGGCACAGGCATGAAGAGAACATGTTGCACAGCGTGTCCTTCCTGGGATAATGTGTAGAAGTTTACGTGCTCGAGCAAGCAGAGCCACTACCTCACCTGTAGGGTGCAGTTCACATCTTTACCATGGGGGTCTGGCATCTTTTGGGAGGCTCTTGGTTACTGGAGACTTCCTTACAGGCTTGGCAGGTCTGAGTCAGTACTCAGTGAGACCCAGGCCCTCGAGTGGCAGCTGCTGGAGAAGAGCAGGGACAGATGATGAAGGGCATCACCAACATCTCCCAGACACCAGAAATCCGGACAGTTAAGCTAGTGGGACATCACGTCCCAGAACAGACTGCCTGCACTCCAGGGAAGGTGTTGCAGTGGAATTCCCACTTCAAACACCAGCGCTGGCATAAATCGTAGGCACAAACATTTCAATACCCGAGGCTGGGGTGATCTACATGTGTGCTGTTCAGTTTAGCTTGCATTCTAGAGGAGAGCTAGTCAGCTCAGCCAAAAGTGTGTGGGGAGGGATGCAGATCACCTTGAAGTAGGCACAGTAGGACTCTGGAGGTTCCTCTTCAAGTTACCTTTTCCCCCTTTCAATAATACCACACTTGTGAGCTGTTGCCCTGTGACTTATGTTTTTGCTCACATGCACACATTGTACATTTCCACCGCTTGTTCTTTAGATCAATCAAGTTTCTGAAATTGCATCCAATGGGATTGTTTTGTCCTCTGGGACTGGGTTTCTTTAAAATATGCC